>NC_142138.1:69985150-70289415 GCF_024610735.1 Ursus americanus | reverse complement strand
GATCCCAGGACCCCGAGATCACAACCCAAGTGAAATCAAGACTTGGATGCTTAACCAGCTGAGCCACCCAGGTGCCCCTGTCCTCTCCATCTTTAATTTCTCTGTCACTTTTCTCCTTGTTCTTCTCCTACCCCTTCGATCTTTTGTGTCTGTGTCCCTCGCCAACTTTTGCTCAGGTTTCCATCTTGGGGCTCCTTTTTTCTTTCTCCTTTGGTGATCTCATCTACTTCCACAACTTTATTTACATTTATGTCACTTTTTGTTTTTGTTTTTTTTTAAGATTTTTATTTATTTATGTGACAGAGAGACAGCCAGCGAGAGAGGGAACACAGCAAGGGAGTGGGAGAGGAAGAAGCAGGCTCCCAGCAGAGGAGCCGGATGTGGGACTCGATCCCAGAACGCCTGGATCACGCCCTGAGCCAAAGGCAGACGCTTAACGACTGCGCTACCCAGGCACCCTATGTGAAGAAGTTTTATTCATAGTTACCTTCTACTTTTCTCCCAGACGCTAGGTCTACATTTCCTAGACCTCGAAAATTTTAGCTCTGGAGGAGATCTCAGAGGTCTTTATCTAACGCTTCATTGCCTGGATATCTCTACAAAATAGCCCACTGGTTTTAAAAAGTCAAAATTGAACACCTCATTTTCTGTTTCCGATTCCATTCCCAAATTGACTCCTCTTCTTGAATTTATTGTTTCTGCAGTCACCCTGAAGCACATGGCCTCCTCATTCCCTATATTCACTCAGCTGTTAATCTCATAGACTCCATTGCCACAGACTTTCTCAATTAGATTCATAGTTTTCTACTCTAAACTATCACATTTCCAGTTTAAATCCCAATTATCTCCCACCTAGAATATTGCAGTATACTCCTGGCTAGACTGCCAGGTCTCTGGTGTCTTTCTGCCTAGAATTCTGAATTATTTTTATTTATTACCTCCTAATTAATCTTCCGAAAGGGAAGTTCTGATCTGCCAGTCTCTGGCCTAAAAATCTTAAATGTCTCTGATGGATTACTAAATTATTCACAAATTCCTTATCCTGGCATTCAAAGCCCTACATATCTGAATTCAATTCTGTTTTTCTGGCCTTCATTTTGAGCCCTTCATCTAGAATACCCTTCCTTCCTTCATCTTTACCCAGCAAACTGCTAAGTTCTTTAAAACTTATTTCAGGGGTGCCTGGGTGCTCAGTTGGTTAAGGGTCCTGCTCTTGATTTCAGCTCAGGTCATGATCTTGGGGTCATGGGATTGAGCCCCCCCACCCTTCAGGCTCTGCGCTGGCATGGAGCCTGCTTAAGATTCTCTTTTTGCCCCTTCCCCCCCAACACCACACTCTCCTAAAACAAACAAACAAACTTGTTTCAAATATCACCTCCTTCATGAAGTCTTTTTTTTTTGGGGGGGGGTGGAATCGAAACTGAATTAGTGTTCCTTTGAACCCTTATAAGTACTTTAACATTTTTATTTCAATGCTTACCAGATTTTGCCTTCTATAATAATCTGTGTATTACAATGCCTCTCAGACTTTTCCAGAAGTACACCTAATTATACAGAAAAATGAGCAGATAGCCCCAAGGCTGTCACAAGAAGCTGCCTGGAAAATTACATTTTAATATGAATTTTGCAGTGTTATCAGTATTAATGTTTTTAATATAAAATGTGAACTAACGCTCCAGTATCTATAATCTCATCTCACGGATTTGGGTTTCACCTGGCACACTGTGACAACCCTCCCCACATGCCCACTAAACTAAGCTTTCTAAGGGCAAAGACTGTCTTACTCTATACGTACCCCTGTAAAACTAATACATTACCATCTACACACCAACACTCAAGAAATATTGTTAACTGTGACTCAGGATACGTTAACTTGTGTTAACTGTATGTACCTAGAACTGTATTTCCGTTTCAAGGAACTTATTCTCCATGGGCTGACCCCGAACAAGTATAAAACTGTACAGATGAGTTAAATCATGGAACGTAAAGCCATCTCTGCGGACAACTTGGTTTGGGGTCCCAGTCTCTCCGTTCCACACGCCAAGTACATATATTACAATAGTAACGTGTACCAATTTAAGGTGCACTCTGACCTCCAAATTATTTTCTGGAGAGTGATAATTTTCTCCTAACACTGCGCAAAGCTTAATCCTCTCCATCTGAAAATAAAAGGTCTCCATCCTTCCGCTCTCCAGTTTGAAGTTCAGCAAAGCCTTCCGGGCACCGGGTGCCAGAGCTGAAGAATATCTGCTCCCACCAAAGGAACAAAAATGCCAAAGCTAGCAGCGCCGTCCCCTAAAATCCCCCACGGGCTTCCAATTGGTCCTTGGGGCTCACTCTCTTTTCAGATTGGTGTTCCAGCTTGCCTGTCGCCTCCAAAGACCCCGCCTTTAGCCAGTGACTATTGGTAGATCGTTACGTCATTGCCCCATCTACCCCATTCCCATTGGCTCTCATTGGAAGGGGCGGCCACAACGTCACAGGGAAGGGCCGCCATTTTGACTGAGCAAACCTACTGACAGGAGCCGAAGCAGCAGCGCAGGTTGTCCCCGTTTCCCCTCCCCCTTCCCTTCTCCGGTTGACTTCCCAGGCCCCCTGCACTCCACAGTCCTGGTCCCGCCATGTCCCAGAAACAAGAAGAAGAGAACCCTGCGGAGGAGACCGGCGAGGAGAAGCAGGTGAAATGGAGGGGGTGCGGGCGGGCGAGCCGGGGGCGACTGTGAGGGGGCGGGAGACGGTCTCCCAGCAGTGCGGATTGGTCGCCATGGTCTCAAGCTCTGCAGGGGTTGGCCACTTCTTGCATCACGCCGGGTGAGCTTCAACACAGCTCGCAGCTCTGGCTCTGATTAGTTGGGCCCTTTGTCTGTCAGTGCCGTGCTCTTCCTGATTGGCCAAGAGGCCTACCGCTCTAGTCATTGAAGCTATGCTATCATTGGCCAAGCTTGGGCGCGGGGCGGGTGTTTGGAAAGACTGGGTGAATGAAAGGGGGCTGGTGGTACCGGGAAGCTATGTGTATCATTGGTTAATGGAGGCAAATGACCCAACAACCAGGCTGGGGCCCGCATCAGAAAGGTAGAAGTGGAGGTAAAGATGTTTAAAAGACCAGCACTGGGAGAAGGGAGAAGAAGTAATTATTATCATGGCTAGTTTAAGGCGGCAACTTTCTCAAGAGACCTATTTTGACGTTTGGGGGTGGTCGGTTGCCCACTCACAGTCAGGAACGAATAGGCTTGAAGAGGACTAGAGTTCCATACAGAATAATGGAGGTTAAACCTAGAAAAGACATCGAAAGAGTCGTGACAAGAAAGACGCCACCCTTTTTCCACCCCCCCCCCCGACTTCCAAGGCAATGGGCCTTAGTTCACCCACAGTTCTGTGATGAAAACACCCCAAGTAAGCCTCTTTTGGGGCTTGTATTTGACTTACAACATTTAGTACTGAGCTTAGGAGTTCATGAAAGGCACCTGGTTGTAACTGTGCCGGATTGTCAAGGGAAGGGAATATATTCCATTAAAAAGAGCCACAATTTAGCTTCAGGTCCTTGTAAAAAGTCACCAAAGAAAAGAGCATTGGGGCTCACAAAAAGCAAGAAGAGAGTAATAACAACTGTGTGAGCCTCCTGCAAACCGGTTACACGCTCTTGGCATGTTCCCCAAACTTCCATTACTTGCCCCACTTGGGAAGGTGTTGACTTTTTGGCAACAACTGTGGGTAAATACTAGTGAGCCTCCTGTATCTTAATTCTCCTGGGGTTAACAATAGTGTCATTTTCATCTCTGTTTACCTGTCACCTTCCTACCTAATGTTTATGGAAATGCTGAAGCGATGTTGTTCCATTACTAAGGTGGAGATTTTTGGAGAAGGCCACATAGCTCTGGTCTCCTCCAAAGAGAGACTTATCAGATCACTACCTTAGACTCTGGATAAGAGGAACATCTCAGTAGAATTATCCCCTTTGATTTTCTGTTTGACCTGTACTGTGTGTTAGGGACTGCCAGAGAACTGCTACTCATCTTGGGTCACCAGAAACCCTGGTTAGCTCTTTTCTCTCTGTCTTCCCTAGCTTCTGTGCTGAATGAGCTATGGTTTGCTCTTGATTGAAGTATTTTGTTTAGGTGTTATCTTTAACCCAGTACTCCCAGGTCACTGAGGTGGTTCCTTGGGTGTAGTGTGAGAAGCAGCTTGGTTGTTTTTGTTTTTGTTTTTCCTCACAGTACAGTCATCTTGAGCTTCAGGGATTTGAACAAAGGTCTAGCTTTATTTAGGAGCAGAATAGAGACAGTATGTTCACAAGAGGGTGCATCTCTAGGAAAAGTTGATAGTATAAAAGTTATTAGATATTAGAAGCAGTTGCTTCTCAGTTTTTAATTTAATTGGCCCTTTTGTTTCCTCCAGGACACACAGGAGAAAGAAGGTATTCTCCCTGAGAGAGCTGAGGAGGCAAAGCTAAAGGCCAAATATCCAAGCCTAGGACAAAAGCCTGGAGGCTCCGACTTCCTCATGAAGAGACTCCAGAAGGGGGTATGGGACACAATCTCTTATACTCTTACTTCAGAGCCCAAGGGGGCTTTAGGGATGAGAACTGTAGAGCTTCTCCTGAATGCTTATCTGGAGGTTTTGTTGTTGGGCAGTAGCAGAGAAGAATTAGAAACTTGTAAAGAGCAAGGCAAATGATTATAAATCCCTGATTTGGTATCATACAGGATATTAAGGCTTAAGTTGAGACATTTGGGTGTGGGGGCATTGGGGGATTGACGGAAAGAAGGACGTTAGAAACTGAAATGCTGACTCCCCCAGGCATTTGTGTGTTTAGATGGTGGGAGTTTTAGGACTGCATGTTTTAAGATTAGAGCTCAATTTTGGGGTGCATGATTTCAAAAAAAGATCAAACCATCTGTCCTATAGATTTCTTCAACTTGAAATAGATTTCTTCAGATCCTTGAAATTAGTACCAGCCATTAACTGTACTCCCTCAAGAGACTTATTTTTCCATCCAGAGTGGTCCTCCTCACCAAGGGAGAATCTGCCTTCATAGCCATCTAGCTCCTGACCCGGGTTCTCTGTCCCGAGGTACCTAAAACTAACTGAGGATTGTGAGTCATTAAACTGGAGTGTGTTCCTAGGTGTGGTGAAATGGACAGTAAAACAGATCCCTGTGGAGAATCCTAGTTACTGAGTGTTAGTCACAGATGATGATGTGATGCTGATTTGCAGTTTACCTTGCTGTAGGCAAGGCAGGCGTGGGCAGGCTGTCACAGCCATGGAACATGTGTGGGAGCCGTGGGAGTCAGAGGAAAAGTACATTATCCTCATGAACAAGCCCAGTTTCTATTCATGGTCTGAGGGAATCGTTTTTAATTTTGAGGTTGTTGACTTGAGGTTGATCTCCTGCTGACTGCTAGGATAGCCCCAGATTGACGCTTCTCTATATCTTATCATTTGTTTCCTCCGCACCAAGTCCATTGGAGACTGACCCCTCAGTAAGCTTTTATGAATAGTCAGTAATTTGGTAGAACCATCCTGTACTGGTGGGTGCATGAAGGATGTAGGGGCTATCTCTTAACTCCTAATAGCTAGGAAACTGCTTACATACCTGAAAAAGTCAGAACACATTGGGGAGAAGACATAAGTACGTGTAATTAATGCTGAACTATGTGTGCGTGAGGTTAATCAAGGAAGACTGGAAAGATCTAAGTTGATGAGGGTTTATAATGGTTGTGAGTCTCCTTGCTTTTGAGGTAGGCCAGAGTTCCTCACTCACTTAAACATTCCTCTTGTCTCTTAGCAAAAGTACTTTGACTCAGGAGACTACAACATGGCCAAAGCCAAGATGAAGAATAAGCAGCTGCCAAGTGCAGGACCAGACAAGAACCTGGTGACTGGTGACCACATCCCCACCCCACAGGATCTGCCCCAGAGAAAGTCCTCGCTCGTCACCAGCAAGCTTGCGGGGTAACCTGGGCCCTCCCCCCCCGTCCCCTTCCTCACCCACTGGACTTTTATATATCATAGGCAGGGATGGAATGAGCGCCTAGTTAGCTCTTCTCAGCTTGCTAGCCAGAAATGACTGTGATTCTGCTGGGGGCTGCTGAGAAGGTGATGTGGGTTGGAAAGGGGTTCTGAGTTCATTTCTTTGATTAAATTGAGATTTCCACACCCTCACTGTAGCCCAGGTAGGGGCCCAGGAATAAGAGACTAGGATTGGATAATGCTGCAAATGCTCTTTTTTCTTTTGTATGAGAAATGGGAGATGTGATTTTTCCTTTGGAAGAGAATATCCCAAAATTGGTTAGGCTAAGCCTCGGGAATAATTTGGTAGGTTTACATCCAGAGGCTAACCTGACATAGCTGGGAAAGGTAGATTGAATGAGATCTGTTTTCTGTGCTTCTAAGTGTTTTTTCCCTTAGGCTGCTATTGCTTCGTGTTTCCATTATGGCAGGTTTAGAGAATCCTCAAAAAGAAAAAGTGATTTGCTTGCCTAAAACTACAATGCCCACTTAACCTCCCTTACTCATTGAGTGTCTCTGACAGTTTGCCCTGGCTCCTAAGTAATGTAAAGATTGGAGAACATCATTTACGCGAAATGGGCACCTTCTCTCTCTCTTCCAGTATGTTGCTTTTGCAAGTATGGGGTAGTGGGAAGAGCATTGGGTTTGAAGTTATCTGCGTTCTAGTTGCACTTGTCTGAGCAGAGCTGATGTGTAACTTTGGTCAAGTCATTTAACCTCTATGGATTTCCATTTCCTCATCTATAAAAGAACTGAATATAGATAAGATTGATTCAAATTTAAAAATCGTTTAACCTCCAGCTGAAAAAAAAGTCTTTGCTATTCATTGTAAAACTAAGCGGGGAAGACCTGTGGGTGAGCCTACAGAGGGAACCATTTGAAGACTACATGGGGAGAGAGGACATTGAGATGTGGGAGTTATAAATTCAGTCAAGAGGGCCTCATAAGTATCACGGTCTCAAGGCTCAAGGAAAAAGTTCTAAGAAGCTAGCTTCTATGGAAGCTTCTTGCCTCTGCCTGCACCCACTCTCCCGGCCTCCAGTCTGGATCTTTGCTGCCAAAAAGCTGCTCTGGCAGCCCATCTGCAGGCCTGAGGACACATGCTCAGTCACGCACATGTGGTGGAGTCCCACGTTTCAGATGTAATCAGACGTCAAGTGTATTGTTAGGGAGAGCAGAAGAAAAGGGACAAGCTGAAGCCAGCCTCCGGGCCTTGGTACTACGCAGGGAGAGCGGCAGGTTCTTAGGGGATGGTTCACCTGGGAGGAAGCTGGTGCGGGGAGGTGGTCAGGGAGAGAGATCTCCAAGAAATCTCTGCCTTTCTAGAGCTCAGTAACTCAGCTCCCGTGGGATGAGAAGCAGCAATGCGGATTCGTGAGCAGGTGGAGGAGAGGGGTGCAGGTGGCGGGCACCTTCAGTCTACTTCACTTGGCCTGAATCCTACTGCTAGTTAGTACAGAGAGGGCCAGGGTGAGAACTAACTGTTCAAGAGGGCAAGGTTCTGTAATCCTCTCTTGCCGTCTCACCTCATTAATTCCGATATGCCAAACATTTGGCCCAATGAGAATGACCGTGAACTTGCTGATGCGCATGCGGGGTGATGGCAGGTGTGTATACTTCTTTCTTGACCGGCCATTCACTTTTCAGGCTATCGCTCAGATTGGATAGGACAGAGTTGGTGAGGAAGGAATGGAGAGAGCAGGATCCCTGGATTCCCTGGCCCCCAGACTCCTTTGACTGTCACTTGTAATTGTATATAACTTTTGTGTTTCTTGCTCCATTCCTCATGCTGTCTTCCTTAGTCTAAAGTCCGTGTGGGAAGGGGAAAATGCCGAACATCCTTGTATAGTTTCCTCAACTGTCCCAGCCATGTTGTACATAGATATGTCATGTTATTATATATATAAATATATATATAATTTTGTACGTTTTCTTCATCTCCGATCTTCTCGAATTTTGTACTTTTTTCTTTTCTGTCTGAGCTGCTCTCTCTATTGGTCACTTGAATCCTCAAGACTGAGGTCACAAGTCTGTTTTCTAGGAAGAAATAGAAGAAATAGGGAAATCAGAAAACTGTTGGTCTCCCTTGCTCTCTCTCCACCTGGTCATCTTCAAGGCTAAGAAAACAAACAAGCCACATTTCTGTATTTGCCACCTGTTTCCACAGCATGAAATAACATCACTTCCCTGGCAGAGAAGGGTCATTCCCAATTCCAAATCCAGATCACTTTGATTAAACCTAGATTATTAAATCCACTCAGAACAACATGTGTATTGTCGGGCCCTGGCTTCCATGCCGTCACCTCCTCATCACTGTGTGCCCTCGTCAGTCTCTGCTGCTGCAAGTGGCTGTGCCATGCCTGTGGAGCCAAGCCTGCTGTAAGCCAGGCAGCATAAGCCCTGCAAACCTCCAGTTATTTTGATCTTGTCTAAAGAATTTTCTGTATTGTTTTCATGGGTATCTCCAGAAAGACGGAGAACACTTTGTTTTGTGGATAGGAAAAACTGAAATTCTCTCTCCCTTTCTCCCTCTTTCTCCCTCTCTCTTCCCCCCTCCCCCTTTCTCCCCCTCTCCCCCTTTCTCCCTCTCTCTCCGTCTTTCCCGCTCCTCCTCCCTTTTTCTTTCTCCCTCTCCCCTCCCCCTTCTCCCTCTCCTCTCCTCTCCTCTCCTCTCCTCTCCTCTCCTCTCCTCTGTCTCTCTGTCTCTCTGTCTCTCTGTCTCTCTGTCTGTCTCTCTCCCAACTCTCTGCAGATCGGATTCAGGCTTGTGCCAGGTAGCCTAATGGTTGTTAAGTATGGAAGAGTCTGGGGTAGGGACTGGGATGGAACTTCGGGTTTTTTCCCTTATTACTTGACAGTGTTTTCTTTTTCTTCTTCTGTGTTCGTCCGCAGTGGCCAAGTTGAATGATGTTGCCCGGGGCTCCGCCAGATCCTGAGACGCTGCCCTCCTGGGTCCTGTGCTGGCTCCTGCCCCTCCCTGCTTTTGCAGCCAGGGGTCAGGAGGTGGCTCGGGCGCGGGCTGGAGAGGCAGAAGCCCCTGCCCGTCGGTGTCCCAGCGCATGGAGCCCCTTGGGCTGAGCACCAAGACCCTGAACCTTTTTTGTTTTACCTTTTTTCCAAATAACTGTTGGGAGAAATCTCAGTGAAATCCTGGCGGGGATGGGAGGGGGTGGGGGGGTGCGGGTGTGGTGTTTGAGAGGGTGGGGTGGGAAATTTGTGGGGGATATGAAATAGGGCTTGGAGTTGATAAAAACATTCCTGACTATCCTCCTTCCTAACCATGTGGCTGGTGTGGGATGGGTGTGAGGGGAAGGAGTGGAGTAGACTCCAGATGAGGAGTTCTAATTCAGCTCTGTAGAAAAATGCCTTGTTTGCTTGGATGTGGCTGGGGATCTGGTGTCAGATGAAAGAAACTGTCCATCTAAATATGACAGATGCAAACAGCTCCTCTGGTTCTGCAGAGCAAGCTGAGAACACAATGTTAATTGTTCATTGAAAAAAGTGCTGTCCTTGGAATAGATTTGCTGTGCGGAGAAGGGCAGTGAGTGTGGGGAAAGGGGGCCATGAGCGTGGGGAGCCCCACAGAGCCCAGGAGACTTTTTCAGTATTTGAAATAAAAAAAGAAGACGACGACCCACAAAAAAACACAACCCAGAAATATTCTGAAGCAGTTGGTGTGTTTTATTGGGGCTTGGGGAAAGGGAAGAAAATGAAACTGAAGACTCCATTCAGGGAAGAAGCTGGTGTGGGGCCCTGAGTTCTAAATGAGAACAGGGGCCCTTAATACGAGATGTGACTGGGCTCCCGGCTTCCATCACTCAGGGAGAGGGAATAGGGATGTTAGCATACAGATGCGGGCTTTTCCTGACTCCTGTCTATCCTTCTGTTTCTGTGGCTAACGTAGAAGATGCATCAGCCTCAGGTTTGGCTCACAAAATGAGGAATGTGATCTACATAGTGTATTAACACCTCGAGCTTAGTTCACGCTGAGCAAAAAAGAGAAGCCCACTCTTCCTTTTCCCTTTCAGTCTTCCGTTCCTTCACAAGTTCTCATGTTCGTGAAGGAGAAATGGGACCTCTAGTAATAAGCCAAAAGGAACTCAAGCCTTTCTGCTTGTGGCCAGCAGGAGGCAGAGTGACTTCTTTCTCACCACCTCCCAAGCATCACCAGAATCCTGCCGCTAGAAGTTAAAAACTGCTTGTTGAATGTATTATTGAAAAGACCGTTACTGACAAACTCACACCTGTCTCCCCGACACACACCAACATTCATATGTGGTAGCCTGCTTGCCCATTTTGCCCAGCATTGAGTAGGAGAGTATGTTTCCCCACACGAGATTGGCTTCTCGAATGAGTGTGCATCAAGGAAAATAAACAAGGTCCAGTAGACCTAGACATTCCAGAGAACTCTCCATCTTATTGAGGGGGAAGGGCAATTCTAAACTGGACTAGGAATGTTGTTCTCGGTATCTAACTCATTCTCTCTCCTTAATCAGAAGTTTTCCAAATATGTTTTCAGCTACTCAGGATACTACTGATTTGCCCTCTCCTGATTGAGTCAGGGGATTGTGATACCTCCCAACCATTGGCCTTTCTGAGTGAGCCAGTATGGAGATAACATTGAAAACATTCCCTACCTTTGTGAGGTTTATTGTCTTTGTGGAAGAAAAGCTATGCAAAAGTTCACGTACTTCAGAAGTTATAAACTCAAAGCTAGGAGCTATACATACACAAATTAGAATGTTTACAGTGGTGGGGGTAGTGAGTCTTCTCATCCCTATTCCCCTTAAACCAATCCCATGGCTTCTTTTTGAGCACGCCATCCCTAGTGTATGTTTGCCAGGTGGATACAGCTGGGGAGTGAGATCAGTGAGGCTGAATGTCGGATCATTTGGTGCAGTTCCGTTTTTAATACAGGTAAAGAAGTTGAAGTATAGAAATAAATTGCTTTTAAGGTGGCAGTTAGTTCACTGAAGAGCCTGAGATAGTATCTAGGCTTTTTTTGTTTTTTTGTTTTTTTCTTTTTTAAAGTAGGCTCCGCGCTGGGCGTGGAGCCCAACCCTGGGCTTGAACTCAGGATGCTAGAGTTGAGGTGAGATCAAGAGTCAGACGCTCAACCAACTGAGCCACCCAGGTGCCCTGTATCTAGGCTTTTATATGACTTTTCCATTATTCCTGGCTTCCCTGGTCCGTAGTTTTAAGCTGTAGTCTTAAGAATCTTGGGGTGCCAAGAAAGGATTGTGGCAATCTCTATTGTAGTGTAAAACCTTGTCATTCCCTCTCCCTCACTCCCCTACTATGGGGCCACACAACCAGAACAGTCTGCTCTGCACTGCTTCAAATAGCGATTCCTGCCCGTATTCCAAACGGTGGACTCAAGCGTTCTTCCTTTCGTGCGTCATGGTTGAGTGAGGCTTCTGCTGACAAGCCTCTCAGCTGTCTGATAGGCAGGGCGGCAGGGATGCAGTCACCATGACTCTTTTCCAGCAGCATTTATTTGAAGCTGATGTGGCCTGGGCATGGAGAACGCAGGCAAAGGAAAAATAACTTGGAGGGGCGCCATTGAGAATATCTGCAGTGAGCAAGCAGCACCCACACAAGCAGCCAGCGGGTGTGTAGTGCCCTCTACTGGGCCTTAGGGAGCTTCCCAAGGAAAGGGAGGCGAACCCTGACAGAAGCACACCAACAAAGGCAAATTCATGTAGTTTCAGCACAATGCCAAGAGCCGAGGGAAGGAGAGTCAGGAGATGAGTTGTTAGCTGAATCTTCTTAGAGATGGGGGGTTTATTAATGATAACGTGAGGCCTCCCATGCTTGGGCGAGAATACGTTCATGCACAGGTAACTGGTGAACACTCACTTTGCAATCAGAAATACTAGCTGTTGGTGGGCAGACAGACAGTGTAAGAGATGGTGTCAGCCCTGGAGGAACTTGAAGCCTCATTGAGACAGCACTTCTACGTGTGATGCCAGACTGCATATCATCAGTCAGGCTGTGGTAAAAGAATTCTGAGGGGCGCCTGGCTGGCACAGTTGGTTAAGCAACCAACTCTTAGTTTCGGCTCAGGTTGTGATCTTAGGGTCATGAGATTGAGCCGGTGTCGGGCTCCATGCTCGGCACAGAGTCCGATTGGGTTTTCTCTCTCCCTCCCTCTCTCTCAAATAAATCCTTAAAAAAATTCTCAGGGACTCCTAGGTGGCTCAGTTGGTTAAGCATCTGCCTTCGGCTCAGGTCATATCCCAGGGTCCTGGGATCGAGCTCCACATCGGGCTCCCTGCTTAGCGAGGATTCTGCTTTTCCCTCTCCCCCTGCCTTCTGCTCCCCCTGCTTGTGCTCTCTCTCTGTCAAATAAAATCTTAAAAAATAAAAAAAATCTCAGAAGGGAAAATCCAAAGGGCCAGAATTATTAGGTAAATATTACTGGTAGAAATGGAAATTGAACTGGGCCTTGAAAGATGGGCAGTACTTAAATAGTCCAGTTTTAGGGGCACCTGGCCGGCACAGTCGGTTAAGCCTCCGACTCTTGGTTTCAGCTCAGGTGGTGAGATCTAGCCCCATGTCAGGCTCCCAGCTTGGCATGGAATCTGCTTAAGACTTTCTCTCCCTCTGTCCCCGCCCTCTCTCTCTCTAAAAATAAATAAATCTTTTAAAAAATTATAAATAGTCCAGTTCAGTTACTTAATAAGAGCCCAAAATATGCCAGGCACTGTGCTAAAATATAAGTGATATGTGGGTGCTTTCTTTTTCCACATGAAGAAAACATACTATAGTGTTAAACTTGGGTCATAAGGCCTAGCTACATAGACAAATAGGGATGAGTTAATAACTGCTAAATGTTTTTGAGTACTTAGGATGTACTCATGCTAAGCGCTTAACTTAGATCCTTTCATTCCTCAAAGCAATTCTATGAGTAGGCAGTCATATTCCTGCCATTATACAAGTGAGGAAACTAAAACAATAACTTGCCCAAGTCACACAGCTTCTGAGAGTGGAGGCAGGAGTCACTCCAATGCCTGCAAAGGGAGGGGGAAAGAGTGATGGGGAATACGTTCATGGAGTAAGTTCTAAGAGAGGAACAGGATTTCTCCAGAAAGATAAGGTGATAAGGGGCGTTTTGGTGGACAGACCAACACTCGGAGAACCATGAGACCCTTCGGAACGGGTGGCGCTTCAGCAGCAGTCAGGAGTCCTAGAGAGTGGTTGGTCCAAGGCCAAGAAGGCAGACAGCCAGGTTACAGAGGATATGGCAGGCCGGCAGGCCTGGGACCTCTGAGGGGATGGCAAAGAAAAAACCTGGTCAGACCTGTGTTTAGGTAGGTTACTACCAAATTGTGTGGAGAAGGATTTAAATTAAAGGTGAAGGATTTCGGGATGGACTGGTTCTAGTGTCAAGCTGTCTGGTTTTAAACTCTGATTTTGATATATTTTTAACTCAGGACAAGTTTCCTAAACTCTCTTTGCTTCAGTTTATTTATTTGTAAAATAGGAATGATGTAATACCTACCATAAAGGGTGGTTGTGCTGATTAAACAAAATAAGATGTGTAAAGCCCTTCAGGGATTGTATTAGCACATAAGATACGGTTTCTGCCCTCAAGGAGCTTACAGACTATAGGGGGATGTAATAAAGACAGGTAGGCAGACAATTAGAATACAAGATGGGAAAGATGGGATAAGCACAGAATGCTCTGAAAGCACCCACCTAATTTGGGGAGGTGGAAGAATAGTCAGGAAAATCCTTTCACAGAAAGTAGCTGTAAGCTGAAATCTGATAGAGCAGTAGGACATAGTCATGTTAAGGAGTTAGATTGGGGAAGGGGGTCTTCCAAATGGAAGGACAGCATGTGAAAAGATTTAGAGGATTGCATTCTGGGAACTTAAAATAATTGAGGGGCACGTGGGTGGCTCAGTTGGTTGAGTGTCCAACTCCTGGTTTCAGTTAGGGTCATGAGATCAGGCCCACTCAGCCGGGAGTCTGCCGGAGATTTTCTCTCTCTCCCTCTTCCCCTCTATCCCTCCCCCTGCTCATGCACTCTCTTTCTCTCTCTAAAATAAATAAATCTTCAAATAATAATTAGAATTGAGAGTAGCTGTAGCATACCAAACAGCAGATGAGGTGCTGAGAAATGGGTCCAGTCACAAAGGGCCCTTTGGACTTGATCCTGGAGGCAATGAGAAGCTGCTGGGATTTGGGGCAAGGGAATGATATAATCAGATTGGCTCTTTAGAATAATCTTTCTGACTACAGTGTGGGCAAGAGACTGGAGAGGGTAAGATTTATGTATTTCTTAGAGGTGCTGATAACAGGCTGGAAAAGTTAAGGGATATGGTTGTCATGAAGAGAAAGATGATGATTCAATTTGTGGCATAATAAATTCGAAGCAGCAATGAAACACTTAAGTGCGGACTTCTCTACTACACTCCACTTAGTTAACCGTTACCATGGGCTGGTTATGAGTAAGAGAGACTATTGTGTTGCTACAGTGCTGTAGGTTAGATATGAATAGGAGTTAAAGAAGGAAAGGACAGTGGGGATGAAGAAGGGTGGACAAATTCAAGACATACACGGAAAGTACGATCAACAGAACTTGATGGGGGGAGACGGTGTGCGACTTAGGAAGAGACAGAACTCTAATAAAAAATTCCTAGGCTTCTGGCCTGGGTTACTGTGTAAGGGATGATGCCATTACCTAGAGAGACACTACTACTGGAAGGGCAAGTTTAACAAAGAAGATAATGAGTTCAGTGTTGCAAAAGGGATGATCTGAGGTGCCTCTAGGGGACATCCAAGAGTAGATGACTGGGAAGTTACTGGATTTATGAGTCTAGAGGTTGGAGAAGAAATCAAAATAGGAAATGTAGATTCTGTGGATTTCAAGATATACTTAGTAAAACCATGGAAGTGAAAGCATACAGAGCAGAAAGACTGGAGGGCGGACCCTGATGAAAGCTAACATGTGAAGTGAATAAAGAAAAGGGCCTGACAAAAAAGGAGAATCAGGAAGATGTGGTGCCCAGTGATAGAGTTTACTGGAAGAACTGGGTTAGCCAATAATGTAAAATGCTATTGGAGGTTGATGAAGCAAAAATTAGACTATCTCACCTTTGTAATAAAAAGTGCCCTAAAGTGTCCAAGAAATGTGCCACAATAGCCAGTAACTCTATTTGTCAAGAATATAATTTAGAGTATACATGTCTGTCCACTTTCTGTACTTTTCAAGATTTTGGCAATGAGTATATATATGATAGAGGTCATTTTAATTCTAAAACAATAAAAATCTCAAAATGTTTTCTCAAAAATGGACTAAAGGGTGTCCATTTGATTTGGTAGTTAGTAACCGTTTTGATCCACCAGTGTCAGTGGATTGGTAGAGGTGGAATCTTGCCTATTGAACTGAGTAGTATGGGAAGATTTTGTTGTTTTAGGATGGGAATGATTTAGGCACATTTATTGACTGAGTGAAAGGAACAAGTAAAAGTTGAAGCTCAGTACCGAATGATAACTAAAAAGGGTTCTGGAGAGAAAGGAGTGGATGTAAACTAGTTCAGGTGGATGTGGTCAATTAAACACTTCAACAGACATTTATTAAGCACTTATTATGTGCCAACCACTATGCAAGGGGAGGTGCTGGGGTTAGTTCAGTGGGAAGCCAGCTAAGTAGGAAATTGGTCTCAAGCAGGAAGATGCATACTGCATCCGGCTTGAGATTCAAGGTGAAGATATAACAATGGGTAAACTCACAGCTGTTTGTGACTGGGGGTCGGTGATTGATGGGAGTCCTTGTCTGACAGCTTCATTGTTCTTTGTGGAGATGTCAAGTTGAAAGGGAGGTGGGGGTTAGGGGGTTTAAGAAGAGTGGCCATCGTTTAGAAGAGAGGATGAAAGGGAGGAGAATGGAAGAGAGCGGACAATAATACCAAGTAAAAGGTTTAGGGAACAGTGCCGAGGTCTAACAGATTGGAAACCATGAATGTATAATCCTTGGAATGTGTAATCTACTGGAATGGTGCCAATCTGTGTATTTCTGCTGCTTTCTCTAGTAACACCCAGCTGCCTGGGTACAGAAGCAGAGAAGATACATTATTGTTTAGCTCCTGGATCATGATGTGTAGACACAGGGAGTGGACTGACAAGGGTATAAGGGGATGAAAGGTGCTGGGGAGAGAGCTCAAGAAATCCACCTGATTCAGGCCGGGGAACAAGGTAGGCTAAGGAAGGTATGATCAACTCTGGTCAAGAGAAGTCTGGATAAGGTCAAAGAGCTGATGATTTAGAAGTCAAAGAAGTGGTTAAGCTGGAAGCTTGGGACCTGGTAGTCAGAATGACATTAAGAGTTGAAGATTTTAGAGGTGAAACTCTGCCGTGTAACAACATGGGTAGTAGGAACAGGTGTCTGAAGTGGAGTAAAAGTAAAGGTCATCAGAGTGTTAAAGAACAAGGGAGTTCCCACATCCAGCTGCAAAGGTAGGTGGCTCATGTATTTGTGGTTTTGTTGTTATCTCTTGTTAAACCCAACTGTATTTTTTTTATAAAAGATTAAAGCATTTAGCTTAGAAAACAACAACGAAGAATTATAGGTGTGGAATGTTGGATCAGAAAATCAGGTTGTTGGAATGAATCCAGAATTACGCAGGATCGGGGAGAAGATGAAGCCTAGTACCATCCTGGTATAGAACGTGACCAGGACTAGCAAAGAACATAAAGGAGAGCTTAGCCTGATGGAATGAACTCTAAAGCAGGAGGAATGGCATGTAAATATCTTGGAAGAATAATGACCTGAAAGTGACGTTAGGGAGCTGGAAGTATCTCCGTTTTCCCACTTTCTGATATTGGAAGTGGGGGGGGAACCTCTAGGGCTGCAAACAAAGCAGTGTCTTAGGGGAAACCTAGGTGTAATTTGAATGCGTGGGTTTAGGGAAATTCTCTAAAGAGTTTCTGTGTGAGGCATCAGAGAAATGCGTAGACCAGGGATGAAGGTGTGAGTGGGAGAGTTTCTGCATTTGGGGCAGAATCCAAGGATTATAGAGAGATGGGAACCACTTGTGCAATGAATTAGCCTTAAGGTTCCCAACTTGGTTTAAAAGTTGTTTGGTGTCCATGTTGACCGAAGGCCTCAAAGGGTTATGAGGCCCAGTCTCCTCAGGCCTGCCCGAGTGATAGGTGCTAAGTGATAGGTTAAGCATTCCACCTCTGAGAACGTATCCTAGGGGAAAAAAGAGAATGAAGTGGTAGTTTTAAACTGATTACAAAGAGGAGCAAGTAGGCTAGCCTAAAGCAAACAACTGGAAGAGGGTCCTTCACTCATTTCACAAGTACGCATTGAACCACCAGGACTTTGTCTTATTTATTGGTCTAGCCTCACCATCAAGAATGGCACATAATATGTGTTCAATAAATATTTGTTGAAGGAAGGAATTGTTCATTGTGAGTCTATCAATATTCAGAAAATATTACAAAGAGTTTGACCTCTCTCAGCAGTCTCTAAGCAGCAGCAATCATGGATAAGCAGAGATGAAACCTCTAACGAGAGAACAACACTGGACAGACACAGCTGGGCCTCTCTTTTGGAAAACTTTTAGATGAGCCACATGACTAAGAACAAGTAAGAGCCAAATACTGTATCAACCAAGGATAGCTTTTCTTCAAGACATTAAAGTGTCTCCTTATGACAGGAAGAGAGCACTCGATACTGATAACCACACTGCGGTCAAGAGGCCCCTTCAGGTAAAAAAAAAAAAAAAAGTTTTGATATAAATGGAAGTTTGGTGACAGAGGCACTTAGTGTACTTAGATGGACTTTTTTTGAGCCTTGTTTTGACATATTTATCGTAGGTAGATACTAGAGATTAATACAAAATATGAACTCTTGGTTATTAAATCTTTATTATAATATTTAGTTGAAAAGCTCCAACTAAATAGAATGGAATGGACACAGTAAATGAACTGTTCTCACAGTATTCATATTAACTGCTAGGACTGCATAGCCCTGAACAAGCACCATTCTTGATCCAGTGCCGGCTACCTGCCTTACCACCTCAAACCCAGTTAGTAACATCACACTGATCCTTACGCTAGAATGCTTCTATTTTCAGCTAGAAAGAAAACTCTCAGGCATTAGCAGACCTGTCGGCAGGGAGCAGAGGTGGGGGGGCCGGTTAGCAGAAGCAACTTACTGTTGCTGAAATTACCCCATGAGGAGACCACCTACTCAGATATACAAACGGAAGTCCCGGCATCACTCAGTGATCAGGAGTCCTGGCTCGGCATTAAGGTCCGTGTCTGAAACGCCTTTTATGACTAGGAAAGTCTGAGTCACCCTCAGACGTTCCTCCTCGAATTTCTGAGTCATTTCCTTTTCCAATGACCCAAACTGGTACAACTACATATGGGAAATATTCAGAAGGACAAGTTTTGGAACTAATGGGACATTAGAGGTCATTGTGTTCAGTGTGCTCATTTCACACACACAAAAACTGAGGCCAAGAGATGGTACCTTTTGCCCGGAGTTGCACAGCCTCTATCAGGCGGCTTTTCCTACACCCAAGGCTCTCTTCTCTAGAAACTGATTTCAGAGGTGCCTGGGTGGCTCAGCTGGTTAAGTGTTTGCCTTCTGCTCAGGTCATGATCCCGGGGTCCTGGGATGGAGCCCCGCATCGGGCTCCGTGCTCAGCGGGGAGTCTGCTTCTCCCTCTCCCTCTCCCTGCTGTTATCCTTGCTTGTGCTTGCTAGCTATCTCTCTCTCTCTCTGTCAAATAAATAAAATCTTAAAAAAAAAATAGCTGATTTCACAGCAAATTTGGGACTCTGGTTTTCATTTGCTTTTATTAGAAGTAAACAAACTAAATACTTGGGTTGGAAGTCTGAGAGGAACTCAGGGCCCAGGCGAACAAGCTGGCATCCATGGTATCCCCTTCAAGTAATATGATGGTGTCCTGCAGTGGACCAAGGAGAGGGCTCTTCTAACTCAGGGTTTCTCTACCTTGAGACTGTGGACATTTCGGACCAGACACATGTTTGTTGTGGGGGCTGTCCTGTGTATTTCAGGATGTTAACAGTAGCTCTGTCCTCTACCCACTATATGCTCAGGCAGAACCACAAAAAAGTCCCCAAACATTGCCAAATGTCCCCTGGGTTCCCCTGGTTGAGAATCCCTGTGCTGACTTAAGGAAGAGGCTCTTGTAACTCAGTCCTGGTCCCATTTAATCCTCTGAGCAGTGCCTATCCTTACTCCTGTACCCCTATGCCTGGCTTCTCTCCCTCACCTTTCCCTCTGGGGCTACCATGCCCTCAGTGGCCCCGAAAGTGGCACCTGGGGTGAAATGGGAAGCAAAAGTTTCTACCCTCCCCTTCTTTCAGCAAGGGGATCCCCCTGACTGCATGAGAATTTACATACTTGGTTAAAATAAGACAAAATGTACGCAGGGCTTAGCTCTTAACTGTGACTACTGTGAATCAAGGAGAGATCAGGGCCTTAAGCCCTTTCCTACCTCGGGGTTGGGCTGGGAGAGGCAGATGAGGGCATACCAAAAGAATCTGCCTTTTTTGCACAATTTTCTCTTGACTCAGCCGTCAATGTCCCCTCCCCAGCCACACTCATCCTCACCAGTGCCCATATTTAGACACATGCAAGCCTGTGTTGTAGAAAGACAGAAACCATATGGTTGTTATAGAGATTTGTTCACACTCACCCCCAAAGCATGGCCCAGGCGGAGCAGTGGGGTGAATGGCAGTTCTTGCTAGGTCCTGCGTTTTTCTTAATTTGCTATTCCCTACCTCTTCTGTTCTCCACAAATTTCCATGCTTCTCATTCCTGCTTCCAGATACCACTTCCTACTGACAAGTACTGTTCTTAAATATCTCCTTTGCCTCAGGAAGTCACAGTTTAAGAATAAAAGAACTGGGGGGGCGCCTGGGTGGCTCAGTCGTTGGGCGTCTGCCTTCGGCTCCGGGCGTGATTCCAGGGTCCTGGGGTCGAGCCCCGCATCGGGCTCCCTGCTCCGCTGGGAGCCTGCTTCTTCCTCTCCCACTCCCCCTGCTTGTGTTTCCTCTCTCACTGGCTGTCTCTCTCTCTGTCAAAGAAATAAATAAAATCTTAAAAAAAAAAAAAAAGAATAAAAAAACTGGGGGGCATCTGGGTGGCTCCATTGGTTAAGTGTCTGACTCTTGATTTTGGCTCAGGTCATGATGTCAGGGTTGTGAGATTGAGCCCCGCGTTGGGCTCCGTGCTGAGCATGGAGCCTGCTTAAGATTCTCTATCCCTTTCCCTCCCCCTTTGCCCCTCCCCCACCAAAAGAATACTTAACCTTTCTGAGCATCAGTCCCTTCGTCTGTAATAACAAGATAATTATAATACAAAACTTATATGGCTTTTGTTAGAATCAATTAGAATTAATAAACAAATATGTAAAGAAACTTGTATCATGACTGGCAAAGTAGGTGCTCAATAAATGGAATTTGTTGTGCTAAAATAAAATCCTGCTCTGGGGCGCCTGGGAACCAACCACTAATGCCTTTGGAAATCTTGGCTTGTGCTTCCTCCCGGATAATAGGAAAAAGCTATTGTGGGAGTACCCCTTGTCCTGTGGAGTGACAGAAGAGCAGAATTGGGGGGGGGGGGGTCGCTTTGTTTTTTGTCTTTGTTGTACTCAGAAAGCTGTTTTGGAGGAAAAATCTGGGCGTATGATCTCTTCCTTTCTGCAGTGTAAAATGAAAGCCACAGGGAAGAGAAGGCAGAAGACATTAACTTATCCTTGCCTGGCTAAAATGGAAGAATAAAAAGGCAAAATGTTCTCTGGACCTTTGGCTCTGGCTACCCTCTTCCAGCAGACCCCTATTCAAGAGGAGGCTGGCTCTGTCCATGTAACAAGCTGCGGCTTATTCCTGCTGTAGATTCTGTGCATGATGTCTGTTGAATTTTTGGGGGGAAAAAACAGACAAAAATTGGTATTTTCTAATACCAGATAGAGGGCAGGCAGTTCTACCCCAGGAAATAGGTAAGATTTCTCTTCCTGCAGGAGGTCTTAGTTCCTTCCAACACACTCAGAAACAGAAAGAAGAAAACATTATGCACTTGCATTTTCACCACTGTTCTGTCTCATGGAATAGATATTATTATCATTTTTTTAAAAAGATTTTATTTATTCATTTGACAGAGAGAGACAGCCAGCGAGAGAGGGAACACAAGCAGGGGGAGTGGGAGAGGAAGAAGCAGGCTCATAGCGGAGGAGCGTGACGTGGGGCTCGATCCCACAATGCCGGGATCACGCCCTGAGCCAAAGGCAGACGCTTAACCGCTGTGCCACCCAGGCGCCCCAAGAAAAAAAATTGTTTTTGATTGAAGAAGTCCTGGAAAGATAAATACTACACTGAGAATTGTGGTTACCTCGGGGAGGCCATTGTGGAGTGGGTTAAGGAGTGGGCTTGAAGGTGGTGATCAAAGGAAATTTAGTCTCATCTGTCATGTTTTTTTCCCAAGGAGAATATTTATGTATTAATTGTGTAATTAAAAATTAAATTTTGACTTAAAGGACTATTTTATATTTTACAAAACTTTAATGAAGCTCAGAAAAGGTAATTTATCTAAGGTCACTTGATAATTGACAGACTCCAAAGTCCATGGCTGTTCTACCACACCACAATGCCCTGTGTTCAACCCTCAGGGAGAAGTAAGTTTAGAGCCAGGAGGGAGTCCTGAACTTTCCATCTCACGGGCAATGGAATTGTTGTCTAGCCCTAGGCCTTGGGTTGGCTTTTTTTCTTTTCTTTTTTTTTTTTAATCGCTAAAGGGGAACTTGCCCAGACCATGTCAGAACAACTTGCTGACTACCCTATGAGTTGACCTGTGAAGTATGACTGAATCCCATAGACTCCAGACAGGAAACAGGGAAGGCTGTAAAGCAGAATTGATAGAGCAGATTATGTTTTATATTTAATAGGATTTTATTTTGGGGGCTTGAACTCACAACCCTGAGATCAAGAGTCACACACTCCACCAATTGAGCCAGCCAGGGGTCCCTATATTTAATAAGATTTTATTTATTTATTTATTTGTTTGTTTATTTATTTATTTATTTATCTATTGACAAGACACTTAGAGTGTCTGTCTTTTTTTTTTTAATTTTTTAAAGATTTTCTTTATTTGAGAGAGAGAGAGAGAGTGGGTGCACACAAGCTGGGGGGAGAAGCAGAGGGAGAGAGAGAAACAGACTCCCTCTGAGCAGGGAGCCCGACGTGGGGGGCAATCCCAAGATCCTGAGATCATGACCTGAGCTGAAGGCGGCCACTTAACTGACTGAGCCACCCAGGCGCCCCTTTTCTTTTTCTTTTTTCTTTCTTTTTTTTAAAGTAAGCTCTGCGCCCAATGTGAGGCTTGAACTCGTGTCCCTAAGATCAAGAGTCGCATGTTCAGGGCGCCTGGGTGGCTTAGTTGGTTAAGCATCCAACTCTTGATTTTGGCTCAGGTCACAATCTCAGGGTTGTGGAATCCAGCCCCGAGTCAGGCTCCTCACTCATCAGGGAGTCTGTTGGAGTATCTCTTTCCTCTCCCTCCACCCCTACCCCCTCCAAATAAATCTTAAAAAAAAAAAAAAAAAAGTGTTACATGCTCTAGGAACTGAGCCAGCCGAGTGCCTCTTAGTAAGATTTTAAGTTGGGGGCTGCCTGGGTGGCTTAGTTGGTTAGTCAACGGACTCATGGTTTCAGCTGAGGTCATGATCTCGTGGGTCATGAGATCCAGGCCCAAGTCAGGCTCTGGTCTCAGTGGGATGTCTGCCTGAAGTTCTCTCCCTCTGCCCCTCCCCCCACTCACGCTTGAGCAGGTGCGCACACACTCTCTCTCAAATCTTTTTTTTTTTTTTTTAAGATTTTATTCAGGGGCGCCTGGATGGCTCAGTTGGTTAAGCATCTGCTTTCTCCCTCTCCCTCTGCCTGCGGCTCCCCCTGCTCATGCTCTCTCTTTCTGTGTCAAATAAATAAATAAAATCTTAAAAAAAAAAAAAAAAACCAAAAGATTTTATTTGAGAGAGTGCAAGCACAAGCGGAGGGCGGGGGCCCTGCAGAGGGAGAGGGAGAAGCAGACTCCCCGTTGAGCGGGGAGCCTCGCACAGGACTCGATCCCAAGACCCCAGGATCATGACCTGAGCCAAAGGCAGATGCTTAACCGACTGAGCCACCCAGGCGCCCCTCTCTCAAATCAATCTTAAAAAAAAAAAAAGATTTTAAATTGGATATTTCAGCTGGGATACTGACATATAATAGATAAGAAATTCTATTCATATAAAAAGTGTATACACAGGGTTTTCAAAAGAGATTTCTTTGGAGGCAGCTATTACCCTGTTGTGAGCTGCACCAAATTCCAAGGAGAAGCAGTCGGGAGCACTTCTCTCTTCTTCTCAAGCCTAGGAAGAGAGACCTTGAGGGACCACTGAAGCATTTGATGCTTGTCTCTGGGTAGAGGATAGTCATTAGACTGCATATGACTCATGGTAGAGAAATTTCAAGGCAAAGGTTGGCTAGCAACAAAGCCTGAGATAACCAAGTAAACAGCTACATCTTGGTAGTAACTGCACTCCCTCTGACAAAAGGTCAAATATACATTAATCCTCGGGACCAAGTATGGAGCCAGTTTAAATCCTACTCAGGAGAACTTTGCAGAAGTTCTTCACAACTTCTTCACAAAGGGTTCTGGAAAACAGAAGGATAAGAGGGGATGTGGTGGCCATAGAAATACAATGCATCATCCCAATGTCATCTTAATGTCAGGAAAGCTGCCTTTGCCATTGGAAAGGCCCAGCAGGGAAGCCTCTGATGGATCCGTACAAATGCCCATGAGACCATCAGCCTGCAGCATCAGCCAAGCCTAGAAAGCATTTCACCATCTCCCTCCTGCTCCACTCCTGGAGATGTCCGTGTCAGCATCCAGGAAGTGAAGAAGGACATGTAGCAAAAGGAGAGGAGAAGCCAATCACCCCTCTTCCATAAAGGCAGGCCGCATTGACCCTAGCTATGGGGTGGAGATGTTCTCACATACGATGAAGACTGGTGTGTTTCTTAACATATTTCTGAATCAGGAGTGTCTTTTGCTTAAAGTGACTGCAAGGCTGTTACCTGAAGGTAATGAAAGGGTAAGGAGGGGTGCTGGAATTTTCATCCATGTCAGAGGAAAACTTCTCCCACTGAAACTTTGCAGAGGCAGGGGGAGACAAACTTTTAATTTTTATTACATCCCTTCGGTTGGTACTTGTTAAGCATTCCAGTTATAACCATCTTTGTATTCTTTGAGGCATTTAATTGGCACTCATGGAATTGAGACTATTCTTTCCAGTTCGTGGTCTGCCAAAGTACCTTTGAAAAGTTAACATGCTCTGGGGTGCCTGGCTGGCTCGGTCAGTAGAGCATGAGACTCTTGATCTTGGGGTTGTGAGTTCAAGCCCCACGTTTGGTGGAGATTACTTAAAAATACAATCTTAAAGGGGCACCTGGGTGGTTCAGTCAGTCAAGCATCTGACTCTTGATCTCAGCTCAGGTCTTGATCTCAGGGTTTTGAGTTCAAGCCCCACACTGGGCTCTATGCTGGGCTTAGTGCCTACTCAAAAAGACAAAATAAAACAAACAAAAATCTTAGGAAAAAAAAGAAAAGTTAACATCCTCTCTATAACAAGACAACTCAAAAGAAAGGAGTTTTAGGGATTTGGGGTTTGGCAAATCTGGCTGAGGCCAAGGGAATTTAAAATAGATTCTTAAAGTTAGTTGAAACCTTGGATATCCTCTAGTTCCAACTAATTCCTCCTGCATTAATCTCTTCCTCAGCATCCCTGACAAGTGATCATTCAGGCTTTTCTTGAATAACTCCAGTGTCTTGAAATTTACTATTTTCATCCTCATTAAAACTGTTCAAGTATAGCAGTGCCTGGGTGGCTCAGTTAGTTGAGTGTATACCTCTTGCTTTCGGCTCAGGTCATGATCTCATGGGTCGTGAGATCAAGCCCCATGTGGGGCTCCGCACTCAGTGGAGACTCTACTTGAAGATGCTCTTCTTCTGCCCCTCCCCGACTTGTGTGCATATGCACTCACGCTCTCTCTCTCAAATAAATAAATAAAATCTTTAAAACTATTCAAGTATCAAATGTTCTACATCTCTCTGCACCTCATTTCACTAGTCTGAGCATTCTCCCTTCCTTCAATTATTTCTCCTTGATGTGATGTGCACTCCTGGTATGACCCTGGCTGCTTTCTGGAAGAGCTCCAGTATGTCAATGTGCCTACGTTTGGTCCAGATGTGGCCTGACTGAGCCACGAACTAAACCGTCATTTGCTTGGTTGTGGACTTGGACTGTAAGAGAGCCTTAGGCATCCTTAGATTCACTGCCTACCCTGTCACACTGTTGACTCATTTTTTTTTAAGATTTTATTTATTTGAGAGAGAATGAGAGAGAGAGACAAAGCACAAGCAGGGGGAGGGGCAGAGGGACAAGCAGACTCCCCTCTGAGCAGGGAGACTGACATCGAGCCCTCAGGATCCTGAGACCATCACCAGAGCTGAAGACAGACACCTAACCAACTGAGACACCCAGGTGCTCCACACTGTGGACTCATTAAAACTGATACTATAGGGGCACTTGGCTGGCTCAGTTGTTCAGCGTCTGCCTTCAGCTCAGGTCATGATCCCAAGGTCCTGGGATCGAGCCCCAAATAGGGCTCCCTGCTCGGTGAGCCTGCTTCTCCCTCTCCCACTGCCTTCTGCTCCCCCTGTTTGTGCTCGCTCTCTGTCAAATAAATAAATAAATTCTTTAAAATAAATAAATAAAACTGATACTACATAAAACCTACAGGTGTAACTATGGGGTGAGGTGGGGTTGTTTTAATTTGTTTTGACTTCATGAATAACATGAATGCATTAACTTTATAAAACATGTAAATAATAGGGATCAAAATCTTCATTCAAGGGGCGCCTGGGTGGCGCAGTCGTTAAGCGTCTGCCTTCGGCTCAGGGCGTGATCCCGGCGTGCTGGGATCGAGCCCCATGTCAGGCTCCTCCGCTGGGAGCCTGCTTCTTCCTCTCCCACTCCCCCTGCTTGTGTTCCCTCTCTCGCTGGCTCTCTCTATCTCTGTCAAATAAATAAATAAAATCTTTAAAAAAAATTTAAAAAAAAAATCTTCATTCAAAAAAACGACAGACAAATCTGAAATTTTCTTTTTTTTTTTTTTTTAAGATTTTGTTTATTTGACAGAGAGAGAGACAGCCAGCGAGAGAGGGAACACAAGCAGGGGGAGTGGGAGAGGAAGAAGCAGGCTCCCAGTGGAGCAGGGAGCCCGATGCGGGGCTTGATCCCAGGACCCTGGGATCAGGCCCTGAGCCGAAGGCAGACGCTTAACGACTGAGCCACCTGGGCGCCCCCCTCCCAAGTTTTCTTTGACCATTGTCCCAAATCCTGGTCCTTTCCTTCCAGAGATACATACTATTTCATTTTGGGTATGTATCCTTCTAAACTTTTTCCTATGTATTTACATGGATATATATTTACATGTGGAAATATGTAGTTTGTAAGAGATTTTTAAAACATAAATATATCAAACGATTTGTACTATTCTACATCGTTTTTCACTTTAACACATTACAGAGAACTTTTCATATCAGTACATCTAAAGCTATCTCCCTTTTACAACTGTCACATAGTATCCTATCGTATGCACGTATCAGTTTAACCATTCTGTTGTTGCACACGCGGTGTTTCCATATTTTTGGTTATTACAATGTTTCACTGAAAATTCTTTATGACTCAGTGCTATACAGGAGTATCTCTCTGGCGTAAAAAAAAAAAAAAAACAAAAAACAAAATAAAAAAGTAGGCTCCATGACCAGCGTGGAGCCCAACACAGGCCTCACAACCATGAGATTGAGAACTTAGCTGCGATCAAGAGTCAGATGCTGACCCAACTGAAACTCTCTGGGGTAAATATTAAAAGATTCAATTGCTAGGTTATAGGATATGTACTTTTAAAATTTTAATATATACTTAAAAAATTCCCTAAAATGATTTATATTCCCACCAACCTTGTGTGAATACCTTGGACACTTTCCTATACTTTTGCTGACATTTGGTATTAGCAGTCTTAAGTTTTTGCCAGTAAGAAAGATGAATGAAAGTTCTCATATACTAATACACACATACATGTATATGTATGTATATATGTAAGTGTGTATGTGTGTATATGCCATTTGTATGTCCTCTATTTTAATTGCCTACTTTGCCCATATTTCTTTTTTTTTTTTTTTTTTAAGATTTTATGTGAGGGGCACCTGGGTGGCTTAGTTGGTTAAGTGTCTCCCAGGGTCCTGCGATTGAGCCCAGCGTTGGGCTCCCTGCTCAATGGGAAGTCTGCTTCTCCCTTTCCCTCGGCCTCTGCCCCTGCTTCTGCTCTCTCACTCTCTCATTCACGTGCTCTCTCTCAAATATATAAATAAAATGTTTAAAAAAAAAGATTTTATTTGAGAGAGAGACAGTGTGAGCGAGCGGGGTGGGGGGGGCAGAGGGAGATGGAGAGAGTCTTAAGCAGACTCTGCACTGAGCACAGAGCCCAACATGGGGCTTGATCCCATGACCCTGAGATCACCATCTGAGCCAAAACCAAGAATCGGAGGCTTAACTAACTGGACCACCCAGGCACCCTCTACTTTGCCCATAATTCTATTCAGTTTCCTAAGTAATTTTCAAAACATATTATGTCATATCTCCTATATCACACACACACACACACACACACACACACACACACACACAACCTTTGTGCTACACTTTACATTTAACCCATTTAAACTAAATCTTGTTAGATTTGGTCTAGCCTGCCAAGATCTCTTTGCATTCTGATTCTGTTCTCCAACAATATATTCATTATCCCTCCCATATTCTTGCTATCTACAGATGTGATCATCTGTCACCAATGTTCTCTTTTCTAAAATTAATTAATTTTTAAAATAATCTCTACACCCAACATGGGACTTGAATTCATGACCTCAAGATCAAGAGTCGAGGCTCTACCAACTGCAGACCACCACAGCCAGGTGCGGCTGTCACCAGTGTTCTTAACTAAGCCATTTGTACAAACCTTGAACAGGACAGCTCTCAGGTTAGAGCCTGGTGGAATGTACTAGAGACCTCTAATTTGGTATTAACCTATTATTAGTTAATGGGATTCTGGGTAGTGCTCACATTGCCTTTTCACCTTATAGCAATCAAGAGCCTGGTTCAGTTGGAACCTGCAGCTGCAGGTCCCATTGTCAGACTGTACATTAGAGAAGTCAATCTGAGTTCCCTGTCCCAGGTCAAAAGAAGAAACATTGAAATTGGGTAATAAATCAAGTTTACTGCCCCTTTCCTGGTTTTAGTTATCTGGGTCAGCTTCTCTAAGGATCTGCTTCTTCCATTTCAGAATCTACAGATTTTCTAAAAACTTAGAAAATGGAGGTGCCTGGGTGGCTCAGTCGGTTGAGCGTCTGCCTTCAGCTCAGGTCATGATCCCAGGGTCCTGGAAGAGAGCCCTGCACTGGGCTTCCTGCTCAGTGAGGAGTCTCCTTCTCCCTCTCCCTCTGCTCCTCCCCTCTGCTCATGCTCTGTCTCGCACTCAAATAAATAAATACAATCTTTTTTTTTTTAATTAGAAAATGTCATTCAGAGGTACTTGGGTGGCTCAGTTGGTTAAGTGTCTGCCCTCGGCTCAGGTCATGATCTCTGGGTCCTGGGATCGAACCCCGCATCAGGCTCCCTGCTCAGCGGGGAGCCTGCTTCTCCCTCTCTTTCTGTGTGCTCAATCTCTCTCTCTCTCTCTCTCAAATAAAGAATCTTTTAAAAAATGTCATTCATTCTTAAATTTTGTATCACTTAGTTTGGGCCAACTACAGTTGCAGCCTATCAGATCCTTTGTGGCTTCACTTCTTAGCCTGTCCACCTGAGGCTCCGTGGACAATGATCTACCTCAAGACACGGTACCACACCCTCAATTACCTTTGTCTTTTGTTCTTTGGTCCCAACTACCTCGCCACTCCCCAGTTCTAATGACTCTAACCTTTATGTTTATTAAGAAATATTTATCAACTGCCTACTGATGTGCCAAGAGTTGTTCTAGGTATTGGGGATAGAAGTGTGTTTTCTCTACTTCTGGTTATAGGCTGCTGCTTTATGGGATAGCATTTATGGGAGTCAGAACTAGTACTCATGTGTGGTTTCCAGCCTTAACTTGGCAGTCCGCATGGGAAGCTAGATCCCTTGTGCATTTCCAAGAGCTGTTCTCCTCAAGTACCTCACTCTAGTCCTAGCCTCTGGCTTTTGTAGACCACCTTGCATTCCACCTCAAAAGGAATGGGCACCCTATCTTGCCTAGTTAAATAAAGAAGACAAGCTCCTTATAGAGGCTTTAACTTTGCCCTCCCATCTGTCTCTTCTGGAATACTGTGCCCTATCAATTGCCCCTTGCTCCTTCTCCTCCTCCTCTTTCTTCTTCTCCCCCTTCCTCCTTCCTCCTCCTCCTCCTTCTCCCTCTTCCTCCTCCTCCTCCTCCTCTTTCTTCTTCTCCCCCTTCCTCCTTCCTCCTCCTCCTCCTTCTCCCTCTTCCTCCTCCTCCTCCTTCTCCTCTTCTTCTTCTTCTTTTTCTTCTTTTTTTTTTTAAGATTTATTCATTGGGGCAACTGGGTGCTCAATTAAGCGTCTGCCTTCAGCTCAGGTCATGATCCCAGAGTACTGGGATCAGGTCCCACGTGGGGCTCCCTGCTCAGCAGGGTGTCTGCTTCTCCCTCTCCCTCTGCTGCTCCCCCTGCTTGTGCTCTCATTCTAATTCTCAAATTTAAAAAAAAAATCTTAAAAAAAAATTAATTAATTAATTTATTTATTTATTTATTTATTTATTTGAGAGAGAGAGTGTGTGTGCAAGTGCGGGGAGGGGCAGAGGACGAGGGAAAGAATCTCAAGCAGACTCCCTGCTGAGCACAGAGCCCCATTTGGGGCTCATCACAGGGCTCATTTTATGACCCTGAGATCATGACCTGAGCTGAAATCAAGAGTCAGACTCATAACTGACTAAGCCACCCAGGTGCCTCCCTTCTCTCTCCTTTATAATTCCTTTCATGCCAGGTGATCATTCTCCCTAACCTACAAATGTTTGAATCCCTCATTCTAAAAAAAAAATTCTTTCTTCAACCCAACCACCCTCTGCTTTCTCATCCTTCTAAAATTTCTTCATAAAGAAATTTTCAAGTACTATTTACTCTTTAACCCAGTGAAATTCAGCTTTTGCCCTCATTAATTTATAAAATCTATTCTCAAAATGACCTAATTTCTAAGTACAGTGGCCTATTTTCAGTTCTTACCTGAATTTTTTCCTCTCTTCCCTCTCAGGGAACTCCTTTCTTTCCCACTTTCATACAGTCAATAAATATTTATCGATTGCTTTCTGTGTGCCAGAAAATAGCAGTGGCAAGATGGACCACTGCTCTCGTGGAACTTTGTAGTGGGGGAGACAGGAGGGTGTAGGGTCACCAACATTCAACAAAGAATCAGACTTCCATTCTAGCAATATAACAGGCCAGATACCCTGACAACTATTCCACAACAAAACACCTCAAAACACCAGCTTAAATATAAAAAGCAAAAGCATGAATCCAAAAACATAAGGCTGAAATTGGTGGCTGTTCTAGAGACATCTGCTAAGCCCCAGAGACAGAGCTTCCATCTTAATGATTTCTCAAGGGACAGCAGACAAAGCCTAGGGCTTGTGCAAAAAGAACAGTTGGATGGGAATACCCCTGAATAAGGCTAGGACTCCACAGACTCCACTCTCAGTGAAAGGGTAAACTAGAAAATATCCACCCTGAGAAGACAGATGGAAAAGAAATGTCCTTATCTCAGTCTTGCCTTAGAGTGAAGGGAAAAAGATCCTTCCTTAGAATTCACAAGTTAGTCCTCTCATGGGGTTTATAGCCTAAATTCACATTACCTGAATAAACAGGGAAACTTAAGCTCAGATTTTATTTTAAAGTAATTTACAAGTTGGTAGTATCCCCAGGCACTTGAAAGAAACAAACACAGGGGCACCTGGATGGCTCAGTCAGTTAAGTGTTCAATGCTTGATCTCAGGTCAGGTCTTGATCTCAGGGTTGTGAGTTCAAGCCCTGCATTGGGCGTTCTTAAAAAAAAGAAAGAGAAGAAAAGAAACAAACACAAATCCTCTCTGAAGAAAGGCAGCTTCAATCCAGACCTCAAAAATTCCCTAAAATTTCTTCAAATATGAGTTCACAAAAGTCCCAAAACACAAGGCAACAGGAAATAAGGCACCATGAATGAGAATGAGCAGAAATTATAAATAGCAGAACTAAGCCCACAGATTGGAATAATACAGCATATAAATAAGTATGTTTAATAAACTTAAAGGAAATATAAGTTATGACTGAAGGATAAAAGACTATAAAAATGACAATTAAGATCTAGAAATTTGACATATAATTAAAAGAAGTAATTTAGAATTATTATTAAAACACAATGAAAATTGTTATAGATGCTGTGAAGGAAAATTAAGAATGCTATAATACATAATAAAGTGAATTGTTTTTCCCCAAATGCAGGTGTTGAAGTCCTAATCCCCAGTTGCTCAGAATTTGACTATACTTGGAAATTGGATCTTTACGGAGGTAATTAAGGTTAAATGAGGTCATGAGGGGGGCTTTCATCCAATGTAACTGGTGTCCTTACCAAGGGAGATCAGGACACAGACGTGCACAGAGGAAAGACCATGTGAAGACAGAAGACAGCTATGTGTAACAAGGAGTGACACTTCAGAAATAACAAGGCTGACAATACCTTGATTGCAGACTCCTGACCTCCAGAACCGTGAGAAAATAAACTTCTGTTGGTTAAGCCCAAAATACTTTGTTATGGCAGCCCTAACAAACTATTATCTCTGATTCTTCTTTGATGATATCTCTTTTCCTGTTCACCCCTTAAGTTTTGGTATTCCTCAGAGTTCTATATGGTTCTCCTCTCTTCCTCTATATAGTTTCCCTGCAGTGGAAAGCACTCTAAAATTAGTTCTGAATTCAAAGGCTAGCCACCATTTAAAAGTTGACTGTAGGGGGACCTGAGTGGCTCAGTCAGTGGAGCGTCTGACTCTTGGTTTCCACTCATGACCTAGAGTCCTGGGATCGAACCCCAAGAGGGACTCTGTGCTCAGCAGGGAGTCTGCTTGAGGATTCTCTCTCCCTCTCCCTCCCCCCCCACCTCATGCACACTGTCTTGCGCTCTCTCTCTCTCTCTCAAATAAATAAATCTTTTTTAAAAAGTTGAGGGGCACCTGGGATGTACAGTCAGTTAAGAGTCTGCCTTCAGCTCAGGTCATGACCCAGGGTCCTAGGATCCAGCCCCACATTAGACTCCCTGCTCAGTGGGAAGCCTGCTTCTCCCTCTCCCTCTCCTTCTGTGCTCTCCCTGCTTGTATTCTCTCACTCTCTGTCAAATAAATAAATAAAATCTTTAAAAAAAAAAAAAAGTTGACTGTAGGAGCACCTGGCTGGTTCAGTCAGAGGACCATGCAACTCTTGATCTCAGGGTTGTGGGTTCAGGCCCCACACTGGTTGTAAAGATTACTTTAAAAAAATAAATCTTTAGGGGCACCTGGGTGGCGCAGTCGTTAAGCATCTGCCTTCGGCTCAGGGCATGATCCCAGCATTATGGGATCGAGCCCCACATCGGGCTCCTCCGCTGGGATCCTGTTTCTTCCTCTCCCACTCCCCCTGCTTATGTTCCCTCTCTCGCTGGCTGTCTCTCTCTGTCAAATAAATAAATAAAATCTTAAAAAGAAATCTTTAAAAAAATAAATATAAAAATAATAAAAATTGACTGTAAATAAGTTTCTGAATCTATGTTTAATTTTCTTTTTCTATAAAAGTGGGGATAATTCATATTTATCTCAGAGTTGTTGGAAAGATGATGGTGTTGATGATGATACCATTTGTTCGGTACTTATCATATATAAAGGACTGGGCTAATAATTGTTTTACCCTCTTTATTCACTTACTCTTCATAATAACCCAACAAGGTAGCTATTTTACTCATCTTATAGATGTAGAAACAGGCCAGAAGTTTAAATTACTTGACCAGAGTCACTCAACTAGTAAGGGACAGAAGAAGATTCAAGTCCAATCTATCTGATCTCAAAGCCTATGCTCTGTGAATATAGGTAAATGTTAAGGTAAAGTAGAAAGGAATTTCCATCCTTTCCAATGAATTTTCTATTTCATCAGAAGGAAAGAACCTCAGCAAAGACAGGAACATTCTCTGTGAGAATGATTAAGACTGGTTAAAGTCCCAAAGGAGCAGTCCCAAACTCTTCTCGAGAAGTCCATGTGGCTGCCCACCCCTCCATTCCTCGTATATGGTTTCCCTTTCAATTATAAGTGCCCTACCCATGCACATTTACCAGAATGTATAGCATGTAACAGACAATAAGTATGCTTTTCTCCCTTTTATGCTGCAATCTCTCTCTTAATAACTCCTGAAACAGTATCAGTAGCCCTGACAATTCCTGTAGCCTCAATTCTGCATTTCTAACTGCCTCTTAGATGCCCAACCTACAAGTCTCACAGGCACTTCAGGCTCAATATGTATCATTTTCCCCAAGAAACCTTGTTTTCCAAATATATACCTTTATCGTGTTAAAAGCATACTAGTTACCCAGTCTCCCATTATAAAAATCTTGCAGTTATCCCAGATTCTTTCCTTTCTCTCATGTCACACATCCAATCAGGTATCAGATTCTGCTGCTTCTACCTTGAGAAATGTTTCTCAAATCTAGGTCTTTTCCTCCTTTCCCATTCTAGATACATTCATTCAAATACTTGTCAAATCTTTCCCAGACAATTGCACTAACCTCCTAGCCAGGTTTCCAGGAACTAGCCCTTCTTGCCTACTGCTCTCAGATTAGATTCCTAAATTACAAAATTCAGTCAGGTCATCCCCTGCTTAAAATGCTATCAATGGCACTTCACAATCAATCTGGCACCAAACTCTCTCTTCAATCTTAGCTCCTGCCACTCCCCTGTGCTCCTTCCTACTGCAGACTAACAGCCACTATTTATGCGAGTCCTTAGATGCCGGATCCTGTGATAAATTTTATAAACACACACACACACACACACACACACACACACACACACACACACTCATGGACCAGTGGTTCTCAAACTTTTGGGTTTTAGAATCCTCTTATGTTATTAAAAGTCATTGGGGTGCCTGGCTGGCTGAGTCAGAAGAGCATGTGACTATGTGACTCTCGATCTTGAGGTGGTGAGTTTGAGCCCCACATTGGGTGTAGAGATTACTTCAATAAGTAAAACTTTAAAAAAAAGTTATTGAGGACCCCAAAGACCTTTGTGTTTATTTTGGCTTTATCTACTGACATTTACCACCTTAGAAATTAAAGCTGAGAAACTTTTAAAAAGAGTAATTCAGGGGCGCCGGGGTGGCTCAGTTGGTTAAGTATCTGACTCTTAGTTTCAGCTCAGGTCATGATCTCATGGTCCTGGGATCAAGCCCCACATCAGGCTCCTCACTCAGTAGGGTAGGGGTGCTCTGCTTGAGGATTCTCTCCCTCTTCCTCTGCCCCTCCCCCTGCTCATGCTCTCTCTCTCTCAAATAAATAAATCTTTAAAATAGAAATAATAAAATATTATTTTTCTTAAAGATTTGTTTATTTTTAAGTAATCTCTACACCCAACATGGGGCTTGAACTTACAACCCCGTGATCAAGAGTCTCATATTCTACTGGTTGAGCCAGCCACGTGCCTCTAAAACAGTAATTCATTTTAAAACAACAATAATAAACCTAAGAAGAAGAAGAATAGCATGTAACAGACAATAAATATGATTTTTTCTCCCTTGTATGCTGTAATCTATGTAATAATGATAATAATAATAATAAACAACCAAATTTAGGTTAATATAAATGACATATTTTCAAGAAAATATCTTTTTATATTTTTGCAAATCTCTTAATATCTGATTTAATTAAAAACAGCTTGATTTTCTTATCTGTTTATGCATTTAATGTTTTGATATGTTTTTTGGGTTTTTTTTTAAGATTTTATTTATTTATTTATTTATTTATTTATTTATTTATTTGACAGAGAGAGAGACAGCCAGCAAGAGAGGGGACACAAGCAGGGGGGAGTGGGAAAGGAAGAAGCAGGCTCCCAGCAGAGCAGGGAGCCCAATGTTTTTTTTTAATTCATTAAGGGGTACCAGGCTGTCTCAGTTGGAGGAGCACACAACTCTTGATCTCAAGGTCGTGAGTTCAGGCCCCATGCTAGGGGAAAGAAAGAAAAGAAAGGAAAAGAAACGAAAAGAGAAAAGAAAAGAAAGGAAAAGAGGAAGGAAGGAAGGAAGGAAGGAAGGAAGGAAGGAAGGAAGGAAGGGAAAGAAAGAAAGAAAGAAAGAAAGAAAGAAAGAAAGAAAGAAAGAAAGAAAGAAAGAAAGAAAAAGAAAAAGAAAGAAAGAGAAAGAAAGGAAGGAAGGGAGGGAGAAAGGGAGGAAGGAAGGGAGGAGGGAAGGAAAGGAGAAAGAGAGAGAGAGGGAGGGTGGGAGAGGAAGGAAGGAATAAATTTAAAAACACATTCATTAAAATCACAACCAAACCCATCAGCAAATCTTTTAAGTGCTGGGGAAGCTGTCAAGCTCACTGTAGTAGATATAAGTTTTCCAAAATTAAAAGTTTTGCTCGAAATCTCAAATTTTATCACTGGTACAAATACTGTTTGTTCTTTTCCTTAAAGTGACTGGCTCACTTTGTTTATTTTTGAGAAAACACCAATTCCCGGGAAGGAAGGAAATAATAAAGATCAGAGTAGAAATAAATTCAATAAAGACTTAAAAACAATAGAAAAGATCAATGAAACTAAGTGCTAATTCTTTGAAAAGATAAACAAAATTGATAAACCTTTAGCCAGACTGATTAAGAAAAAAAAGAGAAAGGACTCAAATAAAAGAGAAGTTACCACCAATACCACAGAGACTACCATAAGAGACTACTATGAACAACTGTACGTCAACAAATTGGATAACCTAGAAGAAATAGCTAAATTCCTAGAAACATAACAGTTTTCCAAGACTGACTCAGGAAGAAATAGAAAATCTGAATAGACTGATTACTAGTAAAGAAATTGAATGTGTAATCAAAAAATTCCCAAGAAACAAAAGTCCAAAACCAGATGGCTTCTGGTTTTGGGGCATTCTACCGAAAATTTAAAGAAGAATTAACACCTATCCTTCTCAAACTATCCCAAAAAGTAAAAGAGGAAGGAGTATTTCCAAGTGTTTCAAAATGAACAGAATAGGGAACCCAGAAATAAACCCACACTTATATGGTCAATTAATCTACAGCAAAGGAACCAAGAATATCCAATGGGGAAAAGACACTCTTTTCAATAAATGGTGTTGGGGAAAACCAGACAGTTACATGCAAAAGAATGAAACTGGACCGCTTTCTTACAACATACACAAAAATAAACTAAGTGGATTAAATAACTAAATGTAAGACTTGAAGCCATAAAACTCCTAAAGAAACATAGGCAGTAAATTCTTGGGACATTGGCCTTAGCAATATTTTTCTGGATATCTTTCCCCAGGCAAGAGAAACAAAAGCAAAACTGAACAATTGGGACTGCATAAAACTAAAAAGCTTTTGCACAATGAAGGAAACCATCAACAAATTGAGAATGCAACCTCCTGAGTGGGAGAAGATATTTGCAAATGCTATATCTGATAAGGAGTAAATATCTAAAATATATGAGGAACTCATACAACTCAATACCAAAAAATCACATAATCCGATTAAAAAATGGACAAAGGACCTGAATAGACATTTTTCCAAAGAATATCTACAGATAGCCAACAGGCACATGAAAAGATAGTCAACATCACTACTCATTGGGGAAATGCAAATTAAAACCACAATAAGATATCACCTCACACCTGTTAGAAAGACTAATATCAAAAAGACAGGAAATCAATCTATTTCTACAATAAATACTAAAACAAACAAACAAAAAGACAGGAAATAATAAGTATTGGTGAGGATGTGGAGAAAAGGGAACCCTTGTGCACCGTTGGTGGGAATGTAAATTGGTGCAGCCACTATGGAAAACAGTGTAGAAGTTCCTCAAAAAATTAAAGGTAGAAATGCCATACAACCCAGTAATCTCACTTGAGTATTTACCTGAAGAAAACAAAAACACTAATTCAAGAATATATATGCACCCCTATGTTCATTGCAGCATTATTTACAATAGCTAAGATATGGAAACAACCTAAGTTCCATTAATGGATGACTAGATAAAGAAATTGTGGTATATGTACATAATGGAATATTACTCAGCCATAAAAAAGGATGGATTTTGTTATTTGGGACAACAGGGATAGACCTAGAAGGTTTTATGTTAAGTGAAGTCACACCGAGAAAAATAAATACCATATATTTCACTTATATGTAGAATCAAAAAAACAAATGAACAAAACAAAACACAGAAACAGACTCATAAATATAGAGAACAAATTGGTGGTTACCAAAGAGAAGGGGAGTGGGAGATGGGCAAAATAGGTGAAGAGGATTAAGAAGTACAAACTTCCAATTATAAAATGAGTAAGTCACAGGAGTGAAAAGTACAGCATAAGGAATAGAGTCAATAATACTGTAATAACTTCATATGGTGGTGGAAAATAACTACACTTATCATGGTGAGCATTTTGTAATGTATATGATTTTTAAATCACTATGCTGCAGACCTGAAACTAATATATTAACTATACTTCAATCGATACATTTGTAAAAAAAAAAAAAAAAAAGGAAAAGGAAAAGAAAAAGAAAAAGAAAAAGAAAAAAGAAAGCGGCACCCGGGTGGCTCAGGTGGTTGAGTGTCTGACTCTTGGTTTTGGCCCAGGTCATGATCTCAGGATCATGGCATCAAGTCCCATGTTGGGCTCTGTGCTCAGCAGGGAGTCTGCTTGAGATTCTCTCCATCTGCCTCTGCCCCTTCCCCCGCTCACTCACACGTTCTCTTTCTAAAATAAATAAATCTTTAAAAAAATAGGGGCGCCTGGGTGGCACAGCGGTTAGGCGTCTGCCTTCGGCTCAGGGCGTGATCCTGGCGTTATGAGATCCAGCCCCACATCAGGCTCCTCCGCTAGGAGCCTGCTTCTTCCTCTCCCACTCCCCCTGCTTGTGTTCCCTCTCTTGCTGGCTGTCTCTGTCTCTGTCGAATAAATAAAATCTTTAAAAAAAAAAAGATTTATAAAAAAAATAAAAGAAAAAATAGAAACTAAATAATTGGGCGAGGTCGCTGAAGCGGTAATTGGCAGAGCTGAGTTGAGTTGATTTGAAAGGCTGTGTTGTCACGCAGCCCCTCTCTACTGTATACTTCACTATGGTAGTTCCTGACTACGCCACACTGTTTTGGCTCTGTACCTTGGCATAGGTTCTTCCCTCTGCTTAGAATGTTCTGCCTCATGTACTCCCAGTGAACACTCACACACACTTCAAAACCTACCTCAAAATCACTTTCTCCCAAGGCAAAGTTTAAACAAGGCATTTTTCCCTCCTCCGGGTGCTTATGTATTTTGCTCATAAGTCTACTTTTAGCACCAAACATGTTTTCATTTTAATGTCGTTGTATTTGCCAATTTTTTCCTCTGTGGTTACTGCTTTTTATATTGTTTAATAACTCTTTTCCTACACTGAGTTCACAAAATATTCTCCTATATATATAATGTTTTCAGTTTCAATCCACCTGGAATATTTTTTTATACATGGTATTAGGCAGAGATCCAGCTTTATTGTTTTGCATATAAATATCCAGTATCCTAGCTCTGTGTATGGATCAATCTGTCTTTTCCCTACTGATCTGCAATGCTGCTTCTGTTACCAAATTTCCAGATATACATCAGTCTACTGGGGTCCTCTATTCTGTTATATTATGTATTGGTCTATCCCTGCTAATACCACACTTTTTTTTTTCTCTACAGACTCATAAGTCATGATGTCCAGCATGGCTACCTGTCTTGTTGTTCCTTTCTTTTTCTTTTTCTTTCAAGAATGTCTTGGCTAATCTTGGCCCTTTGGTCTTCCCTATAAGTTTCAGAATCAATTTACCCAGCTCCTTATTTGGAATTGCATTCAATATGTATATCAGTTTGAAGGAGAACTGATTTTTACAATTATGAGTCCATCTACATGGGAACATGGTTTATGTCTCTATTTGGGTTTGTAAAATGTATTTTAATAGAGTTTTATAATTTTCCTACATAGTTCTGCACATAGTGGTAGAATCTGCTAGTTGTGCTTCCTTTCTTCTATAATAACAGAATCCCCAATTTTTAGCTGGGCGCATAGACACTCAGAATAGACTATACTTCATAGCCTCCTTTGCAGGTAAGAGATAATGTGACTAATTTCTGGCTAACGTGATAATAACAAAAACAGTATGCAATTTATGGGAAGTGTCATTAAAGGAAATTAGATGCCATTTGCCTTCTCTTCTCTCCTTCCTGCTAGTTGGAATGCAGGTAACATGGGTGAAGCTAGCCATGAAGTAAAAAAAGCACACATGAGGATACCAGAACAACATATTAGAAGATATAGGAGTTCCTAATCACAATGGAACCACCATGCCAACTTTGGGTTCTGTCAGCAGAAAGGAAGAAGAATGAATACTGGGTAAGGCAACTAGCAATGTTTGTCACACCTTCTGAGAGGCAACTGAAACCTAGTTATATGCTAGTTTAACCTGTGGGCACTAGAGTCTGAAATTGTAATCCTGTAGGCAAAGATGACAATTACAGTGTTGTGATGGAAGGGTAGGAAAATACCGATGCCGAAGGCGCGGTGTGAAGGAGTAAGACTTGCAGTACGAAGTGTAGAAAACGGCCAACTAAGCAAGTTCAATTAATGATTTTGACAAAAAAAAAAAACCAGGAGATCAACCATTTTAGTGTACAAGCAAAAATAACCATTAGAGAATATGGTCACGGGGGGGGACTGTTTAAGAAAAATTATGCACACCTTAGAAATAAGGCCAAAAAATGACTATGTGATCTTTTAACATCGTGCTAGAGCTTTTTCAGGAAATCTGCCTGAGGGTCACCAATTTATCTTGGGGAATATAATTTTGTTTGATTAGCACCCAAAAGTTTTACAACCTTCAAAAGTTAGAGGGTAACGTGCAGTGATTTTTTTCCTGTCTACTAAAGAAGATAACCCCAGGGGCACTGTTGGCTGAATGGCTCAGTTTCGGCTCAGGTCATGATCTCGGGGTCCTGGGATTGAGCCCTGCGGTGGGCTTCATGCTCAGCTCGGAGTCCCCTGGAGAGTCTCTTTCCTTCTTCCTCTGCCCCTCCCACTTGTGCTCGCTCGCTCTCTCTCAAAATAAATAAATAAATCTTTAAAAAAAGACAAACCCAAAAGTTATAGTTTATTGCCCTATAGGACATTAACTGCTTTTGTACCTAATTTAGCACCCTTCTTCAGCAGTTCTTTCTCTAAAAATATAAGCCCCAATTTTCGTATCTTCACAGAATCAGTTTTGCCATTCTGTTAATTTCTTCATTATTGAGGTAAATAAAAATTTGAAATGTGTAAAAAAAGAAATAGTGTGGCATAAAGGGGCCTTAGAGCTTAAAGGCAAAAGATTAGCCTCACCTTAGAGGAAGAGAACAGGTGCTCCAGTAATTCTGGAAATTTCTATCAGCAGAGTTGAGATCCTCTCAAAATTCAAGTTATATATATATAAAAGGGGGGGTGCCTGGGAGGCTCAGTCAGTTAAGCGTCTGCCTTCAGCTCAGGTCATGATCCCAGGGTACTGGGATCAAGCCCCGAGTTGGGTTCCCTACTCGGCAGGGAGCCTGCTTCTCCCTCTCCCTCTGCCGCTCCTCCCAGATCGTGCTCTCTCACTTTCTCTCTCAAATAAAGAAATAAAATCTTAAAACAAAACAAAACAAAAATACTGCTTTCCCAGCCTGAGGAGTAAGAGGAATGAATAATTAGGAGAGGTAATAAGGATGAGAGCAAGAGTTTTTTCATTACAGAAGGGGAAAGGCAACATGAAATATTAAGCACACCAAATTTCAGGCCCCAAAAGATGGAGAACAAGGTTATTAGAATACATCTTAGTTCTGGGGCACCTGGGTGGCTCAGTCAGTTGAGCATGGGACACTTGATTTCAGTTCTGTCATGATCTCAGGGTCGTGGAGTCAAGCCCTACACTCAGCAGGGAGTCAGCGGGAGATCTCTCTCTCCCTCTGCCCCTCCCCCTCAACAAGTAAATCCTTAAAATTTTTTATTTCTTTAGAGAGAGAACACGGGGAGGGGAGGGGCAGAGGGAGAGGAAAGAGAATCCTAAGTAGACTCCGTGCTGAGCATGGAGCCCGATGTGGGGCTCAACGTGGGGCTTGGCCCCACAACCCTGAGATCATGACAGAACTGAAATCGAGAGTCCAAGCTCAACTGACTGAGCCACCCAGGCACCCCATTTTTTAAAAAGATTTTATTTATTAAGATTCTCTCTCTCTGCCCTCCCCACATCCAACTTACACTCTCTCAAACAAACAACAAAAGAAGACATCTTAGTTCCTACACTGGGACCTATTTTTTTTTCCTATTTTTAAAGAAATGATGTAAATGAATTCTCTGAAACAAAGGCACATTTTGAAGAGGAAATGTGCTCACAGTTTGGGGAAGTTTCAAAGGATTTAATACTTGCCTACAAAAAAAGATTGGCACAGTCAGGATTTCAACAATGGTTTTCTACTGAGGGTCAGGACTGTGGCCAAAATAGTTCTCCTAAGAACAAGAACCATTCTTGATAGGGTGTGTACACAGATCCAGAGGTTACTGTGACTCTGAACAATACTAGGGGTCAGAAGTCCTAAGTGAACTCAAATTCCCTGAGGACAGGACCTCCCAGATATCCTGGACTCCTTGCTGCTGCTGCTTCTTTTTTTTTTTTTTTTAAAGATTTTATTTATTTATTTGAGAGAGAGAGAGAGAGAGCATGAGAGGGGGGAGGATCAGAGGGAGAAGCAGACACCCTCCTGAGCGGGAAGCCTGATGTGGAACTCAATCCCAGGAATCCAGGACCATGACTTGAACCAAAGGCAGTTGCTTAACCAACGGAGCCACCCAAGTGCCCTAACTCCTTGCTTCTAAGCCATACAGACCCTTTCTCCTACTGGTGAGATTAGTGGTTCAGTAGGGCAGTCCACAGGAGTCTGGAAGGTGGTCTACCTGTTAATCTTGTGTAATATGGATGTCTACATTATGATAGTGTCACAACGCTTCTGTCATCCTCTTAGTCATCAAGCACTATAAACTCTGCCTCCACAGTGTCTCTCCATGTCATCCTTTTCATTTCCACTATCATCACCTAAGCACAGTTCACCTATAATTCTTGCCTACATTATTGTAGTACCTCCTAATTTATTTGCTTCCAATCCTTTTTCATTCAATCCACTCTAAAACCCACAATTAGAATACTGAACCTAAATTAGAGCATATATCACAGTACTCTAGTGCTCAGTGGATCCCAACTGCCTAGAAAAGTTCAAAGCTCATTGGCTCTCAAAGCACTCAGTAATATTATCCCATCCCACTTTTCTAGCCTTTATATATCCCATACTAGTAAACATTCAGATTCATCCATTCAACAATGGAGGGTCTAGGCATGGCTAGGGTTACAGAGGGAAACACAGTCCCTCTGTAATGTCCCCATTAAGTGGACAGCCAGTGGAAGAGATGAATAAAACTGAAGAGTAGCCAGGGTGGAAAAAGGAAAACCAGGAGAGTGTGGTGCCCGAAAAAACACATAAATGAAGTGTTTCAAGAAGGGAATGATCAACCACATCAAATACTGTGAAAGGTCAAGTAAAATGAGGACTGCAGGGGCGCCTGGGTGGCTCAGTCATTAAGCGTCTGCCTTCGGCTTGGGGCATGATCCCAGGGTTCTGGGATCGAGCCCCACATCGGGCTCCTCCGCTGGGAGCCTGCTTCTTCCTCTCCCACTCCCCTTGCTTGTGTTCCCTCTCTCTCTCTGGCTGTCTCTCTCTCTGTCAAATAAATAAATAAAATCTTAAAAATAAAATGAGGACTGCAAATTGACCCCTAGAATTTGTCCATGTGGAAGTCATTGATGACAAGAATGGTTTCAGTGGAATGGTGAGAATGTAGGCTTGATGGGGTGGGTTCGAGAAAGCTGGTAAGAAGGTTGAAGATGTTTGCTATAAAGGAGAGAATCAAAGAATTTGAGTTCTAGGGAAGGCTTTTTGAGGATGTGAGAGAGAACATCAGGTTTGTATGTTGGTGGGAATGATTCAACAGAGAGAAGTTGATACAAGAATGTAAAGGGACAGGGGCACCTGAGTGGCTCAGTCTGGTAGGTGTCTGACTCTTGGTTTTTGCCTAGGTCATGATCTTAAGACAGTGAGATCAAGCCCTGCATCGAGCTCCATGATCAGCATGGACTCTGCTTCAGATTTTCTCTCCCTCTCCTTCCCCCTCTGCCCCACTTACACACGTGCATACTCTCTCTAAAAATAAAACCTTAAAAAAAAAAAAAGAACGTAAAGGGATAACTGCAAGTACTTGAGGCAAAGAAGTGGGATCTGATGCACAAGTGAAGCGGCTGATCTGAGATAGCAGGAAAGGCTCATTTATTTTAACCACACGAAAAGCGGGCAGAATGGTGGAAGGAGTAAATTTGTAGATTTGGTAGTGTGAAATGAAGTTTTTCTCTTCTGATTGCTTCCATTTTCTCAGTGAAGTAAGTTAAACAGCTGAGAATGAGGAGGGCAGGAGGGAACATTAGAGGTTTAGGGACAGAAGAGAAAGTGTACAATAGTCATTTTGGATCACAGGAGAGTGAACTGAGGAAATGCAGTAGGAATGCTGAGCACTTGAGATTTCTAGCTATAAACTTAAATGAAACCAGCAATGCATTTCCTTTTTCAGCCTTTAAAAAGAAAAAGCATTTGCACTTACTGCTTCCTCAATCTCTCTTCCCTTGTGTATCTGATAAAATTGCATTCTAGAAAGCCCACTAAAAAAGCTACCTCTTCCATAAGGTCAGCTAGCTCTCCCAGCCCAAGTGATTTTTCCAGCCTCTCAACTCCAAAAATAAATGTTGACGCCTCCTATGGAGCATGTATTCCATCTCTCGTAGTACTGTGTAAGATGACGAGTTTCTTAAATTAAACCATTCTTTTTTCTTTTAATGTTAGTTAACATACAGTGCAGTATTGGTTTGAGGAGAATTCAGTGATTCATCACTTACATACAACATCCAGTGCTCATCAAAAGTGCCCTCTTTAATGCCCATGATGCATCTCGCCCATCCCCCACCCACCTCCCTCCATCAACCCTGTTTGTTCTCTATCATTAAGAGTCTCTTTATCGTTTGTTTCCGTCTCCTTCACCCCCCTTCCCATATGTTCATCTGTTTTGTTTCTTAAATTCCACGTCAGTGAAATCATATGGTATTTGTCTTTCTCTGATTGACTTATTTCACTTAACATAATACATTTTAGCTCCATCCACGTTGTTGTAAATGGCGAGATTTCATTTTTGACGGCTGAGTAATATTCCATTATATATATATATATATATATATATATATATATATATATATATATATATATACACATACACACACACATATATAGCACATTTTCTTTATCCATTCATCAGTCGATGGACATTTGGGCTCTTTCCATAGTTTGGCTATTGTTGATAATGCTGCTATAAACATCAGGGCGCATATATCCCTTTGAATCTGTATTTTTATATCCTTTGGGTAAATGCCTAGTAATGCAATTGCTGGATCATAGGGTAGTTCTATTTTCAGGTTTTTGAGGCACCTCCATACTGTGCTCCAGAGTGGCTGCCCCAGTTTAGAGAAACCATTTCTTATTCATTACAACTACAGGATAATTCTCTCCATCCTCTCTGCCACATATTATAAATCCCCATGGTTCTAGGTCTTGCCCAAATACATAATATGGGTGCCCTATCTCCTTATTAATCTGTGATATTTTGGGGAACAGGAACCTTGCTCACCTTTCCAGCTTATGTCCCTTAAACACCTGGCTCTTGAATTTTAGCTATTATTATTTCTACAGATATTTTTAACCAAAAAAGGGGTTGCTTCCATTAATGTTAACTTACATATATGGCATATAGCAGGATCCCTTTCCTTAAGAGGTTTTACCCCTAGAATCAAAAGTGCCTCACACTCAATTAAAAAAAAAAAAAAAGTGTCATGAGTCTCAGAAGAGATGCTAATAGGGTAAAGCTTACATGTAAATAACCAGAGACTGTAGAGATAGGGGATGAGAGAAAGCAAGTAGGGAGGCAGGAATAAAACTTAACCAGGGGCAGAACAATTTCGTTTAGTCGACTTACATATAAATGATCCATGGGGCAGTTCTTGGAGCGTCCCCATTTCCAAACATTGTTGAACTGAGAGCAAAAGTTGTGCAAAATCACTGCGTGTTCCCAACAGTACCGTCTTAAGTACCCGTATTATCTAGACTGATGTTCCCCAGCCATGCCAGAACTGCCCCATTCCCTTTCCTCCATCTCTGAGTGATTCAATGTGTTAAGACTTTGGTACCGGAAAAAAAACCTGTGCCAAGAAACAACAGCGGAGGCTCACAAACCAGGACTCTGGGAAGCAGCGAGAAAACCATTATTTAGCAAGCCCAGTTGGGAGTCTGGGAAGAATTGAAGCCCACCAAGCAAAGCGCCCCAGCAGCCCTTACGTAACGAGCCGCGCTCCCCTCGAGCGCCGGAAGACCCCGCCCAGTCCTTAAGCTCCGCCCCTACCTCTACCGGCCGGTGAGGTGCCGTGCGCAACTCTCCGGAAGCTCCCGCCCCTTTCCCCTTTTATGGAACTACATTTTTTTTTTTTTAACTTGCTGACGCCACCGTAGGACTGGCCCTAAAACCATGATATAGAAGCTCCTCTCACAGTCCTACTTCCGCTTCCTTCCACTGAGGAGTCCGGGCCGTCCCCCATTTTTCTCACCCAGGAGGCGGCGGCGGCGGCGGCGGCCTCGGCAGCTTGCGATGTTTGGCCTGAAGAGAAACGCAGTAATCGGACTCAACCTCTACTGTGGGGGGGCCGGGTTGGGGGCCGGCAGCGGCGGCGCCGCCTCATCGGGAGGGCGGCTTTTGGCTTCGGGGAAGGAGGCCACGGCCCGGCGGGAGGTAGGGGGAGGGGAAGCCGGTGCGGTGATTGGCGGAAGCGCCGGCGCTAGTCCCCCGGCCACTCTCGCGCCGGACGCCCGGAGGGTCGCGCGGCCCTCGCCCATTGGCGCCGAGGGTCCCGACGTCACGGCGACCCCCCCGAGGCTACTGTTCCTCGAGCCCACCCGCCGCGCGTCGCCGCCTGAAGAGATGGAAGGCCCAGCCGCCGACGCCATCATGTCGCCCGAAGAGGAGCTGGACGGGTACGAGCCGGAACCTTTGGGGAAGCGGCCGGCTGTCCTGCCTTTGCTGGAGTTGGTCGGGGAGGCCAGCGGTGGCCCTTGTACGGACGGCTCACTGCCCTCGACGCCACCCCCAGCAGAGGAGGAGGAAGACGAGTTGTACCGGCAGTCGCTGGAGATTATCTCTCGGTACCTTCGGGAGCAGGCAACAGGCGCCAAGGACGCGAAACCGCTGGGCGGGTCTGGGGCGGCCAGCCGGAAGGCGTTAGAGACCCTCCGACGGGTCGGGGACGGGGTACAGCGCAACCACGAGACGGCCTTCCAAGGTAAGGGGGTGGGTCGCGGAGGCTGCGCTGCCTTGTTTCACCTGTCCCTGGACTCACCCACCAAGGGTGGGTGGAAACCGAAAACAAGTCAGTGTTGAAACGACTCGCAATCTATTTCTGAAACCAGAATTTTCTGGCCGTGAGTCATTGTTTCCGCCCATCTTAATTCTTTTGGAAATGGCAGCTCTGTTCAAAGCCCGGAAAGGGTGGGATGTCAATTTTCTGCTGGGGTCGGCCTGAGTTCTATAGACCCCGAATAGCGATTTCCCCCGCCGTGGGTGGGCAGACGAATCATGCCCTGGTTTAGACAAAGGAGGCCGTGAGAACCTGCATGCTTTTCTTCCTCTCAGGCATGCTTCGGAAACTGGACATCAAAAACGAAGACGATGTCAAATCTTTGTCTCGAGTGATGGTCCATGTTTTCAGTGACGGAGTAACAAACTGGGGCAGGATTGTGACTCTTATTTCTTTTGGTGCCTTTGTGGCCAAACACTTGAAGAGTATAAACCAAGAAAGCTGCATCGAACCATTAGCAGAAAGCATCACAGATGTTCTCGTAAGGACAAAACGAGACTGGCTAGTCAAACAAAGAGGCTGGGTAAGTTTGCTTTAAGGTTGAAGAGGGGTCTTGGAGTGGAAATGGAATGAAGGATTTTACAGAGAAAGTCTGGGGCTATCTAAAGCTTTTTATGATGCACAACTCAGGTTTCAGGCTCCAGCGTAGGATCTCTGTTTGCCTAACGTTGATTTAAGTAGTGGGTTCACAGAGATAGTGTGGTATGACTGTTTTGAATTGTTGCATCAAAAATCCGGTTTTCTGTAGGCTATTTTACTGGTTGTTGAGTCTTTTGCTTTTGGTATTTTAATTTAGCTGGATACTTTTCGGTGGATTCAACTTATGAAAAAATAAGAATCACTTGAGGATGATAGTAACTACATTTCTGAGAGCTGCGCCGCAACCCCCCCCCCTTTAATTGAATGTGTCTTTTGTAACGTGGGTAAATAGTAATTGGTTCATTATGTTTTGAGGGGGTGGACCTTTAGATTTTTTTAATTCATCTTTTCTTTATGAATAGTGTTTTTAAGCCATTGGAAACCCATACTTGAAAATGTGCTTTTCTTTTTTTGTTTTCTAGGATGGGTTTGTGGAGTTCTTCCATGTAGAGGACCTAGAAGGTGGCATCAGAAATGTGCTGCTGGCTTTTGCAGGTGTTGCTGGAGTAGGAGCTGGTTTGGCATATCTAATAAGATAGCCTTTTAAGTGCAATAATTGACTTTTAACCAACCCCAGGCACCAAAACAACATACAACTGCTGTGAAATCAAATGTATTTATGAAGTTGGACTTTGAGCTGTCCAGGCTGTAACCTCCGAGAGTTCTACCCTAGCAACGTAGAAAAGCAAGGCAAGAGGATTATGGCTAACAGGAATAAATACATGGGAAAAGTAGCCCCCTTGAAGAGTCACTGTCTAAAGAAAGTTCAGTTTCAGCAACAGGCCAACTTTGGGAGGCCATGGAGGAGGACTTTTAGATTTAGCCAAGATGGTAGGGTTGAAGAGACTGAATTTCCTTGTCTAGAACAGGAGAGTGGCCAGTAGCCAGGCTAGTCATAGAGTCCATTAAATTTGTCCACAGAATTCATTAACTTCGTATAGTGTTAAAAGAGAAGCACTAACAATGGCATTGATCTGTATAAAATGGATTTAAGCTACAGATAATAGAACTATGACTAGAAGCCTTAGTACTGTACAACAGAGTTGGAAGGGAAGCTTTTTGTCTGTCATTAGCTTTCCCAGGGATACTTCTTGAATAGAAAGTCCAAGTGCTCAGGACTTTTATACCTGTTCTGCTTTGGCTTGGTTTGAGTGGTTCATTAGCCTAGTAATGGCCAAGAATACTTGACTTAAGGCTCAGTAATTACAGTTGCAAATATGGGAATATCCTCAGTTTTTAAGGCAGAAACAACTTGTAAATGTATTTGTCTGTAAAAATTGTATATATTTTTACAGAAAGTCTGTTTCTTTGAAATGTAAAGGGATGAAGAGTCTCACAATACATTAGTTTTTTCATACCCATTTGAAATTTACAGCTTCTGTAGTTAGGAATCTATTTCTTACAGCTTTTCTATTCTTCACGTTGTGCTGGTCAGTTGTAGATTGTATACAGAACCAATTCGTGCAGTTGTACACAACTTGGTTTTAATGGAACAATTCTGATTCATAACTATGCAGACTTTAATTTTCCTATCTGGTTGGTAAGTATTCCTTAGTTTTTGTTTTTGTTTTTTTAAACCTGGGATTGAGAAATTGAGGAATGGAAATTCATCCTTTCACCTCCTTACGTGTGGGCTTTCAATAATTGAGTCAAGGTGGAGTTTTTAAGTTTTGGGCAGGGAAGGCGTGTGGGCTGGTAACTTGCAAAATAATGGGCTCTGATTGGACGGCTACTCGTTTGAGTTCCTTCCATTTGACCTAATTTAACTGGTGAAATTTAAATGGAGTTTATGAGCTCATCTTCAAAACTTTTGCTAAAAGATTTTCAGCTGTTCCAAATGGGACTTACTAACAGTATGTATATAAAAAGATCACATCAGTGGATGAGAGATATTTGATCCCTTGTGTGCTTAATAAATTGTAAAATGATGGCTTGGAAAAGCAGGCTTATAAGTCTAACCATGGTGCTATTATTAGGCTTGCTTGTTAAACACAGGTCTAAGCCTAGTATATCAATAAAACAAGTACTTATTGTTTCATTTCTATTAATGATTCCCAAACTTTGTTTCAGATTTTTGCATTGGCATCTCTCTGGATTTCAGACTTGACGTTTTATCGAACTTAACTGTTTATTTTCTGTCCTTCCTTGAAATACTTGCTGCTTGTTCTCCCTGTACAGATAGTTATTTCAATCCTTACATCTTTACCCTGCCATCCCTGAACTCTTAACTAGCCCTCTAGTTTTTGGCACTATGAACCCTATGTAACACCTCACCCCCCACCCTCCACCCCAGATCCAGAGACCTTCATCCTTAATGAATTTTATTCTTGGGAGGTGGTAGTACAGTGGGCGTCATGAGCATAACTGTCCCTTTTCCTTGGACTTTGAGCTGTCCCTTTTCCTTGGACTTTGAGCTGTCCCTTTTCCTTGGACTTTGAGCTGTCCCTTTTCCTTGAATTGGTACCTTTTTCAGTTGTTGCTTTACCCGTATCTTTGGGGGAAAGTTTTTAAAGTCCCTTTAGGAATTTTCAGAGGAAGGGACAACAAATTAGGTGACTTTCTCTAAGTTCCTTTGCATTCAGAAATCCTCATTTAAAATTATAGAAAGGGATGGGCTCTGTTAAACCCTCTAAGAGTTAATGTAAAAGCTACTGGTAAACGGAAGAAAGCTTCTGTAGTAGACCTAGGGTCATTTGAAAGCTTCATCCACAGAACATGACCTTTAGTTTGTGGACTCAAGTAGACATAAATAAAATGACTAAGAATGTAATAGGGAAGGATTGCCCTGCCTGCCCATCGTCAAGCCATAAGGTCATCTAGCTGGAGCTATTTTTACCTATGTATTTATCGTTCTTGATCATGAACCACTTATTTATGTCATGTCTATCTCTAAGGACCTAAAAGCACTTTATGTAGTTTTTAATTAATCTTGAGATCTGGTAAAGGTGACTAAAAGCTGGTAAAGGTGACTAAAAGGCTTGTCTCCCCATATCCAGTTGTGGAAATAAGCGCATAGATGTAAATTGGAGGAGTTTAGGGAACCCACTTCCCAATGTACTAGGTGTGACTGCTGAAATGTAGAGGAGGGTCTTAGTTGAAAGTTTGTGTCGGGCTGTCGGGGCTTAGGGAGCCCATGTGCTTTAGGGAAGGGTGGGTGGTTTTCTAGGGAGAGGAGGCACACGTTCTAAGTGCTGACTAGCTGCATAGTTCAAGCAAATCCTCAAATGGAGAGGGAGGGGCTGCTTGGAAAGCTGGCTCTCAGCAACTTGTCTTATGCTTCTCTCAGGGAAAAACATGCAATCCTCTAGTGTCCATGTGCACTCTGTTGGGGGTGAACACCTTGGTTCTGGTTAAACAGCTAATCTGTTGACAGCTGTGCCAGGAAGGGTTAGGACCAACTACAAATTAATGTGGGCTGTAAAATGTAGTGTGTTTCCCTAACTTCCTGTTTTTCCTGAGAAGAAAATAATAAATCTTTTATTCAAATGCAAGGTGTGGTACGGGTGTTTTCTAATCGATGACTGTCTTCCTTCCCCCACTTAGACAAGCCTTTTAGGGAAGTCAGCTGAGCAAATATAGGTGAATTAACAAGCAAAAGCCCCATAAAGTTGATTTGCTTTAGAGCAAAGGATGGTTCCCTTCCGAATAACCCTATTCTTTCATTCAAATTAGAGGTGTTGGGTTTTGAAATGCATTACTGCTGTACTTTGGAGTAGTTCCTGTATATTTTAACAATCAAAATCCCTGTCCTGACTTTTCTTTTAGTTACTATGTGCTGGTTCATTACTGCACTTATTCTGTCTCCCCACCTCCTCCTCAGATGAAGGAGCTAGAAGAATACCCATAGTTAAAGGGTTTTGATGAGGTTCTTGGTACTTTTCCCCCTTCTCCCTAAAACAAAGGTGAGAATAAGCACATTAATTTCAGAAACCCTATTCTGTCTTTATTTTCAGCTGCCTTGAAAGGGAGCTGCATCACCATGGAAATGTGCAAATACAAAGTTTGCATATTGGTTTCCAGCCCTGAGCACCAAATGCTAATTGTACAAGCAGGATTCTGTGCTTTTGTGCATTTAAAAGTGCATTTCTGCTTGGAAGCCGCTCTTTTTTCTGGAGCCTAACTACTAGGAGATGGCAGCTTTTTATCATTACAAAGCTGTTACATACTACTGGTGCACTCCTTCCTAAGCAGAGGGTTGGAGGGAGGGTAGCATAGGACCCAAGGTCCAAATTTTGGACCTGGTTGAGTTCTCTGCAGCGTAGTTGCTACCATTGGTAGGTTGTGAGGTGAAACCATTTCTGTGGTCATGTTCCTTAGTTTAACACCTTAAAAACTTGGCTCAAATGGTAACTAGGTAACATGAGTCACTGAGGGAGTCAAAGTAATCAACACTTCCCTTCATTTGACACAACCAGACTTTGTCTTTCAGTTCCTGTTTTGCGACTTTAAAGCTCTTGCTTCATACTGTTTCCTTTCAGAAAATGTTAAAGCAGTTGTGACAGCTGGTGTATTTTTCAAAAATTAAAGTGAAATAACTTGCACAACTGGTATGTAGCATGGCTCCAGCCAGATGCTCAGAGCTTGGGCCGTTAACTCCTGGAGTTCAAAATGATCTGCTGACCGCCTTAATTTACCCCTAGTTCTTTTTGGCCCCCCTTGTTCAATGATTACAGAACTTTGTCTTCTTGAACCCTCCCACACTGTTCAAAGGCTTCTCACTTTCAAGACTGGAAAATTTAACTGGACCAGCTTTAGTTCCAGAGTTGTTACGGCGTTATCTTAGTTATGTGAAGCATGTGGGAAGATGGGGGTTGGGAATCTGCCTCCAGGCAGATGGAACAGACCTTTGAGGATTCAGTGGGGTTTGTTTTTTAAGACTTTATTTTTGGGGTGCCTACCTGGTTCCGTTGATAGAGCATGTAATTCTTGATCTCAGGGTCATCAGTTCAAGCCCTATGTTGCGTGTAGAGATTACTTAAATACATTTTTTAAAAAGATTTTAAGTAATCTCAACACCCTACATGAGGCTCAAACCTTAAAGCCCAAGATCAAGAGTCACATGTTCTACCAGCCAAGCCAGCCAAGTGCCCTGAGAATTCAGTGTTCTTTACTAATGATTCTTGTGAGGTAAAAAAGGAATCTATGTGGCAGACTTTTGTTCCCACACTGTACCTGGTTTCCCTTTGCAGTTCCTTTCTTTATCTGCATAGAATAATAGTTCTTGACTGGGGAAATCTGTTAGGGCCAAGATTACCACTCCAGATCTTACCCCTTCCAAGTATCCCATTTCCATGGCTTGTTTCTGCCTTTGGTTCATGTATTACTGTTTGCCTGCTCTCCTTTCCCGTTCAAGGATTACCTTCCTTTATTAAGAACATTTCAACTCTGCACTGAACTGAGACGTTGAATGAGCTCTAGGCAGCCAGATGTTTGTTGAGTCTCTTCATTTATTCATTACATGGCAGTGGACTGCTTGCTCTTTACCAGGCACTGTTGGACACTGGAATTCTCAAGAGAATAATTCGTCCCCTCAAGAAACTTGGTCAAAAAAGACTAGGGAATTGGGGGCCTGATTGGCTCAGTCAGTGGCGCATGCAACTCTTAATCTCAGGGTTGTGAGTTCAAGCCGCACATTGGGCAAGGAGATTACTTTCAAAAAAAAAAAAAAAGGAACCATGGAAAGGAACATGACAACTAATTGTAGAATGATCTTTGCTTAGATCCTAGATGAAAAAAGCTGTAAGGGGCATATGTACAATTGAGGAAACTTTAATACGGACAATATGTTAAATGGTACTGTATCTGTTAAATTTCTTGAGTGTATTAATTATAGTGTAATTATATCAGAAAATGCCCTCTTTCTCGGGGGCTACATGCTGAAGAGTTGAATTTATCACAAAACCATATAATGAGAAAGCAATTGTGGCAGGATGTCAAAGCTTACAGTCTAGTAGGAGTGAGAACCATGGACAAAAGTAATTAAAATACATTGCATAAAGTGCTATGATAAAGACATTCTAAGATGAGTGGGACAAAGCAGGGTGACCACGTCTGGAAGCAGGTACGGTCAAGGCTTCAAAAGAAACATTTTAGGGGCACCTGGGTGGCTCAGTCGGTTAAGTGTCTGATTCTTGGTTTGGGCTCAGGTCATGATCTCAGGGTCCTGGGATCGAGCCCCATGTTTGGCTCTGCTCGAGTTTTTTTCTCCCCCTCCCTCTGCTCCTCCCCCCTGTGCAGCTTAACAACAACAACAACAGCAGCAAACATTTTAGGTTGAACCTTAATGAGTAGGAAACAAACACGCACAGAAGGATGGAGTTGGGAAAGAACCTCCAGGAGTGTAGGGGGAGGGTGGGGAGATGTAGATAATTTTTTTTCTTCTCGTTTCTTCCCTCCCTGCCTTCCTTCCCCTTCACCATATATAGGCACTGAATGTAGTATCTCTTCAGTTTCTTCCATTTGGGGCCTTTTATAAAAATAGTGGAAAACACTGGTGGAGGAAAAAAAAACAGAACGATATGTCTTTGGTCTTGAAAGTCTGAATTTGGTGTAAATGACACACAGCTGGGTGGATCATGTTTATTTGGGAAGTAAAGAAGACAGACGCCATTGATTCATTGTTCAAGTGGCAGCCCTGCATACAATCTCTGGGGTCATAGCTATCGCTGGATCATGCCGTAGGAGCTGGCTGTGGCAGACCTGCTTTGGATGCAGTTGCTTTGAATAAGGTGGTCTTTTTAAGAGCCTCACCTAGATTGGTAGCTCACTCACGTCTCACATAATCAGGGAAAGGAATCAACTTCTCGAATACAGACCCGAGACTGCTGTGCTCTCTGCAGAACAGACTTTTAGAATAAAGGACAGCCCTCAAAAGTTATTAAAACTAGACCCCCAAGATACTGAATGGTGGCTCCACGCGCCCTAATCCTATTCCCGTGGGAGACTTGATTACAGCTATTCCCATCCTGGTTAAAAAACCAGTTTGCTCTAACTGCCCAGACTTCCCCACGGGCTGCATTCTTGCCCATGAGCTCATTGTTTTGGCTTCTCTGTATAAATCCACTGCCAGTGCCAGAGGTCTCAGCCCGGGCTCCCTAACTAGCTGGGGCTGCATTCCATTCAGAATTTCACCACCCCCACTTGGTTTTCTTCCCGCCCTCATGTGGTCACATGTGTGTGTTTATTCAAGTTAGCCTGGGACAAGGTGTGCTGGGAAAGCCAGCCAAGGAAGCAGACAAGGAAAAGAATGTTTAACTGTTGGGTTTCATCCTGAATTTGATGACTTTTCCCCTTTATTTTGATTAAGAAACACCTTCAGTTCTGTGCCCCTAAAAAAAAGTTACTTTCTTCTTTAGTAAGAGGAGCTGGTTTTGAAAATTTTGCTGCCCATTTCAGTCTCCCGTACTTGGCGAATCTCTCTGGTGTTCAGAGTTCGTGGGGAGGTGTGGGGGTTTTATCTGGGAAACCTTACCTTCGTGTGCATTTTATTCCTGACTCTCTATGCCCAGATCTCTCTGCATCCCCATCCTCAGCTCACACCTCCACTTCTGAGGTTGCGTGGAACAACTCCTTCCCCTCTCCTAGCCTTGGTGGGAATGGTGGGGAGCAGGACAGCTGGGGGCTGTAAAGAGCAGCTGTTCAGTTTCACTGCTTTGTTACCGAAATTTCCTGAGAGGATAGCTTGTTTATTTCCTTAGACCCTGAAAGTCCAGATCTAAGGCAAGGTGGGCCCACCCAGGCTGAAGGGTTTGGGGAAGGGCATTTCTCTTATGTGGTAAAGTTTTGAATTAATACTGTATGCTTATGGCAGGATACTCCTTTCCTCTAACCCTCTCTTCATTTCGAAAAACAAAACTGCAGACTGAGGTTGTGGGAGGTGACATTTCATTTCTCAGAAATCCCTCATCAGGCAAAGTAGAGAAACAGAAAGAGGGAAATAACTTTCGTGTCGAAATGAAATGAGGTTTTGTGTGTGTGTGTGTGTGTGTGTGTGTGTGTGTGTGTGTGTGTGTGTTTTGAAATGAGGTGGCTTGTTTTCAGCTTTAAGGAACAACAGCTTTGGAGGAGCCTGTAATAAGGGGGAGGAAGGTTTCTTGCCCCTGCTTCCCTCACCCTTTCCCCCACCTCAAGAGTTTGGTAGTTGGGGTCAGGCCTAAAACAGGAGAGGTCTCTGTATCTTCCCCATGATGAGCTATGAAGGATGTATCAGTGCTTCTGAATGAAAGAAAAACTCATCAAATACAGAATAAGGATTTGGTAAGCAATCCCAGATATAGGTTATTTTATTTCATTTTATTAAAAGATTTTATTTTTAAGTAGTCTCTACACCCAATGTGGGGCTCAAACTTATAACCCCAAGATCAAGAGTCACATGCTCTACTGACTGAGCCAGCCAGGTGCCCCAGATACAGGTTATTTTAAAAAGAAATGCAGCTGCATTGCTTTTAAGTACAGAACTTTGAGTGATAACATTTGTCTTAGGGAAGAACCTGTGACTCGAGTAGTAGTACCTCAGTGTAGGTTTCATAACAGTGTACCTTAAACAAAAACCGTGTATACTTAATTATTTCCTTGGACCTAAAATGCGGAATACATTTGAGAGTATTTTTAATTCCCTGACGCTTTGGGTTGAAAAATAAAATTTAGACAGGATTTTCCTAAAATGCTGGCAAGTCTTGAAAGGCATTTGAAAACAACAAAAACACTTAACAGCCATCCAAGTTCTGGATCACTGTGGCCCAGATTACGGAGTATTTTGATAAGGGGTACCTAATGGTAGTGAAATTGGGTAACAGAACAAAGGAATTAGGTAGAATTTAAAGAGTGAAAAGAGTACTCTAGGTCTCAGGCCTTTGTTTTCTCCCCTGCAAACTGGATTTAACTATTTTATTATTGTGATGATTTAAAGAGAATATATATAATTGCTTTACCCCAAAGCATCACACAAAACATAAGGAATTTTAGGAAATGTCCCTTAAGGGTTTACTCTGGTAGCCATTTCCACGTCACTGAATTCCCTAGAACCCACTAGGAAGCAGACATCAGTAGATAGGACCTTGAAAAGTTTCTACAGCTATATTGTGAAGGCCAGAGGTGACACAAACAGGATTCGCCATGGCCAGGCAGAGCAGAAGTTCAGGCAGATGGAAAAAATCCCAGGTGCCAGGAAACGACCTGCCTGCCAAATCTGCCCTGGTGCCTCTCTGGCCAGCACGCTAAGTGTGATTTTTGCATGTTTAAATGGTTGGAAAAATACTTTGTGACATGTTAAGATTACATGAAATTAAAAGTTCAGTGTCATAAATTTGATTTGAACACAACCATGGCCTGTTTACCTGTTGTCTCTGGCTGCTTTCGTGCTACAAGAGCGGAGCTGGTTGGTCGCAACAGAGATTCTTTAGCCTGCAAACCTAAAATATTTACTCTCTGGTCCTTCAGAGAAAAAGGTCGCTCACTCCTCTACTAGAGCCAAAACGAGTCACATGATGTGAGGCAAGAGGCAGGCAACCAGGAATCAGTAGCAGGGTGGGGAGGGAGAGATGAAAGAAAGGAGGGTACTCTGGTTCCAAGGGCGGATCAGTTCTGTCCCTCTCACCAACGGCAGGGCCTTTGCTACCGTACCGTTTAGCCCAGGGATCCTAGGGACACGGTCTGCTCCTTTTTGGGAGCAGACCTACCATCTTTCCTAGTTTCGTTTCCTCCTCATGCAAAGTTCTGTAGAGTTGTGTCTTTTTCCTTTAACTTAAGCTCTAGGCCCAATGTGGGGCTCGAACCCACGACCCCAAACATGCTCCACTGACCGAGCCAGCCACGTGACCCTGCAGAGCTGTGACGAGATTAGGCAAGGCACAGAGTACAGCATTGCACATCCTAACCCCAACCAGGGATCTCCCTAAGTTGAGCCCATCCCTCCTAACTACTGAGGTTCTTCCCCAGGCCACTCCACCAGTTCTCTGGTGCTGCCTGAGAAAATGCCCCGGTTTGTCTGCTTCCTTCTGCACCTCCCCTCAGCTGACAGGCCTGGTTGCTTCCCCAGGACCTGACTGCCAAGCCTCATGCGTACCTTGTTTCGGACTAGCGTTGCACATGCCTCCCTCAAATTCTCTCTACCTTCAGACCTCAGCCCCAAAACACCCTCTGGAGTTTCCCCAGTCTCCTGGGTCAAGGGCCCAAAGTCAGATTCAGAACTTGTGCTGTCTAGTTTGAGGTTAACCCAAACTGTTTATTGCTCTTGACAGATCAGACTTAGGTACTTTCCTGAGGCTTTCTACTTCCTGTGGAAGATGCCCCTCCCCTGCCCCCACCCTTTAAAGCTAGCACCTCTTCATCACCTGCCTGTGACAAATAAGGACCTCGGTTCTAACTTTCCCACCTAGCTGCCTCCCAGCACCAGAGATGGTAGATTTGAGGGGTGTCGGTAGGAGAGGGTGCGAACGTGGGACCTCCACCACAGACACACAAACTACAATCTGTAGTCCAGCCTGATTTCTCTGTGGTTCAAGGAGAGGGCAGGGCTCCCTGATTCAGTTCACTCTAATGGGGGAGCCTGTTAAGTTAAAGTGAAGTCTCTAAAAAATAAAAATAAAAGGAAGTCTCTACTTGTAAAATTAGGCAGAAGGTGAGAGTGAGAAATGAAAGAGGATCTGGTTGGAGAGACTGGAGGGTGGGCTTCTCCTTGCATGTTGTTCTCACTCTGTCCCTCTCACTCTGTCCCACTGTCTAGACCCTCTAACCATATTTCTGCTCTCAAGGGCTCCTGACAGAGGGAACCTCAACGCTGGGACACTCGTGCCCTGGGCCAGCCAGTGGCCCTGTGCTCTGCCTCACTCTTAGTTAGCCGGAAGGTTGAATCTGGTTGAGGTAGGAGTGCGGGTCTCCACAGACCCACCCCCTGCAGCTGTGAGCACCTGCTTGCTGGGAGGCCCAGGGGGTTGGGGAAATCTAGGAGATAAATTTAGTCTGAAGGCTGCAGCTTAATCGGGTGGGTAGTTACCCTGGGGAAGCTGGGAGGGGGGAGGGGAGAGGAATTCTGACCCAGCTGAACTGAGACCTCACAGGTTCACCCCAAGTACACTGATTCAGAACCACAATCCCCTTCCCCCAGCAAACACTCAGAAATGAGGAGCGCTCAGCGAGACACTGGCTGGTTTCTGCACGCTTGATCTCTTGTGCATATCAAGATTGTTCCTATCACCACCCCACCCCCACCTCAATTCTCAGGGGTTCAGTTCCTCTGCGTCCTTCCCTAAATTCCCCCCAGTGCCCCAAACCTCGGGGCCCTTCCACCACATCTCTCTGGCCTTGGCTTGCAGCTTCCTCTCTCCCAAGTCCCTCTAGAGGTTTTCAGAGGTCAAAGGAGAGGTGTCTGCCCACGCTACTCCCCTCGAAGGGACTAGGAAAAGGGGTTGTTCCGGGTCAAATTCCCCTTCCTGAAAGCTTCCACACTGAGCCCATGCCGACTTCAGTGACCAGAGGAAAGAATGCTGAGGGGCTGCACTGAATCCTAGCTTTAAAATCAAAGGGGAAAGGGGACAGCCCCCCAAACAAAAAGCCCGTATCCTGAGAAGTCAGAGGCTGGTGGCTAGGAGGGAGCTCAGGGGCAACCACAAAGAGCAAGGAGGTGCGGAAGCTGGGGGTGCCCTAAGAGGGGCTGTGGCTGCATTCCCCACCTATAATTGGTTCTCAGACTCAGGCCAAACTCCAAACCTGCCCAGCAACAGCCCTGAGAGGCCCTGAGAGGGAGGGGAACTTCGGAGAAGTCAGCTGAGCTGGGGCCACCGCCCAGGCTGCAGCTTCCAGGAACCGCTGGGAGGGCCCCAGCTAGTCACTGCCACCCCTCCCTCGGTCTTAGGACTCCGCCTTCAGCCCTGTGTATCTACTGAGCTGGCTCGGGTCCCACTTCCCTGGTTCCCCACGTTTCGGATCCCCTTACAGGTTCACTAGAGAGGAACATATCTAACACCGCCTCTTTAGGCTGAGCAGACACCAAGACGAGGCTTGCCTTGCACCAAGCCCTTTTCCTCACTCCTTCCCCAGGGCTAGTCAGTTTCGTTTTCATCTCCCTCCACTCCCTTGGCCTCCTTCCTCACAGACTCTCCTTCTAAAATGTTGCCCAAAGCCTTCCACTTACAACCCAGGGAAAGTCTGAGTCCCAAGGCAACAGCATGACCCTAGGGAGCTGCTAGAATAGAAATCCTGTGTCCTCGGGCAACTCTGGTATCCTTCACAGGGTCTTGGTGCATTCAGGAAATAATCAGTAGTCACTGAGTTCAACTGTTTCCACAAGCCTTTATTAATGGTCTTACTTGGTCAGACTTGTGGAGGTGCAGAGATGGGGGAGGGATGCTTCCGATGGGGATGAGTCTGATTCTGTTGCACTGCCCCCCTTCCTCTCCTAGACACAGGACCCCCCAGGAAATCTGGCTTCCAGAAGCAGAGACCTGGAACTCAGACCTCAGAATTGCAGGGGTCAGGGAAAGGATCTGTATTATGGAAAAGGCTGCCCGCTCTCATACCACCTCTAGCAAGCTATTTACCTTGAGAGATGACAAGAGCGAAGGCAGGAAGATTAGAATGAGACATCCCTGAAGAATGCGTCTTTGGCAGGACATCCAGTACTGCCTTGGCTCCGCCCTCGACCCCGCCCTAAGTCCCCTAGAGCCAGGCCAGGCTCCTCCTCCTCCGGTCGTTTCCGCTGAGGGAAGGGGGGAGGGGCAGAAATCACTTCCTTTCCCCCCACCCTACCAAAAGCAATAAACCAAGAGCTTAATAGGGAAATGGGTGATAGCAGAAAGGATGGGGGAGGGAGGCAGGGAGGGCCAAAGAGAGAGAACAGAAGAAAAGACCCCTGCAAAGCCAACTGCTATTCAACTCAGCCCCAAACTGAAAGCAGAGCTACTAGATTCTAAGAGACTTCACAGAAAGACTCAGCCTCTGGAGAAACCCACCATGAACCACGCAGTTTTTCCTCAGCTCTGGAACCAAGCTCCTAGCTCCATACCTAAAGTGGGAGAAGTGGTGACCTCTAGTGGTCGATGACCAACCTGCAGGGCCTACCATCGGTCAGGCTCCTCTCCCGTGATTGGGGCTGGCTCAATAGCCCTTCTGGGCCCAGACTCTCTCTGCCTGGGCTGTAGGTGCTATTCCCTCTTCCCACCCCTCATTCTGACCTCATACTGCCTGTTTAGGTGGCCCAGGTGCATGGGTTCCCATCGGGACAATAAAGAGCCTGTTTCTCATTTATCATAATCATCTTTAATAAAAATAAATTAGTTCTGGGATGGGAACCATTTTAGGAGGTGGGGAGTGGGAGCAGGGGCTAGGGTGTCTTGTTCTATTTTTTCTTTTTTCCATCATCTGCCCAGCTGGTCCCTGCTCTGGGGAGGTAGTCTCTCTTCCTGGGGTAAGGCAGGACTGGCAGTGACTGAGAGCCGTCCCTAGCCGATTATGAGAGGTAGGGATAGAGAGACGAAGTATGGGGAGAAGGGGTCAGACGATAAATGATGGTTTAGAAGAGGTGAGGCCTGAACATGAGAACTGAAGTTTAGGGCACAAAATTGGGGCTGATGGGAGGCCAGTTGCTAGGCAGTTTGGATAACCAAGGAGCTGCAAACTTGCTTTCCTCTCAGCCTAGAAAAGTCTCAGGGCAACAGGCATTGTCCCCTCTCCACTCCTCTTCAATCGGTTTCACCTCTTGTTTTGAGAAGTAATACATGTGTATGAGCACATACGTCCAGGCCCCCGATACGTATGTGGGGCATGTGTGCACACCTCCCATCACACCACACACACACCCAACCACACATCTTGACAGTCATCTTGCCACCTTCAACCACCCTAGGGGACATCCCTGATGAGACGAGGGCAGGCTGGAGAGCCGGAGGGTACAGAGTGGGCTGATGGGTGGGTGACTGATAGTGGCTTGAGGAGACCATGAGGAGAGAGTCTCTTGGACCCATTTCAGGCAGGCTCTGGGGGAGAACGCTCCAGGACATGGGCGCAAGAGCGGCAACAGGTGGCTGTGTAGTAGGGATAGACGCAGAGACGGGCCTGCACCACCAGGGGGCAATGTGGAGAGTTGTCCTTGCATTGATCATCTGGGGACAGAGGAGGCCAGTGGGCATGTCACCCAGACCCTTCCCTCTGGAGGTGCAGTGCCCACTCCCGCTGGTCCTTTCTCATCTCCCCCATATTTCAGTTAACTCCACCATATTGGGGTTTAGGGGGGGAAAGGGCTCTTTACCGGGGCGCTGGCTGCAGGGTTGGCTGTTACAGGGTCGTTTCCTGGAGGGCCGCAGGTGAAGAGGGCATCGGACGCTGAGGGTCTGGTTGGCAGTCAGGCACTGGACCTCCCTTGTCTGCATACCCCCTTGGCAGGAGCGAGAACACTGCGGAGACCCCGCTATCAAATCAGACCTTCTCTATGACCCAGGTTCCTCCTGAACCCCAGGCCACCTCCTTCTCTGAAAGTAGTGTGTGCATGGTGGGGCGGGGGGGCTTCTCCTGGAACATTAGGAAATCCCGTATGGTCCTCTACGTCTACAGGAAATGGGACAATGATAAACCAACTGCAGCTGGCCTTATCCTGGGACACAGTGGGGATACCCTGAGAGGAGCCTCCCTTTCCCTGGAAGTCCGTGCTTAGTAGGACAAGGGAGCCGGGCACTCACCGGACTCCAGGGTGTAGAAAACCATCGGTCCTGGCAGTCCTGCCCCTGACAGGGCTGCAAGGCAGGGGGCCTGGGCAGGTGGGAACAGTTGCTGGGAGAAGTCACGTTGAACTCAGTACCCAGTTTGGACACACAGATGATGTCTCTACGCTGCGTGCCAGAGCCACATTCTGAGGAGCACTGATTCAGAGGAAGGACGGGGTGTGCAAGGGGAAGGGAGAACAGGGATCACTCCCGCCAGCCCAGAGGGAATCCCACTGATGGACACCCCCCTCCCAGGCTCTTGGCTCACCTCGGCCCAGGGCCCCGTGTACCAGCACCATGTCATCTCACAGGGTCCCAAGCTGCAGGCACGCATGTCCGGAGGACGGCTTCCGGGTGCACAGCTCTGCTCACTGGTCCCTGCTCCTGCTTCTTCCTGGCCCGCCCCGTGGGACTCCCCACTCCCAAGGCAGACCACAGACCGTCGCTGGATTCCTGTCCCACACTTGGCTGAGCACTGTTGAGAAGGTGATGGATTGGAGAGGAGGGGGAGGAGCGAAGAGCGGAGCATCCTGGATCCCCAGAGTTAGGGAGTGCCCCGGGTACCAGCCAGATAAGAGGAACCCGTAGTGGGGGTTGAGGACCCTAATGTGCGTTTTTCTCACTTATCTCAGAGCTCCCAGCATCCGCAGCATGTAGCACATAATAGGGCTCGCTCGGTAAATGTATACTGAGATGTATACTGAAACACCAGGGCCCCACGCCCAGGACACAGGACTCGGGGAAGGGGTGTGGGCCCACCTTGGAGCTCCAGTCGCTGTGGAACCAGGCTGTGGTACAGGGCCCCATGTCACAGGCCTCTCTGCTGGGGGGCCGCGGAGGGCCTGCCGCACACTCCCTCTCGCTCACTTCGTCACCGTTGTTCCCCACACAGCGAACTTGCCGGCTCCTCTGGCCCCGCCCGCACCGCACTGAGCACTGAGGGGAGGAGAGCCTCTGAAAGCCCGAATTCCCAGGCCTCCTCCCCAGCCTCCAGCCCTGGGGCCTTTGAACCAGGACCTGCCTTTGGTCCCTGACTCAGCGGTTACATGGCTTTACGGGCTGACAGGCGGGCTGCACGGGGAGCTCTGGGCCCCAAACCCCCGGTTCAGTGTCTCATCGGATTTGTAGATTGGGGCTTCACATGAGATCGTGTTAGTAAAAAAGCTTCTGCTGGTTAAAAAGGACTAGAAACACCACCGCTCCAGCTCACTAGTGCCCGTTCGTCTAGGGTCCTTCCCACCCCGCAGCCTCCTTGCCGGGGCCCACTCACCTGGCTCCAAGGGGAACGGACCTCCCAGTGGCCACAGAGGCGCAGCTGACAGGGCTGGGTGACATTGGGCCGAGGGAGGTGGCCACAGCGCTCGGGGGGCACCGAGGAGCCGCCCCCACCAAACTCCTGCCGGCAGCGCAGCTGGCGGTGCTGGGTGCCGGGGCCGCAGGAGCGGCTGCAGGACGTCCACTCGCCGGCCTCCCAGCTGTGGGTGCGGCAGGGCAAGGAGGAGGCAGAGACACAGAGGAAGACGACAGAGATGTGTATGGCTGCCATGTGTGGGGCAAGGACGACAGGCTTGGGGTGGGGGTCCCGGCAGAGGGGAGGGAGCGTCTCCATCACTTGGAGTCTGAGTTCTTTGTGGGGCTCGGGATGCCTGGGTTTTCGTCCTGTCTAGGGAATGTAAGCCTTTCCATTTTGTTTTTTTAAGATTGTATTTATTTATTTGACAGAGAGAGCACAAGCAGGGGGAGGGGCAGGCAGAGGCAGAGGGAGAAACAGGCTCCCCTCTGAGCAGGCAGCGGGATGTGGGACTCGATCCCAGGACCCTGGGATCATGACCTGAGTGGAAGGCAGATGCTTAACGACTGAGCCCCCCAGGCGCCCCAGGGAAGTAAGCCTTTCCAATGAAATGCTGTCCCCTCTGCAGCCAGGGGATCTTGTGTGCTGGGTGCGAGGTCCAGGGTGACATTCTAAGGCAGTGTGGAGGCGTCTGCCCGGGGCAACTCTTGTGCTCCTAGGACCCCAGCCCTCCCTGTGGGTCATACTCACTATGGGGGGCACGGGGGTCCATGGCAGGGCTCCAGGGGGGCTGGGGGCCTGGCGCCCACGGCACAGCTGTGTTCATCCAGTTCCTCCCCTGACTCACGAGAAACGCAGAGGAAAATGGGGCGCCAAACACCTAAAGGGGATGAGAGAAAAGCCAGGGGAGGCAGATGGCTCAGAGCGCAGCGTCAGTGGGGTCCCGGACACCGGAATTTGACTTGGCACAGAGCTGAGGTAGGACCCACGGTGCAGGGTGTGGGATCAGAAGTGCCAAGGCAGGGATTTGGGCTAAGGGCACCAGGGACACAGGCTAGTGGACGGAGTCTCACCTTTTCCACAGGATGCTGAGCACTCCGAGTGTCCCACTCGCTTCCAGTACCCAGCTGGAGACCCCAGGGGTGTCCTGGGATGGGGCAGAGCGTGCATCTGGGGGATCCGCACCTGACGCTGGAGGGTGCCTGGGGGCCGGGCCGGGCGGGCCATCGAAGCAGGTGGGGGCTCTACCCTCAAAATCTCTGTGCAGGGACAGTTGAGTAGGCAAATTGAATACACCCCACTGCCCTAAAGCTCCCTTTTCAGCCCCTCCCCGCCTCCGAGGTCTGGGGAGCAGAGTCTCACCCGGCTGGAGTTGGGGGAAGTGAGGCTCCGGGGTGGTGCTCTCAAGGTTTGGAGAAAGTGAAGAGATAACATACTGATAAAAAATGCCTGGGTTTTCCTCCTGAAAGATCACCTAGGGAGAGAGAAGATAATGAATCGTCTGGGGGAGGCAAGGGGGGCACACCACTAGCCTTCTCCCCCATCTTACGACCCACAGCTTTGCCCCCAGAGGGAAAGGCCCCCTCTCCAGCAGTCCAGCTTCCCCAGGCCCCAAGCTCACGTAGACATCCACAGGCTGGGTTGTGGGGCCTTTGGCTGACAGACTCTCCCCCTTGCCCTCCTCTCGAGAAGGACGGTTGTACAGGAAGACAGTCCCGCTGGCTGTGTAGGACCCAGGGGGATCCACAGCCCAGTTTCCATTGATGATGGACTGGCCCCCAGGGCCTCGAAGGGCTGGAGATTGGAATTCAGGACCCGAGGTCAGTCACAGTGTCCTCCTCCTACCACTCCCTTAGCCACACAGAGCCCCTCATACCCCACACTCTCTCGGCTTCCTCACCACCTCTGCAAGGGAAGGAGCCCCCAACTTCTCTCTGCTTGGCCCATTTGCTGTGCTCAATGGGGGTGTGGAGGGCTGAACCAAAAGACCAGGAATGGAACAAGGACCCAAGACTCGGAGAATCTGGAGAGCTCACCAAGATAGTTGGAGCTGGGCCGGAGCTGGGCAATCTGGAGCTGGGAGGCTCCAGCAGGAATCGACAGGATCTTCTGATAGCCCAGAGGGCCCCCTCGGTCAGTGAGGTTCCCTGAGATGAGGCGGCAGGTGGACTCGTCACCTCCACAGACCCCACAGCCATCTGGACGCCTGCCAGAGCCGAGGATCCCATCACAGCCAGGGCTCTGGGGGAGAGTGAGGCAGGGGCTGCCTGAAGCCAGACACCGCGGAACCCTCGCCCGCTCCGCTTGGGCCCCTCCAGCTCACCCTGCATCTTGATCTCCACACTGAGTGAAAAGGTGCTCCTACGGCAGCCCCCCATCCCCAGCCAGCCTCAGGGAACAGTGGATGTGCCTGAGGGGGTCCTTCCCGCAATTCACCTCCTGGCTCTGTTCTCACCTCCAGCTGGGCAGGTGAGAACTTCCCTTTTTGCAATCTCAGCCTAGTGTTTGTTTCTGCGATGACACTAAGGAGACTGTGTGCATGCCTGCGTGTGTGCATGTGTGTGCATACACACACACACTCCATCCTCTCTCACCAGACAGCGTCCGGCCACACAGATGTCTAGGGCTCCAGGCTGACACAGGGTCCCATCCTGGACCTTTTCCGTGTGACGGACATAGAATCGGAAGCCACGGGGACGGCAGTTCAGTTCACAGCGTTGGGAGCCCTGAACTAAGAAACACGGTGGGAGAGTGGTTAGCTGGGGTCCCTGGTGGGAGGCTAGCTGACAAAGGTCCCATATCAGCTACAGGACATCCTGAGCTTGCCTACGTCTCCATGGATGAAGGAAATGGGACAATTCTATATTCTGAAAGATAGCTTTGAGGGTCACACGAAAGTTGAGTCAGGTCAGTTAACTGAGTTCACTGAGATCAGCAAAGGAGTTGTGAGCCTTGAGAAAGAAGAGATACTGGAAACCTATGATTATGTGAGCTCATGAAGGGGTTTCTTGGCATTGGGTTGACACCTAAAATCAAGTGGACGCCTACTTGGGAGCAAGTGGTCTAATGCCGGCTGGGGCCCATGGTGCACCCCCGCCCTGCTGTCACCACCAGACAGGATCTCTCTGACCATGCCCTTCTCCTGTCACGTCAGCCACACCTCCTGGGACGGACTTCTTCCCAGAGGAAGCCAGCCAAAGGGCACCTCGGGACACTCCCTCTCCCGCCTGACCCTTCTGCTGAGTTACCCATCACCATCTGACAGCTACGCCCTGTCCGAAACCCACTCCCCTTTCCCGGCCTGTGCTGTCTCTTCGCCCCAACCCTGAGAAATCAGAAAGCAAACATTACAGAGAGGGGAAATGCCAGCGCCTACAGAAGAGAAATAGAGGGGCTGGTGTCTCCCTCTCCCTATCATCCCCCAGTATGAAGCCAGTTCAGCTTCCCGGGGGTGAGGTGGGGGGCTAGAAACCTCACCTTCTGTGAAGGGCTCCCACTGGTACAGCTGGCCCATGAACTCCTGGGAGTCAAAGGCTGCACACTGCAGGGCTCGGGGGTCTGGCTGCTCAGGGGGGCAGGGCTGAGGTGGGGGGATACAGAGGAGTCAAAGCTGGGGAGGAAAATGGGGGTGTGGGTCAGGGCTGGATTTGGGGGTGCGGGAGGGAAGGTCAGGTCTGCAGAAGAGCTCCAAGGCCCCTACCCTGAGGAAGTCAGATGCCAAGGCCCTTCGCCCTCAGGTCCAGATCTGACAAGCTGAGGACCCAGACTTAGGGTCAGGGAAGCAGAATTGCAAGTCTGGGGAGGGGTGGTCCAAGGAAGAACTCACCTCTTGGCTGCAGGCTCTCAGCTGCTCACTCTCCCCAGAACATCTTGGGACAGGGCTACTGGGAGCAAAGAGGCTCCAGAGGGAACTGGAGTGGGGGCCATCACTCAGGAGAGGCAACCAGCCGTCTGGGTAGTGGGGGGCAGACTCCATGAGGGACCCATGAAGACTCCCCCCAGGTCTCCAGCGCTCCTGGCTCTGGTGGCCTCTGCCCCTAGGGAAAGAATTATGGTGCCTCTCGGCCACCCGGAGACTGGCCCAACTCTGGGAATTTGGCATTCTTGGCTGAGGGGACATGTGGAAAGAGGTACTTTCTCCTGGGGAGGGGATGGACGAAGGGGGCTCTGTGCCAGAGGCCTGGGTTCTGGGGTGGGGCCATGTAGGGGCAGGCCTGGTTCTAGAGGGCACCTCTATCTGAGCAATTTCAGGGCTTGGGAGTTCTGCTTCGGGGGGTGGGGGGCGGGCAGAAAGTTCTGTAGGAGGGAGCTGAGTTTGAGCTGTGTGGTTTGTGGAGGATGGTTCTGTTCTTGGAGTCGGGGAGGGAAGATCTGAGGTCTGGGAGGGCTCAGCTCTGGGCAGCCTCTGGGGGTGCCGGCGGTTCCGATGCAGTGGTAAAGCAAAGGGCACTCTCCCATAACCAAACATTCCTGGCTTGATGGGGTCTCGAACCCGGGACCTGAGAAGGTGTAGCAGACATGGGGTCACAGCTCTGGCCAACTCTGACCTTGCCTCCCCAGCCCACTTCCTAGCACCGAAAATAGAAGCCTCCCAAGCCCTGCATCCTTTGCTCCCTTTCCTCCATTCCCGAGCCCCGCCCCTCCCCCAAGGCCCCTCCCCTCCCCCAAGGCCCCGCCCCTCCCCCAAGGCCCCGCCCACCCCTCGAAGCCCCGCCCCTCACCTCCGAGCTCCTGGAATCTCCCCGGCCTCTGCTCTCCCTACTTGGGAAGCAGGACCTCGACGTGGGCCACCTCTTCCCCGAGGCTGTGGCCGGTACAGGGGGAGGGTTTCTCGGGAAGTCTGAGGTCTGGGGCTCTCACCCCGGGGCAGCAGGGCTTCTGGATGTCTTGGGGGCCGGGGTGGGAAGGGCAGGCCCTGGTGGAGTTGAGCTGTAGGGAGCAGACATGTCCGGCTCCTGCGCTGTACCCCAACTCCACAGGGCTGGGAGCAAGAGGCCCACTGGCCCCAAGGACCCCAGACACCTTCAGGGCCCTGACCCTCCTCGGGAGGTGTCTGAAGAGAGTGTCCAGACAACACCTAGGTGGACAAAAAGGTCAGACAAAATTAGAAGGATTTTCGAGGGACTGTACAAGCTGTCTAGTCCAGTACCCGGGACTCAGGGCAGTCGTCATTGGTCCAAGGTCACACTCAATAGCAGACGTGAAAACTTGATGTTATTTGGCAAGGAGTGAGTTGGGGGGTAGGAGGAAGGCAAATGGGAGAGGTGCCATGGCTCCTCAGAAGCTGCGCGAAAGGGACGCCTGGCCTGGAGAAGTGGGGTGGGCGCCAGGGGCGATGAAAGGGTCACAACCTCTGGTCCCTGGCTTACCTCCTGATCCAGGCAGAGCTCAGGGAGGGACAGAAGCAGCATCAGACACAACCGGGGCCTGCAAATCAGCCAGAGGTGTTATGACACCCCCTCCCCCTCAGCAGGCTCCCCACATCCTGATGCCAGCTTCTCAGAAAGCAGAAGTTTCTCATCAGTGGCCCCCGCCCCGCCCAGTAATGGCCTTTCCCTTCCTTCCAGGGACAGAGCCAACCCCTCCGGCCGGCAGCCCCACACTTAGCCCCACACTTACCTGCCCGCCCACTTCTCCATCGCTCCTCCCTTGACGCCCCGGGCCAGAGAGAGGGGACCGGAAGTAAACACACTACTCAGGCATCTGGGTGCGGAGGGGCCGCGCTCTGTGGGGACAGAAGCCTGGTGGTTACCTCTCTGTCTCCAGAAAGCCGGGGCTTGGAGGGGATGGCTCCTCAGAAGGACATCCCCGAGTGAGGATGGAGGGGTGGGGGAAGACTGGCCCACCCCTTTATGACCCTAAGGGTGAGAGCGGGAGGGAGTGCTGCCCTTTCCCGGCCGCTGAGGCTGGAGGGTGGGGGTCTGACCTCAGCCTGGCGACTGGGGCACAGTCCCCTCCCCTCCGCCTGTAGGAACTCCTCAGCTCCTCCCTCCTCCCAACTAGGGACTGTTTCCAGGCCACACAGGCACACGCGTCCTCCTTCAGATGATTTTCAGCTGGTTTGCCTCCTGCCCTTCCAGAGGTCCTGGGCAGCTGAGGGAGGCATGGACGAGGACATCCCAGATACCGACTCTGAGGAGCTGACGAGAAGCCCCTTGGCCTCTCCTTTTCTTACTTGCCTCCCAGCCTTTTTGTCCCTTTTTAACTAAGCTCCTTGTGGAACACTCTGGCACATCTCTGCCGGCCTCACACACTTTCTACCCAAGAGATAAACTAAGTGGGCTGATGGTTTAAGAGAAGCAGGTGATTTTCCCATTTTATTTAGCCTCCCGGGAGGGGCCAGCGTCCCTCAGCATTGGTTCAATGAGGGCTTACTTCAGGCCCAATGATGATGGGCCGAGGGAACCCGGGAAGGAGATGCGGCTGCCCTCGCAGTCCATCCTGAAGTCTAGCTTTCATCATCAGGGAAGTGGAGCTTGGAACCCTCCTCTGGTCTCAAAGCCAGGGTTCTCCCAGCCCTCCAGCCCCTTGCTGCTCACCATGAGCCCTTCCCACCCCCACTCCTCAACCCGCTCTTAGTTCTGCTTTCCAGGAAAAAAAAAATGTTTCTGTTGGATCTGAAAGGCACCCGGGAGAGGAATCCAAGGAGCTAATGCCGAGGTGGGCCAGCTCGGGGGCAGGAGAATGACAGAGGGAAGGGCAGGCATGTACTTGGGGGTAGCAACACTCTCAGCCCACTCCCCTGCCTGAGACCCCAGGCCTTGGAAGTTTGAGGGGGGGTTTGCAGAGGTCGAGCCTGCATGCACAGGGTCACCTCAGCTGCTCTGGGTTGGGAAGGGGTTGCTGATGGCTGCTCCTTCCCCTGGCTGGGCTGGCCACTGAGGTCAGCTACTCCACCCTGATGGGGGCGTAGGGGCTCCAGAGAAGGGCCAACGGTCCGCCCAAACCTTCAGCTCTCTGCCTGACTCTGGGGCTTGAGGTTGAAGAGGAGAACTGGGGGTGATGGTCACTGTCTGCCCCTTCTCTACTGCTGGGTACCCTCCCCACTCCCTCTCAGCCTGTGCTGCTCTCTGCTCCCCGGGGTCTGTGTCTTGCTGTCTCTCTCTATGGGTCTACCCAGCACACATAATCCTGTCCTGAGCTGGCTTTGGCTTTGGCAGTTCCCTGGAGAAGTGAGGGGTGGGGGGTGGGGGTGACGTGAACTCCTGGAGCCCTGGACAGGCCTGGCTCCCTCTCTGGAAAAGTCCTACCCCACCCCCTGCACAGCTGGGCAGGGGACCGGCACCCCCTCCACTGCAGGAACAGACACACATTTGTGCTCCTCACCCCTTTTCAGGCTCTTCATCTGGTGTGTCTCACTGCCCAGGGTGAGGAGAGGAGAGGTCAGAAGTGGTCGGCCTGGTGCCAGGCTGGACACTGGTCTGGACAAACCTGGGCTCCTCCTGGCCACACCTCCATGCTGGCCAGTGAGGATCAAGGAGAGCCCTGGGCAGGGCTAACCCCGGCACCCCCACAGGGACCCACTTCTGGGAAATGGGTTGCTGCTGCAACGGGAGGGGGCGGGACGGCATGTTTCAGGGCTGGCTGGGGAGTCCCTGTCCTGGGTCAGAACTCCTTGGTCCTCGCTGTGCCGCCCATGCCTGGGTCCTGGAGGACCATCAGAACAGGTGTCCTTCCTTTCTAGTCATCAGGCCCAGCTGGATCAGGGCACCCCTCGACAACCCTCCAGGACTTACGGGGGAGGCAGGGGCACACATCCTCGAAGGAGCACCCTCCTAGAGGAGGAGGGCAGGAGGCACTGGCGAGTGCGGGGAGGTCCTGGGTATGTTTTCCAACTTCACTCTGTGACTTAGTAGGAATTTTGGCTGATTCTCCTCCCGGGTGATGGGGCCAGAGTTCCACAGGATCCGAGCCCCCTCCCCAGGAATTCGACCCCAGGAACTGGAAGATTTCCGAGGCCATAGACCCGGGGCCGGGGTCGCGGCTAGGATGCGACCGCGGGGCGCGGGGAGCGGGGAGCGGGGGCGGCGCGCGCGCGCGGCGGGGGCTCTAACGGGACCGGGGAGAGAGGGCGGCCGGCGCCGGGGGTCCCGGAGGGGTCTGTACCTGCTCTGCGCGCCCCGGCGGCCCGTTAACCCTTCTGTGCCCGGGCGCTCCCTGGAGGTAGCCTGGCTCCGCGGCGGCCACTGCGGCCCCTGAGCCGGGCTCGGGACACGGCCGCCTCCGGCCGCGGCTCCGCCCCCGCGCCCGCCCCGCCCGCCGGCGCCCCGCCCGCCACGCGCCCAGCCCGCGCCCCTCGGCGGCCGCCCACCCCGGGCTGCGGGCCCCGACCACCCCTGCGTGCTCTCGGGCGGCGCCGCGGCGGTCCCTGGGCCCTGTGCTCTGTCCCCGGCTGGGGCTCGCGACTCCGGGACCCCGACCTCCCGACCGGCTCGGTGCGGGGGGCGCCTGCACGCTGCGGCCGGACCAGCCGGGTCACCCCTGCCTCTCCCGGTTGCGCTGTGAGCTCTGTGGTGTGACAGCTCGGGGACGTGGGTGGGCCTCGCTTTCTTCATCCGTAACATTTTACACGCGGGGCGTAGCACAAGGAATGCGCTGACTTACGAGTCAGGATCCGGATTTGAATCTTAGCTCCCTCCGGTACCGGCTCTGTGGTCTTGGAGGAAGACGTCAACCCTTCTGTGCCGCAGTCTCCTCATCTGTAAAATGGGGCTACTCTGATATATATGATAAAGTTGGAGATACGTCTGGAGGAATGCGCCCCAAACCCGGAATGGGAGGCGACACCTGGGGAGGAAAAAAATAGGCTTTCGCTTTTTACTCCATACGCCTATATACTGTTTGAATTTTCACCCAGAAGCGTTATCCATGTTATTAGTTATGTTAATAAATAAATAATTTATACAAAATGGCTGACATAGAGTGCATAATAAATGGTTACTACTGTTTAAAATTTTTAATTGCCGTCTATCTACTCGTGAACCACAGTCCGGCATTGTTGGGTCTTCTCAGTATTTTCTAATTCTTCCTTTTTTAAAATATGTGTTTATTTATTTGAGAGAGAGGGACAGACAGACAGCACGAGTGAGAGGGCCAGAGGGAGGCGGCGAAAGAAACTCAAGCAGAGACTGTGCTGAGTGCAGAGGCGACTCTGGGCTTGATCTCAGGTCCCTGAGATCCTGACCTGAGCAGAAACCAAAAGTCCAAGGTGGAACTGACTGCAACCCCCAGGCGCGCAGTATTTTCAAGGTTTTGTTTTTTTCATTGACTTGTCAATATTTAAAAACCAGGTGTTTCAGGGCGCTCAGTCGGTTCAGGGGCCACCTCTGGCTGGGGTCATGATCCCGGAGGCCTGGAATCCAGTCCTGCATCGGGCTCCCTGCTCTACGGGGAGCCTGCTTCTTCCTCTGCTTCTCTCTCTGGGTCTCTCATGCATAAATAAATAAAATCTAAAAAAAAAAAAAAAAAAAAGACCCACTGATGCAAGGATAATCATTTAAAAATAAATAAAACCAGATATTTCGTAGCTTCTCTTGAAAAACAAAAATAGACGCTCTAGCAACGTTGTCCTGCCTCCCCACAAAATCACAGGGTCTGGGGCGCTCCCACCTAATGATTCTTAAGCACCGTTTTGCACTTGGTGCTGGGGACACAGAAGACAGTCTATGCCTCAAGGAGTTGGGTCTAGTTGGAGACGGCTAGCCATGGGGCACTAAGCACTTGGATTCAACAGAAGTAAATGTTATGTGGAAAAGATGAGGGAAGTGAAAATATAAAGCGCTTTTAAAATGTAAGAATTGTTTCCTTATTTGAAGTTCAGCATGTATATTTTGTTTTCTCAATAAATTCTTACGTTCTTTCCAGACAAGGACTAGTTAGGTTACTTTGTATCATCTGTATTTTTTCATACTTTGTATTTGGGCTTTTTTTTTTTTTTTGTATTTGTAGGGTTAAAATAAATATTTGAATTGGAGTTACGGAACGGACAAATGAGTCCCAGGTGCTCAGGCCTGCTCTCCCAACTTTTCCACGCAAGCTGGGAGGCCTGCGGGCAGCTAGGTGAGCAGGCTGGGGACACCAGAGACTCCTGTAATTGTCTGGGGATGCGAGACAATGTGGCTAGACCTTCTATATTTTGTTTTTGTTTTTCAGGAGAAGTTATACCCTGGTTTGAAAATATCAAAAAGTCACTTAAAAAAATGTCTTAGGACAGTAAGTACATTCTGCAAAACACAATTATTGATCAGATTTGTCTACAAGCCTGAAGTCTGTGCCTCTCCCTAAAACATCTTTGCGATGGTCCCGTGTTCCTAAAGAGCTTGGGGAGATAATGGGTTACTGCTGCCTTCCCAGGAGGGCTAGTTCATCTGGGGACTGTTGGGATACAGCCCTAACCCAGAGGCATATTTATAGTCCTGGCTTTGGAGGGGAAGCCCCTTTGCTCAGACCTCAGAGCACCATGCAGGTGACAGAACACCCAGCCCATGGGGCCAGAGGAAGATATTTTAGGTCCGGGACCTTTCAGTGTCCCTGGAATGACATGCCATCAACATCCATTTATCTGGGAGGCGGCAAACTGCAGAACAGAAAGGTGCCACGGAGCGCAGCGTAGAGGGAGGGAGCCTGGGAGGAGGGAAAAGGTCTGCCTCTGACATTTGCAACTGCCATGAACTGAAGGTCAGAAATAGTCCTTTCCGTTAAGAAGTGGCTGTGGACTGAACAGCCCACAAGATTTCCTACAGCTGTCACCTCCCGTGACTCGGTGGTCTGAAAATATCATACAAAGGAAAGAATTTCCTATGCCTCAGCACCTTGTGAAGCACCAGATTAAACCCGTGGACACTGCCTCGAGGATAAAAAGGAGTGTTTTTCAAAGATTATGTGATAATTAGATGTTCACCCCAAAGTATCTCTAGAGATAGGACAGATAAAAGAAAAAGAGGGGAACAGGCTATTTGTCTGACTTTGAACTTAACAACGCAGTTTAATAACAGTACAGCTAACATGTATGCATACAGCACTTACTCTGTGCACAGTGCTAATTTTAACAGATTTGGAAACAAAGACACAAAGAGAAATGCAGTACTTTGCCCCAAAGCTCATAGGTAGAAGCTATTATCTGTATATGTATATATGTATGTACAGATTTTTGAGAAATTTAGCTGAGTTTGCTTAATCATTTTTTTCTTTTTTTTTTTAAGATTATTTATTTATTTATTTGACAGATACAGCCAGCGAGAGAGGGAACACAAGCAGGGGGAGTGGGAGAGGAAGAAGCAGGCTCCCAGCGGAGGAGCCTGATGTGGGGCTCGATCCCAGAACGCCAGGATCACGCCCTGAGCTGAAGGCAGACGCTCAATGACTGCGCCACCCAGGCGCCCCTGATCATTTTTTTTTTCTGGTAGTAGATTGAGTTTTGTGTTGAATTAAGTAACATTTTTAACTAATGTTTCCTGTGAGACATTGTCCCTATTCCAGATAATGCTGACGTGTACAGGTGGGGCCCAGGAACTCATACGAAACCATCTGTCTTTTGGTTTGTGGTTACAGCAACCATTTTCAGAAAGCCTGGTGTTGGCTTTTCTGCCTCTCAGAATCATGGTTTGCTCATCTCTTTTGTTCCAGAAAAGCCACTCTTTTCCCAATCGCTACACACCAGGCTGGTCTCCAGCTGCTGATTCCCAATGTCCTGTCACATTGGTTCCCGCTGTTTTCTTTCACTGATGCCATTCTTCTGACCGTTTGGCTTTGCCTTGGCCCAGTTAGCTCACTTCCCACAAGTTATTGGAACAGCCGATTGTGACCTGCTCTCTACAAGGCACCTGGAGGGTGGGAACCACCGGCCATTTTACCTTTGTATCTACCGCCTCACCTCGCGCATAGTAGGCATTTAATAAAAGCTTATGGGATGAGCCCATGAATGAGAAGGAGGGAACTGGCTCAGCTCTGGCCACGTTCCAGCACTTTCTGGTGGTTGTCTTGTCCTAGCATGGCTCCGCTGGCTCTAGGGTAATAAAATGATGCAGAAACAGAGAGTGACCTGTTGGGTAAATGAGGACCAAGACACGATGGGAAGCTCTGGTTTCCTAGTCACTGCTCTGGGGACATTAAATGTGGTCCGAAGCTCCCAAAGTCAGAATTCTTCTCGATTTGATTTCCCTATTTCAATCTAATAGTGCCCCTCAGGCAGGTCCTGGGGTCCTTGGTGACAAACTTTACCTCAGTACCTCCCCGAGCACGTGTCTGTCTGTTCCTTGGCATTCTGCAGACAGGACGTGCTCGGTATATGTTAATGGAATCAAGTGAATTGATTGGACATACTTGGCAGCCATGAGGTTTACAACATCATCAGTGCTTTGGCAACTGTGTTAAGTGGTTCGGGCTCATATGCCCGTCTTCTGCCATATGTGTTCGGGAGACATGGCCATAAGCTAGAGCTTCTGGATTAGGCCTCCGAGATGTTTGCGGATATTCACTGTCTGCTAAATTGGAAGATGTGTATCGTCTCCACACAACCGATTTACAGGTTAATAAAATGGTACCTATCACCGGGCGTGGGGAGGAGTGGCCAGGGCCTGTCCCTCTTATGCAAGCCTCCACTCAGCCTCCTCTTTAGGATCTTCGAGAACATTCAAAAGTACCCTCATGCCCTTGCGGCTACCAGGCCCTGGGGAGCCCCCGGGGTCCGAGCTGTTGCTGCTGCTGCTGCTGCGAGCTGGTGACACAGGCACCGGGTCCTGGAGAGACGAAGTGTGGGAGAACCAGCACCGATCCAGACTCCAGTCCCCGGTTTGCCACGTGGGGGCCCGCGTGGCCTCGGGCATGCTCGGCTTCAGCTTTGTCACCTCCAAAAACGGACTAACACCAGTACCCAGCTTATCTGCTTCATGGGCTATTGTAAAAACCAAAATAAAGATGATAGCATGCGTGTGAGAGCTCAGCGTCCCGGAGAGCAGTCGGTCGGTGTTACGGTTCACGGTGCTGTTCAAATCATCTTCCGGTTGATGTGCCCCCCAGATCAAGCCCCGGCGCTGTGTGCAGGCTTACCAGCCGCCCAGGGGGCTCCCGAGCCCAGCAGGGCTCAGCGAGCACTTGCCAGAGACGGACAGATTCGCGAGTTCTCGCAGCAGCATGAGATGGGGCCCAGCCGCTGCGCCAGGGACTGGGGAGAAAGGGGATGTTGCTGTCTGGCCAGAAGCTGTCTTCCTTCCTAAGAGATCTGGCAGCAGAGCCGCCCCCAGGACTGAGCTCTGTGATGTGTTCCCGGCTTGGCGGGCTCCTTATTGCCCTGCTGTTCCTGGACCAGAGTGCGAGGTGCTCGGGCGGGCTTGGGTTCGGTGGCAGCGGAGGGCAGATGGGCTGGGTCACAGAACGAAGGGCAGGCACTGCCTCGTGGTGGCGGGGACCAGGCTCCAGGACTCCAAGCGCTCTGAGAAAACAGAGCAACCTATTGTTTCGTCCTTGAATCTGGAAGTGCACTTGGTGTCCTGGCCACACATAGTACTGTGACTAATTCCAAGATCAGCTACAGATGTGAATTAAAGAGCAGGAAATAGTGCATGTTGTCCCGAGTATGGAAGGTGACAGAAACCCATCTTCCCAGCCCAAAGAGGCTCCCATGAGAGAATAAAGGTCCATGTAATAATTGGACCAATTGCCAGCCCCTCACCTAATTCCAGAAGTAAATTAAGAATTTTCCAAGCACAGCAGAAGTAGACAGAGAAAGCATGTTCTGGAAGCGATGGGGGTCCTATTCATGGTTTGAGGAAGGTGCCTCTTTTGCAGTCACTGAGCAGAGAGGGGAAGGCAGGGAAGGTCCGGTGGAGCACGGGGTTCCATGGGCCAGAGTCAGAACAAGTTACTTCTCCTACCTGCACCTCAAGAAATGGTTTCTTTCTCCAATGGCTGTCACTGGACACAGAGGACTCTAACTGCCTTAAGGAAGGGGCCACGGTAATTCTTCCCACATGAATTTTGCTCTCGTGCCTAGAAGTTTCCCTGCCTTTCTAGAGAAAGCCAGTTTGGTGTCAAATTAATCTTGACAGATTGTGCTGAAGGCCCAAGAAAGGCAGACATAAAAGGGTAAGAATAAGGGTACAAACTCAAAACTGCGGCCAGAGCGGCGGGCAGGGCTGCCAAAGGAGAGGCAAGAATTTCATACATACCAAGGCCTTGAAGTCAGAAATAGAAGAGTCGGGGCGTGATGTGAAGGCAAGGCAAGTCGAGGCAGGAGGTGGTGCGGACTTGCCCTCTGACCACAGGCCGCGGCTCCCTCAGGGACCTCGAGGGCCCTGGCGGGACAAACAAGGGCCACGTCCGCCCCTGCCGCTCTCTCTCTGTTCACAGCCTTCCCTGCTTCTGGCAGCTGCAGGATCCATTCTGGCCTGAGACTGGCATTCAGAGCCTCGCCCCGTGGCCGCAGCCTGCCTCTCCAGCTACACCCGCCCCAAACAGGCCGTGCCCCTCAGCCAGGGCCTGTGTGTCTCCTTGTCAGGGGTGCCCTCTGCCCTCCCTCCCCTCTACGCTCGGAACATCCCCCCCACCCCCGCCCCAAGCCCCAGCTCAGTCTCTCCGACCAGCTCCTTGTCTCCCCAGACCATCTCCGTCCATCTCTCTCTTGGCCCGGACCCCTGGCCATGGCCGTTCTCCCCAGGCCAGGGAGCCTCTCACCCAGGTGCCCCTGGCTGTTGCCCGCGGGAACTGCTAAATTACAGGAGCGGGTGCCCAGCCTGGGTGACCTTGTTCCTGAACTCCATAGGGCTGCGTGCATGCCCAAGCGGGACGCCCCCATCTGAACCACTCACTGGGAGGTCTGCCTGTGAACCAGGTCCTAATGGTGCAGGAACCCCGGGTATGAAGGAACCACATTTCAATTTATTTCTCAATAACTTCTTGTTCAAGCTTCCCTTACCCTGCGGTCATGGAAACTTGTCAGTTTAGGGGATCCCACCCTGGCCTTCGGGCACTCAGCAGCACAGGCTCCTCTTCTAGCAAGACGGTGTCGGTGATGACAGAGGTGTTTATTCACTGAGGGAGAAGCTGACGGATCTCCTGGAGGAAAGACCAGTTCCTCTTCCTGGCTCTGACTCTGCTGCGGCCAGGGTCACGCTCCCAGTGGAGGGGACGCAGTGGATGTGCCGGCAGGACAGACTGGGTCAGTCCATGGCAGTGCTGGCCCAGAACCCAGTGGAAGGAAGGGTCATGGTGGGGTCCACTCCATTTACTTAAACCTTGAAGTCTTCCCCCCCAAACCTGCTTCCTCTCTTGACGTCTCACCTGTTGTCGGGACTGTTCTTCAAAATCCTACAGTCATCTTTGTCCTTTCTCTCCCTGATCTAGAATAGTGTGGAACGGCAGAGGCATTTTGCCGTCCTCTGTTTTACAGGTGAAGAGCTTGCGGCAGTTCCTGGCAAACCTGGTGTTAGACCTCGGGTCATGTCACATGCACGGAATCCAGGGCTCTGAGTCCAAAGACTGACTTCCTGTCCTTCACACCGTTATGTGTTCTCATCCTTTCGGCGGCCACCACCAGGTCCCCTCGCCTCCTACGCGGACGATCACCGCCGATGCATGATAGACACTGCTCACAGCATCCGTGGACTGCCTTCCGGCCTTCTCCTTCCTCGCACCGGACCCTTCCTCAAGGTCAGCTCAAATGGCACCCCTCCCGGGGCCGTGCCTGACCTCTCTCCCTCCAGCCGCCCTGGGCTCTGCGAGGCCTGCGCCTCCCCGCCCCGCCGCTCACTTTGCAGTAACCGGCTTCTCTGGGCTCAGGGCAGGGGCTTTGGCCGGCCGGCTTGGTCTCCCCGCGGGGCCCGCGCCCAGGACACGTGCTACAGTCGCAGTCACCTCTTGTGGGTGGCGGACGCCGAGGGCAAACTTGAGCAAAATGCTTTGAAATGGCCAGAGACACTAGCCCAAAAGAACTGGGGACACACACGCAGAAGGAAGGGTTTGCTGCGTGGGGTGAGCTCCAAGAGTGGGGGGAAGCAGGGGTGCCTCAGTCCAGCAGGTGTTGCGGGCGGGAGGGGAGACCGAACACGTCGAGGACGGCGAGGCAGAGCCGGGAGGGTGCAGGCCTGCTGCGGCGGGAGGAACTCAGCTCCTGGCCCCGGCCGGGGGTCACCCACCCACAGGGGCACAGGGGCACCTGGATTCAGGTCGCCACTGCCCCCGGGGGATTTCCAGGGCTCTCAGGTGACCGCTGCCCTTCCTGGGGCCTCCCCGCTCAGCGGCCTCCGGCTCGGGAGCACCGCAGCCAGGCCCCTCGGCCTTGCAGTCTGGAGCTTGCCCTCCGGCGTCGGGCACCTGGTGCCCACTCGGGGACAGCGTTTGCCGACCGAGTCGCCTTACCCGGGGTCAGCACCCTGAGGCTCTTCCTTCGAGGCCTTGAGGAGTGAGCCCACGGGTGGTGTCAGGAGGCAAACCGTGGGTCCCAGCTCCTCCTCAGCCCTCCTCAGCATCGCCGCCTCACCGGGCGCCCCAAGGCCCTCACACCCCACGGGAAGGGTCCGCTGCCACGAGGGTGCCAGTGATGGAGGGGCGGGGGTGAGGCCCAGCCCCGCCTCTGTCCCCCCCCCCGCCATCCCCCCCCCCCCCCCCCCCGCACGTCCTGTCCCGCCTCAGAGGCTGGGAAACGCCAGCAGGGAGAGGCTAAGAGACACACTGCAGCCCCACATTCCCTAACACGTCCTGGGCCTCACAGTCCCCACAGGGTTTCGGAGTCATCATCTCATCTGCTCTTCCCCCAAACCTCATAAAGTGGGGGCGCGCTGGTGGACATTCCTTCTGTGTATCAGATGAGAAAAATGAGGCAGGAGATGCCAAGCAGGCCTGGAGCCCGGCCTCGGGTCTCCCGCCTCCCGACCGGCACCCGCCCACACGCAGGGCAGGGAGGAGGCTTGGAGGGTCCACCACGATTGCCAGCTAGGAGCAGCCCTGCAGGAGAGGCCGGTGGACACCGTCGTCCAAAGTGACGAGCAGCCTTTGGGAGCCGGGAGGGCCGGAGAAGTACAGGCTGTCCCCTTATTTCACAGAAGGGGCCAGGAGGTCATGAGCTGCCCTGGGCCACAGGGTCCCCGAGTGCAGAGCAGGTGGGGGAGCCCGGGGACCCCTATTCCAGGCCGGTAGGCGCCCCACACTGCACGCTCCGAGCTCAGTGTGTGGAACCGTCGAGGACCCGTGCTTTTGCTCCCCGGTTACTTGGTGAGAGGTTGTAGGGCCTTCTGCGGATCATTTCGTGTCCATTTGCAAGCAGCTCCCGGCGCAGTGAGCCCAGACTGCCTGGGTTCACGTCGCAGCTCCCTGGCTGACTGGCTGCGTGCCAGGGGGACATCCCCACGCCACCACCTCAGGGTTCGGCAGGATTTTTACATAAAGTCTTTCACTGAATCGTGCCCCGCCACAGTGGTTGACATTATGTACTCATTCTAGAGTTAGAAGAAGGGGCAGTAAAATTTTGTTTGGCTCCGCAAGTGAAAGTGACTGTGCCGGCTCCCCTGTGTGGTCTGGAGGCCTCAGGAGGAAGGTATGGAAAGGCCCGAATGGTTCCACAGCAGGAGGGGAGGGATTAACTGACCTGCACAGAGCCACCCTGGTACCCTTCCCAAGCATGGACCAGGAGGCCCTGGCCTGCTCTGCGTCCTGCCAGGGACCTGTCATCAGCGGCTGACTCCACTCCCTGACTCGTGGCCCCAGATTCCCAGGGATCACAATACCCGAGGGAGGCTGGTGCCTACCCCCTGCCTGATTGCTGAGAACAGCTGGGGCTCAAAGGCCGGGCCAGACCTATTTGTGGGGAGGCAAAGCATATCTGAGCCGAGATGTTGGAGAGAATTCGAGAAAACAGTCCCATCTCAGCTTCCATCTGCCTGGCCAGGGCCTGGCAGGGACCCAGGCAGAGCCAGGGAACTTTTACTCAAAGCAAAATGACCAACCAAGACGCTGGGAACCCAAGTGTGTTCGGATCTGAGCCAAGAGCTCCTGGGGGGCTCCACGGGGTGCTCAGGAGGCCCAGGCTTTTCTCTGTGAAAGTGTGGGGATCTGAGGAGCCTGGTGCATGGGTGGAGGAGGGCGCTGGCTTCGGTGACCTGAGCAAAGGGCATCTCCGGGCGTGCTGTTCCTGCCGCTCTCCCAGAGCAGTGCCGCGGGTGCTCACTGGGCAGCCTCAGGCGAGGCCCTCCCGCCGGGCCGCCTCCTGCCTCTCGGCACACTCTCCTCCTGCCTCTCGGGACACTCTACGGGACACTCTACCGTGTGAGGCGAGGCGTGTGCACACAGGCCAGGGGTGGGGGAGTCAAGTCAGGATCTGCCCCTATGTGTCTCTGCCCCTCCCGGGCCACACCAAGACTTTGGCACCTCCTTCCCCACCCCATCCATTCCTCTCCAGCTTCGGTCCTTTACACTGAAGTGGCCTTTTAAAAATAGGTAAAGCACATGGTACACAGTGCAGAGCTCCCGTGCTGCCCTGCCCCCTGCCCCCTCCGCAGGGCAGCACGCAGGTCCCCACTGAGGGGCACATGCTGGTGGAGGCATAGAGGTCAATATTCTCCTTTTCTGGCCTTTTTTGGTGGCAGACTCCTCTGAGAATCTGGAAAAACTCTGCATTCCTCCCTAAAATAGGGTACACACACACACACACACACACACACACACACACACAAATTAGTGTATAATTTCAGGGGTTTACTCCGTGGCCACTTTTGTCCTGCCCAGCAAGGGATTCTGGTTGTGACTTGTAGCAACTGGGTCCGACCCGTATTTTCTCTCCTTAACCCTGTCTCCCCACATTCACACATCCCCTACCTGCCCGGATCTTGGCAAGATTTCAACAGAGGAGAGCTTTGAAGGCCTTGGCAAAATAGCTTCAGCAAGCCAGCCATTCAGTGCCTTCCTTCAGTAACTTCCTATTATATTGAGACGAAAATAAAATCTCAGCTCCTAGAACGGCTTGGAAGGCCCTTCACTCCCTGTGTCCCTGAACGTCCCTCCTGGTCTCATCCCACCGTGCTCACCCTCTGCCCCGCAGCTCTGGCCACAGCGACCTTCTTTCTGCCCCCCTTCTTTCTGCCTCCTATAGAGCGTGTCAAAGCCAGGTCTCCCCTCGGGCTCTGGGCTTCAGCTGCTCCCTCTGCCTGAAAAACCGTTTCCCCTGAAACTGCGTGGTTGGTTCCCTCTTGTGTCAGCCCCAGTGTCACTGCTCCGAGAAGCCCTCCGCAGCCACCCCTCCTAATGGCGTGTCCCCTCCCAGCACCATCCCATCCCATTGCCCTCAGGACACTTACCACTCTGAAGTTATCTTACTTCTTCAGCCATTTACCGTCTTCCCCCACTAGGGTGTGAGCTCCCCTCTCCAGCACCTAGAACTGGGCCTGGCACACCCTAGGCGCTCAGTAAATGTCTGTGGACGGAATAAAGAATCTTGGTGGAGGTTAGATAAGAATGTGGACTCACTTCTCCATCCCACCAAAGCAGCTCCAGGCAATCCCTGGCTCCAGTTCTGGGCAAAATTCCTGCCTCTCCCTCATTTCTCTATTCCCAGATGTCCTACCCTTTTCCCAGATCTCTGGGGCCCCTCCTTCCCAATCAGCATCTAACAAAAACTCTTTTGTGATTTTATGCCTGGGGGATTTAATCTGAGTCAATTTGGCTTCTCCAGCTCCCCCTCCGCTGAGTCCAAAGGTCTGATCAGCGTTTCCAGTGGACCCGCCAGCAGCTCTGCCGTCTGAGGGCCCGAGCTCCACCCCAGGGGGACCGCGGGTGCGACGGAGGATGGTCTGAGCCTCGCTCCCTGAGCTGCCGCTCCTGGGTCTTGGGGAAATAAAGGAAGAGCAACCAAATGAGAAGAGCAAAGGCTGTTTATTCAAAGCTTGCTACAGCAAGGGAGTCAGTCAGCCGTGGTCACTTGTTTTCAAAGAGACTCAAGGGCAGGCAGAGGGGTGGGTAAGTTTTCTTTATAGCAGGAAAAAGGACAGGATTCCGATGTGCCTTCTCTGGAGGCTGTCGACGGCGTGGGGAAGCTGTAAGGCGGGTCCCTAGAAGCTGGGTGTCCTGTGTGACTGGCCAGGGGCGCGGATTTGACTTTCTCTGGTTGGCCCTAAGTTGCAGTATGGACGAAACTTAGGGAAGTTGTCAGTGCTGGCCATTTCGAGCCAATTGTTCCAGAAAGTTAGTGTTTCGCTTTCTGAATTGTTACTAGACATAGTCTGCTTACAAATGTGACCTATGGATCGCCTGGGTGTTTTCTTGTTGATGACGAGTTGGTTTGCGGGTCGGAGTTCTGTTTTTCCACGTGCTCTGGCCACTGCCTGGGTGTCAATCCCTTAGTCTACGGTGCAGATCAGTCTCTCCGTGGCTCCTCCTTCCTTCCCTTCAACATGCGAACATCCCGCGGCGGTCGAATCGTCACGTATCTGATTTCCCTCATTCAGCCCCTCTCCGGCCCAGGCCTTCGCTGCGCGAAGAATCACGGTGAGCGGCGCAGGCCGGGGAGCAGGCCGGGCGTCGGGCGGGCCGTACACGTCTCCCAGGACTGGCTCCGCAAGGGGATTCTCAGCTGGAAGGCTCTGTGGTCCGTGAGGGGTTTCAGGGGCGGGCCTGCTATAGATGGGAACTGGGGAGAGATGGGGGACACCTGAGGCGGGGGCAGGTGGAGGGGCCCAGGTTAGCCCTACTCCCTGCGTAGAGCCGCGGGGAGGCGGACGTGGCGGGGCTGGGTGAGCTGTGAAGGCTGCGGGAATCGCCTGGAAAGGGCCTCTCGCCTCAGAATGCGGAGACGGAGCGTACTTAGGCAGCAGTAGTAATAATCATACCAGAGCGGCGCCTGGCTGGCTCCGTCGTGGAGCATGTGCCCCTTAATCCCAGGGCTGTGAATTCAAGCCCCACGTTGGAGCCTACTTAAAAAGTTAAAAACGAACAACACTTTCACTGCGTCGGAGTCACTGCTCTGAGCCTGCCTAGAACCCCTACCACAGTCCTGTTACCATCTCCACGGGGCAGGTGAGATCCTTGGGGCGCAGGCCAGATGGCGCCCTAAGCGCCGGAGGGGGCAGAATGCTAGTCTGCAAGATCAACGCCCTGCACCCTCCGCTGCTGCTTCCTGATTCGAGGTCCTCGTCCGTGATGTGCGCCCGACGCGTCACGAACAATTCGCTGGAATAAAATCGGCGCTAAGTGCGAGGCATGGCTCCAAGCATTTGCAGGTATTAACTCCTTTAAGCTTAGTATGGGCCCGTTGAGGGGAAGAACGGTGATTATCGTTTCCATTTTAGGGAGGAGAAAACTGAGGAGCTACGTGGCACAGCCTCTGTCCCTGGAGTCTGCACCGACCACTGTCAACAAGCAGGGCCACGGCTCCCTCCGTCGAGGCCGGAGCCACCCAGCGCTCCCGGCGAGGGGCCGGCCCCGAACGGGGCTCCTCGCCTTTCTGGACGCTCTCCGCAGAAAAACATGCCCCCGCACACACGCCGACTCCCCGCAGGAAATTCAGGTACCCCCACGGGCCTTTCCACGGCAAGTGGGCGATGGGGGAGGACGTCGGGGGTGAATGTTTCAGCCAGGGGATATTCTCTAGTCTGGAACAAAAGGTCAACAAGAAGTCAAAAGACTTTGAATTCTAAAAGACTTACTTTATTGAGAGTTGACATACAATTCCGTAGCTACTTTTATTTACTTCACAGAAAGCAGCTTCTCCGGGACGCCTGGGTGGCGCAGTCGGTTAAGTGTCTGCCTTCGGCTCAGGTCTGGATCCTGGGGTCCTGAGATCGAGTCTCCCGTCAGGTTCCCTGCTCGCGGGGGGGGGGGAGTCTGCTTCTCCCTCCCCCTCTGCTCCTCCACCCCCCCCACTTGTGCTGTCTCTGTCTCTCATATAAATAAATAAAGTCTTTTTTTAAAAAGATTTTTTAATTCATTTATTTGACAGAGAGAGACACAGTGATAGAGAGAGAGCACAAGCAGGGGGAGTGGGAGAGGGAGAAGCAGGCTTTCTGCCGAGCAAGGAGCCCAATGCGGGACTTGATCCCAGAACCCCGGATCGTGACCCCCAGAAGGCGGACTCCTGACTGAGCCACCCGGGTGACCTGAAATAAATAAAATCTTAAAAAAAAAAAAAAAAAAAGAAAGAAAGCAGCCTGTCCTTAGAGTCCCCATCTTTGGATCAACTTAATTACCCAGCATGTCTCACACATCTAGCCAGCTGAACACTGCTGGAGGAACTCTCATAATTCTGCCGATTTATGCCAATGCACATTTATGGGGTCTAATCCCAGACGGGAACACAACTTGGCAGCTCTTCCTTGTACCAGATAAACAGTCACACCCATGCTCACGACGGCCACTCCAACCCATCCGCAATGACTCTTTGAGCTTTAAAAGTTTTCATGTGTTAGAAGTACAACTGCACAAATTTTAATTCACATCCGCCAGAACTTTTATCCAGTTTCTCCCTCTACTTGGGCTCTTGACCTTTTATTTTGTTTATTTGGATAATTATTGATTTAGAGGCTATCATGCCTGGCGCTGGGCTGGGCTCTAGGACCCTACCATGGTCTCTGTTCCCGTGGAGTTTACAGCCCAGAAAGAAAGACTATCAATCCACAAATAATCACAAATATGATGAGGGACACTTAAAGGAAAGTAGAGAGATTATCAAACGTGTTGATGTGGAGGTTTCAGGAAGGCCTCCCTGGGGAAGTGGCATTTCAAGCTGAGTCCTGAAGGATGCTATGTCAGTTTGGCATGCTTTGGGCTGCACACAACAGAAAATCTAACCAACAGTGAAACCACAAGGATGTTTATTATTTCCTTAAGAAGCCTGGAAGCCGGGACACCTGGGTGGCTCAGTCAGGCGTCTGCCTTCGGCTCAGGTCATGATCCCAGGATCCTGGGATTGACCCCCGCATCGGGCTCCTTGCTCACTGGGGAGCCTGCTTCTCCCTCCGCCTGCCTCTCCCCCTGTTTGTGCTCCCTCTCTCTGGCAGATAAGTAAATAAAATCTTAAAAAAAAAAAAAAAAAGAAGCCTGGAAGCAAAGAGTTTCAGGGCTTTTAGGAGGCTCAACAACATGAAGAGCCATGAGTTGATATCACTACAATTTTCTTGGTTTTTCCCTCAGTCTAAGAGGGTTGCCATAGATTCAAGTGTGACTTCCTTACATAACATCATCTCAAAGCACAAAGAAGAGAAAGGGCTCTGGTTCCCAAGCAGCTCTCTTTCAAATGGGCACAAAAATTCATCCACAGATTCCCAGGAGTTTTCCTCTTGTGTCTTTTCTCCCAAAAGTGGGTCATATGCCCACCTCAGGCATAGAGAGAAGGGGTTACCATGACTGACTTAGACCAGTCAGGATTGATCCCATAGAACAGTGACCCTACTCTAACCTTCCTGAAGATCTTGCTGCCTACTGGATCCCTCAAACGAGAATCAAAGGGTCTACCAATTCTGGATATGGACGCCTAGATAATAAATAATAAATAAACCTTCATACCAATAAAAACAAACTTTTAAAAGTCATCTTAAAAGAATCAGAGAAGTAACAAGATTTGAGGAATTGATGAATTGAGATGCTGAGATACTGAAGAGGATGGGAAAGTGGAGACATGAAGCCTCCTCTGAAAGCTGCTTATGCTTTGGGGCTTTGTTCTGGAAAAGGCTGAGCTGCAATTCTGGAAGCCTCCAGGGGCTAGGGTGGAAATTTCAAAGTCAGGTGGTTCCGACTGCTAGTGCCCTCAGGAGCTGGCAAAAGAGTAAGTTCTCTTTAGAGGAAGACAACATTATCTTGAACGTCAGGGTATTTCTATAAATAATTTTCTAAAACAATGTCCAGATAACGCAAGGATATCAGACAGCACGAATAAGAACAGTAGGTACAATAGGTAACAGAAATAGACTCACAGGGTCTCCAGATACTGTGATGACCAGCACAGATTACAAAACAATTATGCTTGTTATGTTCAAGGAATAAAAGCCAAGAATGGAAAATTTGGTTGGGAAATAGAAATTTTTAAAAACGATACTGTAAATGTTAAACAGGAAAAAAATGTAAATTCTGAAACTTAAAACACAATAACCAAAATTAAGAACTGAGAGCTAGAGATAGTAGAAAGGAAAATTAATGAACTGGAATATATAGATCAGAAGAAAATACCCAGAGGCGCCTGGGTGGCACAGCGGTTAAGCGTCTGCCTTCGGCTCAGGGCGTGATCCCGGCGTTATGGGATCGAGCCCCACATCAGGCTCCTCCGCTATGAGCCTGCTTCTTCCTCTCCCACTCCCCCTGCTTGTGTTCCCTCTCTCGCTGGCTGTTTCTATCTCTGTCGAATAAATAATAAATAAAATCTTAAAAAAAAAAAAAAGAAGAAAATACCCAGAATGATGCATAATGGAGTAAAAACAAAGAAAATGCAGAGGAATGGGTAAGAAACATGGATGTCGCAATAAAAAGGTCTAAGAAGAGGTCATAAGGAAAGAATGGACATAGGCAATATTTGAAGAAAAAAATGGCTCAAAAAATTTCCAGAATTGAGGAAACACATTAAATCATAAACCCACTGCCTTATATATTAGTGAAATTGCAGAAAACCAAAGATAAGGAGAACATAGTAAAACAGTCAGAGTAAAACAGACAAATTACCTTTAAAAGCCACAACGCTCAGAGGACCCACATTTCCCTATTTCCAAACTTACTGCGGAGCTACAGTAATCAAGATGGCCTGGTGTTGGCGTAAGGGCAGACACACAGGTCAACGGAGAATTCAGAGTCCAGAATAAATCTTCACGTTTATGGTCAACTGATTTTCAACACCGGTGCCAAAAATTCAACAGGGAAAAGATAGTCTTTTCAACAAACAGTTCTGGGACAATTGTATATCCACATACAAATAAATAAAAGTGGACACCTACCTCATGTAATAAACAAATATTAACTCAAAATGGAACAAAGACCTAAGCGTTAAGAGCTAAAAATATCTTAGAAGAAAAAAAATCTTAGAAGAAAACAAACATAGAAGTAAATCTTTGTGAACTTAGGTTAGGCAATGGTTTTCTAGATAGGACACCAAAAGCATAAACAACTAAAGAAAAAATAGATTAATTAGACTATATGAAAATTTAAAGCCTTTGTGCTTCAAAGGATCCCATCAAGAAAGTGAAAAGAAAGGGCATCTGGCTGGCTCAGTCAGTAAGGCAGGCCAGGCAACCCCTGATCTCAGGGTCATGAGTTCCAGCCCCATGTTGGGGGTAGAGTTTATTATTTATGATAATTGACCATATACTAAGCCATAAACTGGTTTCAACAAATCCAAACGGTTAAAGTCACTCAGAGCTATTCTTTAGCCACAATGCAATTATGCTAGAAATAAAAAACAGAAGGACAGCTAGAGAACCCCACGTGTTTGGAAATAAAACAATACAGTTTTAAATAATTCAGAAATCAAAAAAAGTTTTAAATAATTCATGAATCAAAGAAGAAATTATAATGAAATTACAAAGTCTTAAATAATTTTAAAACACTACATACCAAAAGTTGTGGGATACAAGCTATTCTCTTGATGGAAATTTACAGCCTTACATAGTTAAATCAGAAAAGAAGAAAATACAAAAATTAATGAACTAAACATGCATCAAAAAGTAGAAAAAGAACAGCAAATTAAACTTGAAATTAGAAATAAGGAAATAATAAAAATAATTGGAAGCATACATACACACAATAGAATAAAAATAAAACAAGTTGGTACTTTGAGAAGACTAATAAAACTGATAAACCTTTGGTGAAATGAAATAGAAAAAAGAGAGAGAGAGAGAAGGCTGGAATGAAGCCTGTCAGGGATGAAACACAGGGCATTTCTACAGTCCCTGCAGATCTTCAGAAGAAACCAAGAGAACTTTAAGCTAAAGCGTTGGAAAATTTTTATGGAATGGATAAATTCCCAAGGGGAAAAAAGACAGTTTATAAAATACCCAAGAAGAAATAGGAATTCTGAATAGACCAATAACTCCAAAGAACTGAAACCCTAGTTTAAATTTTTCCTACAGGGGCGCCTGGGTGGCTCACTCAGTTAAGTGTGTGCCTTCAGCTCAGGTCATGAACCCAGGGTCCTGGGATCGAGTCCCGCATGGGGCTCCCCACTCAGCAGGGAGTCTGCTTCTCCCTCTGCTCCTCCCCTCACTGGTGCTTGCTCACTCTCTCTCTCTCAAAATAATAAAAAGTAAAGAAGGGAGGGAGGGAGGAAGGAAGGAAGGAAGGAAGGAAGGAAGGAGGAAAAAATATTTTCCTACAAAGCAGGTTCCAGGCCCACATGGCTTCATCAGCAATTTCTGTCAAATATTTATGGAAGATATTAAGTCAATATTGTACAAACTCTTTCAGAGAAAAGAAGTAATTACTTTTGCCAACTCATTTTGAGCTTAGTACAATGTACTGTAAATATATGTATTTTTAAAATTTTCAAAGAAAGGGAACATGGAGGAATAGGAGGACCCTAAGCTCACCTTGTCCTACGGATACAACTAGATGTAAATAACCTGAAACTTTCTATATATTAATGTTTTGACATTCTAGAAAAACCTTTCCTGGCTTGGGAGAGACAATTCTGAAGAGATGGCAGAGGGCCCGGCTGGCAGCGTCATCCACGGCCGTCCCTCCTCTGTCCGGCCCTGCATCCCAGGAGGCAATACTACTCTGCCTTCATCATCCCAGGGCCAGGTGCCAGGCAACTAGGGACCAACCCTGTAGCCCAAAGCCGGCCACAATTACTCAAACTAGCCAGTCCTAAACCCTTCCTGCCTCGCCTTTTCCCCAGAAACCCCAATAACGGCCCAAATCCTCCCACATCCCACTATCTCTGTCTCCTGACCACCGTGGTGTCTTTCCAATGTGTCTCTGTAATTTTTTTTTTTAATCAGCAAAGATGGGTTTTTGTCTCCTGTTTCTAGGACCTGTGTGTTTTTTGGGTTTTCCTCCCCTCTGCTCTTTTCTGTCTCTTCTGTGGACTGACCACCTCATAAAAACCACAAAATATGTAATCTTGATACCAAAACCTGATACACTATGAGGAAGGAAAATTATAGGTAAACCTCATTCATGAACAATGACACAAAAAATTCTAAAGAAAATATTAGGAAGTTAAATTCAGCAATATGTAAAAAAGAATGCTACATCATGTCCAAGCTGTGTTTATTGTGATTTAGTAATGCGCTAAGTTTAACTTTTTAAAATATCGATTAATGAATTCACCACATTAACAAGCCAAACAAGAAAAATCAGAGGTCATCTCCATAGCTGCAGGAAAAATATTTAATAAAAAAACCCTGAAATATATTTAGGATACAGAACTCTTAGCGAGGGCGCCGGGCTGGCTCCGTCGGTAGAGCATTATGACTCTTTATCTCAGGGTCGTGAGTTCAAGCCCCACACTGGGCATGGAGCCTACTTAAAAAAAACAAAGCAAAAAGATTAGAATGAAGAAACAAAACTATTGATATTTACAGAGAAGGACTGTGTGCACAGAAAATCCCAAGGACTCATAGCTAAGACACATCTTTCCCTCTCACAGCCAACCCCAGGACGCCCGAGCGTCAGCTCTCATCCTGCAGTTCTTCACGAGCCAATTCCACGGAGAGACGTTCCCCTGAGGGGGAGACAGAGGTCCTCCGGGATCGGCAACGTTGCTCTGAAAGAGTGGAAGCTAAGTCAAAAAAGACAGGAAAGGATAAACCTTCAGATTAAAAAAAAAAGCCTTTTTAAACAAATATTTTATTTATTTATTTGACAGAGAGAGGGAGCACAAACAAGGGGAGTGGCAGGCAGAGGGCGAGGGAGAAGCAGGCTCCCCACTGAGCAGGGAGCCTGATGTGGGGCTCGATCCCAGGACCCCAGGATCATGACAGAGCCGAAAGCAGACGCTTAGCTGCTTAGCCGACTGAGCCACCCAGGTACCCAAGAAAAAGTCTTAACATAAAAAAGAAGTAAGAGCAAAAGAGACAGTTACATAAGAAAAAAAAAAAAAGGACAAAACCAAACCAAACAAACCCAAGAACGGTCCGTGAATACATCAAAGGGAAGGAAGAAGGGAAGGAAGACCCACTAGAGAACGGAGACACTGAAAATGAAGACGTACAGAGGAGACAGGGAGCCAAACCTGGGACATTTTACACCCCCCTGTTCAGTGGTCCTCGCACCTCCCTTCAAAATAGTTTATACACTACTTGCTAAATGCATGTTTTAGTAGCCCTAGAAATGAAATTTTAGGGTTTTTTTAGTAGCTGAAAACAAAATTTTCAAGAGGACAAAATTCTACCTCACCTCATGATTTTTTACAAATGTAGATAAATGTAAACTTGGTTTATTATGAGGCTGTTGATTTGATCTGTACAACCATAAATTAGGAGCACATTGAATTAAGGGAGACTTTTGCCTTTTCTGGATATTTTATATACACAGAGTCATACAACATGAAGTCTCTTGACGTCTTTCACTGAGCAGAATGGTTCTGACGTTCATCCATACCATAGCATGTAACTGTATTTTGTTCCTTTTAATTGTAGTTCATTGTATGGACAGACCACATTTTGTCTGTCTGTTCTCCAGTTGATGGACACTTAGGATGTTTCCAATTTGGTTTCCATTTTGGTTACTATGAATAAGGTTGCTAAGAACATTTGTGTGTGGGGGCACCTGGGTGGCTCAGTCAGTTAAGTGTCTACCTTCGGCTCAGGTCATGATCCCAGGGTCCTGGGATCGAGTCCCCCGTTGGGCTCCCTGCTCAGTGGGGAGCCTGCTTCTCCCTCTCTCTGCCTGCCGCTCACTCTGCTTGTGCTCTCTTTCTCTCAAATAAATAAATAAAATCTTAAAAAAAAAAAGAACATTTATGTGCAAGGCCTTACGTGGCTATGTTTTCATTTCTCTTGGGTAGATGCCAAAAAGTAGAATTGCTGGGTCATATGGTTAAAGTATGTTTAACTTTTTGAGAAACTGTCAAGTTTTCCAAAGTGACTATCATTTTTTATTCCTGCCAGCAGTGTCTGAGACTTCCCATTTCTTCACACCTTGCCAACAAATGTTGTTAATGTCTGATGTTTTTATTATAGCCATTTTGGCGGGTGTGACAAGGTTTGCACGTGGTTTGGATTTGTACGTCCCTATCATTAATGATACTGACCATCATCGTATGCTTTTATATCTTTTTAGGCGAAATGTCTATTCAAACCTTTTGCCCATTTTTTTATTGAATTGTTTCTTTTCTTTTTATTGAGGTGTAAGAGTTCTGATAGTCTCTTCTGGATAAACACCCATGTTGTTTTTCAGTAGAATCGTCTCTCTTTTTTTTTTTTTTTTTTTTGAGAGAGAGACAGAGAGAGCAGCACAGGGGGAGGGGCAGAGGAAGAGGCAGAGAGAGAATCCTACGCAGGCTCCATGCCCAGCGTGCAGCACAATGTGGGGCTTGATCCCATGACCCTGAGCTTTGACCTGAGCCAAAATCAAGAGTTGGATGCTTAACCGACTGCGCCACCCAGGCGCCCCTTTTAGCCACTAAATTTAGAGTAATTTGTTACAGCAGCCACGCTAAACGAATACAGATAGTGTTAGTCCAAATATTTTTTAAACTATTTTTTAAAGATTTTATTTATTGATTTGAGAGAGAGAGACAGCCAGCACGAGTGGGGGTAGAGAGGCAGAGGGAGGAGAAGCAGGCTCCCCACCCAGTAGAGAGCCAGATGTGGGACTGGATCCCAGGACCCTGGGATCATGACCTGAGCTGAAGGCAGACGCTTAACTGACTGAGCCACCTGCATGCCCCATCCTGCCTCCTTCTTATGAAGACCTTTGTGATTTACATTTAGGGTCTGTTCAGATAATCCAAGATAATGTCCCCATCTCAAAGTCCATACCCTTAATCACATCTGCAAAGTCCCTTTTGCCACGTAAAGGTAACACTCACAGGTTCCAGAAATTAGGACCTGGATATCTTTGGGGGCCATTCATCAGCCCACCACACTCTCCAATACAAACAGAGTGCAATGTGAGTCACAAATACCAGCCACATTTATAAGTCCAAATATTTTAGTAGTCACATTTTAAAAAGTCAAACATGGAATACTACTCAGCCATCCAAAAAATGAAATCTTGGGGCGCTGGGTGGCTCAGTCAGTTAAGTAGCTGCCTTTGGCTCAGGTCACGATCCCAGGGTCCTGGGATCGAGCCCCGCAGCAGGCTCCCTGCTCAGCGGGAAGCTTGGTTCTCTCTCCCACTCCCCCTGCTTGTGTTCCCTCTCTTGCTGTCTCTCTCTCTGTCAAATAAATAAATAAAATCTCTTAAAAGAAATGAAATCTTGCCATTTGTGATGACATGGATGGAACTAGAGGGTATTACGCTAAGTGAAATAAGTCAATCAGAGAAAGACAATTATTTGATCTCACTCATATGTGGAATTCAAGAAACAAAACAGAGGATCATAGGGGAAGGGAAGGAAAAATAAAACAAGATGAAATCAGAGAGGGAGACAAACCATAAGAGACTCTTAATCATAGGAAACAAACTGAAGGTTGCTGGGGGTGGGGGTGGGGGGATGGAGTAACTGGGTGATGGACATTATGGAGGGAACGTGATGTAATGAGCATGGGATGTTATATTAGACTGATGAATCACTGACCTCTACGTTCACATTACATGTTAATTAATTGAATTAAAATTTTAAAAATGGAAAAAAAATCTTAAAAGTCAAACCCAAAGAATACAAAAACACTAATTTAAAATGATATATGCACTTCTATGTTTATTGCAGCATTATTTATAATAACCAAATTATGGAAGTAGCCTAAGTGTCCATCAAGAGATGAATGAGAGGCACCTGGGTGGCTCAGTCAGTTAAGCGTCTGCCTTCAGCTCACGTCATGATCCCAGAGGCCTGGATTGAGCCCTGCACCAGGCTCCCTGCTCAGTAGAGTCTGCTTGTCCCTTTCTCTCTCCCTCTGCCCCTGCCCCCGCTTGTGCTTGCGGGCACACTCTCTCTCTCACAAATAAATAAAATCTTAAAAAAAAAAGAATATTCTGTAAAAAAAAAATAGATGAATGAATAAAGATGTATGTGTGCATGGGTGCGTGAGCGCGCACACACACACACACACACACACACACACACACAGAGGAATACTACTCAGCCATAAAAAAGAACGAAATCTTGCCATCTGCAAAAACATGGATGGGTCTACAGAGTATAAAGCTAAGTGAAATAAATCAGTCAGAGAAAGACAGATACCATGCAATTTCACTCACATGTGGAATTTATGAAACAAAAATGAACAAAGAAAAAAGAGACAAACCAAAAAACAGACTCTTTTAAAAAAATTTTTTAATTATTTTGGGGGGGGGGTGCAGAAGGAGAGAGAGAATCTTAAGCAGGCTCCACACTCAGAACAGAGCCCGACACAGAGCTCTATCTCATAACCCTGAGATCATGACCTGAGCCAAAATCAAGAGCCAGACACTTAACTGACTAAGCCACCCAGGCACCCCCCAAAAAACAGACTCTTAACTACAGAGGACAAACTGATGGTTACCAGAGGGGAGGTGGGTGGGAATGGATCAGATGGTATACTTATCATGATGAGCACTGAATAATGTCTAGAGTTATGAATCACTATATCGTACACCTGAACCCTTATCGTACACTATAACCCTTATGCTAACTATACTGGAATTAAAAAAAAAGTCAAATGAGACAAGTGAAAATAATTTTAATAATCTACTTCATTTAACACAATAAACCCCAAATATCATGTCAACATGTAATCAATACAAAAATTATTAACGAGATATCTGAGATACCTTGCACTTTTTCATGCTGAGTCTTTGAAATCTGGTGTTCTTTACTTATAGGACATTGCAATTGAGACCAGCCACATTTCAAGTACTCAGTACCCACAGTGACTGGTGGCTACTGTATTGGACAGCACGGCCAGCTACTCAGCTGGAAAGTCATTGGAATAACTATTCAGAAAAGGATTACAACAACATGGGCTTTCTATTTTTAATACTTACATAAAATAATTTGTACAGACTATTCCTAATGTTTGATACTGATCATTAAACAATGGCCAAGACGCTTTTGAAAAAGGACTAAGTGGGAGGACTTGCCTTATAGACAACAAAATTTGTTACGAAGCTGCAGACTGGGAGTGCCTGGGTGGCTCAGGTGTTAAGTGTCTGACTTCGGCTCGGGTCATGTTCCCAGGGTCCTGGCGTCGAGCCCCGCACTGGGCTCCCTGCTCAGCGGGAGGCCTGCTTCTCCCTCTCACACTCCCCTTGCTTGTGTTCCCTCTCTCCCTGTGTCTCTCTGTCAAATAAATAAAAAATCTTTGGAAAAAAAAAAAAAGGAAAGAAAAGCTACAGACTGTGGGGACACCTGGGTGGCTCAGTTGGTTAAGCGTCTGACTCTTGATCTCAACTCAGGTCTTGATCTCAGGGTTGTAAGTTCAAGCACCATGTTAGGCTCCACGCTGGTAAAAATAAAAAGAGTAAAGCTACAGACTGTGTAGTATTGTGCAAGGATGAACAAATAATAGAACAGAGGGTCCAGAATTAACCTCTGCAAATATGGACACTTGATTTATGACAAATGTGACTCTGTGGAGCAGTGGGGAAGTCGCAGCTTCTCCACAAATGGTGCTGGGAAAACGGAATCTCCAGATGGAAGATCCCTACCTTCCAGTATAAATAAAAATCCACTCCAGGTGAATACAAGTCTTAAATGAGATAGGATGAAAGTGACAGAAGATTTTTTAAAACCAATGGGGGAGGGGGGTGCCTGAGTGGCTCAGTCGGTTAAGCATCTGACCCTCGGTCTCAGCTCAGATCTTGACCTCAGAGCGGTGAGCTCAAATCCTGCGCTGGGCTCCTCGCTGGGCGTGGAGCCTACTTAAAAAAAAGAGAGAGAGAAAATGGAAAAAGCACTAGACATAATGACCATTATATCCAATTTAAAAACATCTTTTCATCAAAGACACTGTTAAGAGAACAGGCACAATATTTCTAATATATTACCTGCCCAAGAGTTCATATCTGGAAGAACTACAAATCAATACGGAAAAGTCTAACAGAAAAATATGCAAGATACTTGAGTAGACATGTCACAGAAGATATCCAAATCATCACATGACAAGTGTTCAACCTCATTTATACGCACGGAAATGCAAATTAAACCCAATACAAACAAACTCACCAGAATAGCTACACAGAAAACCTTAAGAGTTGGTAAGACTGTGTAACAAGAACTCTCAAACCCTGTGGATAGGAGTAAAAATTAGTACAACCACTTTGGCACTCTCTAGTTAGGCTGAAGAGACTCTGACCCAGCCATTCAACTCCTAGCTGCCCTGTACGCCCAACAGAAATACGTGTAATTTTTAAAATTTGAGCATATTTGGGGCGCCTGGGTGGCACAGTGGTTAAGCGTCTGCCTTCGGCTCAGGGTGTGATCCCGGCGATCTGGGATCGAGCCCCACATCAGGCTCCTCTGCTGGGAGCCTGCTTCTTCCTCTCCCACTCCCCCTGCTTGTGTTCCCTCTCTCGCTGGCTGTCTCTATCTCTGTCGAATAAATAAATAAAATCTTTAAAAAAATAAATGAATAAATAAATAAAATTTGAGCATATTTGAAATAGCCTAAAGTTGGAAACAAGCCAAATATCCATCAACAGTAGAAGAGAGAAATTGTGGTATATTTCTCAAATGGAATCCTATATGAAAATGAATAAATGACGGTATATGGAATGACATGAAATGCGTGCTTAAAAAGCCAGACATACAAAAAAAATGTTCTAATTCCATTCTTAGAAAGTTCAAAAATGGGTAAAATTAAGTGTGCATTCTTCACAGTAGTGAAAAGGTGGAAACCTCGTGACCATCTATCAACAGATGAATGGATAAACAAAATGTGGTCTATCCATACAACAGAACATTATTCAGCCATAAAAAGGAGTGAAGCTCTGAAACACGGGTGAACCTTGCAAACTTTATGCCAAAAGAAATAAGCAAGACACAGAAGTGCTTCCAATTATTGCAGTTCTTACGAGAGGTTCCTAAAATAAGCAAAGTCATAGAGACAGAAAGTGGATGAGAGGTTACCAGGGGCTGGGAGGAGGGGGGCAATAAAGCTTTTATAAAAAACCCTAAATGGTTGCTACATTTGTGGTGAGCATAGCACAGTGTATAAACTTGTTAAATCACCACGCTGTACACCTAAAACTAATGTAACACTGTGTGTCAACTATACTAAAAATCTTTTTTAAACCCTAAATGGTTGTTTTAAAAAAAAAAACAATCACCACCAAAAAGACACCTGGGTGGCTGAGTCGGTTAAGCATCTACCTTTGGCTCAGGTCATGATCCCAGGGTCGTGGGATCGAGTCCTGTGCGGGGCTCCCTGCTCAGCAGGGAGTCTGCTTCTCTCTCTCCCCCCTCTCTGCCGGCTGCTCCCCCTGCTTGTGCTGTTTCTGTCAAATAAATAAATAAAATCTAAAAAAAAAAAAAATCACCAAAAAACAACCACCAAAACCCCTAAATGATTGTTTTAGGATTCATATTTAGGTGGTAAAAATAGAAAAAGCAGGTAAATGATTATAATAAATACGACGGGAGGAGAGTCGTCCCTTCGCAGGGGTGAGGAGTCTGAACACAAAGCAGCATTCTGCAGGGCTTTTGGGTGGTTGCTGCGAGGAGTTTCACTTTAGAATCATCCACTGAACTATACATTTATGTTCAGTACAATTTTTAAATGTGTGTTATTTTACACCATGCTTTTTTTTAATTTAAAATTCAGCAAGACTGAAGTATTGGATTGGGAGAGGATGGCTTGTTGCGTAGCAAGAGGCCTCTACCACAGGGGTACAGAGCTTACCCGTCTCACAGAGAGGGGAAGAGAGTTCTTTCAGAGGACAGCATGTGAAAGCCCCCCACGTACAAAAGAATGTGGTGAACCTGAGGAACTGAAAGGTAAGCAGCTGAGTTCTGAGGGGGCCTAGAGAACAAGAGGGAAGAGGTATGTGTGATGAAGTCTGAGGACTGCAGAGGCCAGACAGTGGAAGGCTGGGCAGCCAAATGGGGGTGTGTCAGACACTGTCAGAAGGGAACAGTGGGATATCGCTGAGATAGATAGATAGATGTATATGTGTATTTTTTAGAGTGAGAAACAGAGAAAGAGAGAGAGAGAGAGAGACAGGGGGAAGGGGCAGAGGGAGAGTGAGAGAATCTGAAGCAGGCTGTACACCCAGTGCGGAGCCCTATGCAGAGATTGATACCAGGGCCCTGAGTTCATGACCTGAGCCAATATCAAGAGTCGGACACTTAACCGACCGAGCCACCCAGGCGCCCTATCACTGAGGTATTTTAAAGCAATGAAGTGGCCTGATCACACCAGTCAGCAGGTCATTCTGCCTGGACTGTGGAGAATGGATGGACAGCACCAGGGGACCAGTTAGGAAGCCATTTCAAGAATCGTGAAGGTTGGTGGAAGATGGGACTAGGGTGGAGACACTGGAGAGGTGAGGAATACCGTGTCCTCGTGCCTCATGTTCACTTCACAACTCTGTTCAACTATATGCAGCACTATCTTCCTTTCTTTTTTTTAAGTTAAAAATATTTTGTTCTACTGTGTATCCTATGACATACTGTACCTTACCAGAGAAGCCTGCACATACATTTTGGGTACAGAGTTACGCACACAAGACAATGGCCAATGTACTTTCTGAGTGATTTAAGGGATTTCCAAAGGTTATATTGACTATGTCACTGTTGCCCCATGTACTGACTTTAGAACCTAACCTTGGTGTAAGGTACAAGCCCACTGTTGATGGATTTAAGAGATCCTTAGATGTGGTGACCGACTGGAATAGAAGGCAGAAGGAGAACGATTCACCGAAGAGTGATATTCCCAGATCTCTCGCCTGAACAACTGACTAGATGGCGGTTCTGCTTATTGAGACGGGGCCCGCTGGGGCAGGCGCGGTCGGAGGGTAGAGATGATCGCTTATTTTTCTCAAGATTTTATGAAAATTTTCAAAACTGCAGAAAAGCTGACAGACTGTCATCCGTATACTTACCACGTAGGTTCTACAACTCGCTTACTGTTCCATTTTCTTTTTCATATCTTCCCACATACCCAGAGGAGTTCATTTTTGAATAAGCTGAATTTATGGTGTCTAAGAGACTTTACAGGCTACTAGGCTAGAGTACAGAAGTACATTTAAAGAGCAGGCTGCGGGGCGCCTGGGGGCTCAGTCGGTGAAGTGTCTGCCTTCGGCTCAGGTCATGATCCCAGGGTCCTGGGACCGAGCCCCGCGTTGGCTCCCTGCTCAGTGGGGAGTCTGCTTCTCCCCTTGCCTCCTGCTCCCCCTGCTTGTGCTCTCTCTCTCCCTCTCTCTCGATCTCCCTCTCTCTCTGGCAAATAAATAAATAAAATCTTAAAAAAATATAAAGAGCAGGCTGCACATGCTGCCTCCTCTTCCTCACCTCCCATTCATACTCCATTCCCTAGAATGGGGCTGTTTTTTAAAAAGTTTATTTTTAAGTGATCTCTACACCCAAAGTGCTTGAACTCACGACCCTGAGATCAAGAGTCACATGCTCTTCAGACTGAGCTAGCCAGGCACCCCTAGAATGTGGCTCTTTTTTTTTTTCCTTAAGATTTTGTTTATTTATTTGAGAGAGAGAGAGAGAGATCGCGCACGCAAGGTGTGTGTGGGGGAAGGCAGAGGGAGATGGAGAGGGACAAGCAGACTCCCCACCAAGCAGGAAGCCTGACATGGGGCTTGATCCCAGGACACTGATATCATGACCTGAGCAAAACGCAGACGCTTAACTGACTGAGCCACCCAGGTGCCCCTAGAATGTGGCTTTTAACATCTTCCTTCTGAAGATGCTTTCACTAAGGACATTGACTACTGAGGACTCCAAAACTGAACTCATTATCATCCTCCTGTAAAACCTGCTCCTCCTTCTGGACATTCTACCTTACAGATACCTAAACCTCAAATTCGGGAGTCATTCTAAGATATCTTCGGCAGCAAGCAGGGTCTGTCAATCCCATCTCTTAAATATCTTTTTTTTTTTTAAATCTTTAAAGATTTTATTTACTTGACAGAAAGAGAGCAAGCGCATAAACAGGGGGAGCAGCAAGCAGAGGGAGAGGGAGAAGCAGGCTCCCCACTGAGAAAGGAGCCGGATGCGAGGCTGGATCCCAGGACCCTGGGATCATGACCTGAGCTGAAGCCAGTCACTTAACCAACTGAGCCACCCAGATGCCCCTCTTAAATATTTTTAAAAGATATCCTCTCCCTCTTCATCCCCTGTACCATTAAAGTTCTGGATCACAAAATTTCTCAAAATTTTGATATCGAAGAACTACAATTTCAATCTCTGAAGTAGTCCCCGTCTCTATCCTTTCTCTGGCGTATCTACTCATGTCCACCTGTCTATCCATCTAATTTACTTTTTTAAAAAAGTCTGTTCACTGGGGCACCTTGGTGGCTCACTGGGGCACCTTGGTGGCTCACTTGGTTGACCTCCTGACTCTTGATCTCAGCTCAGGTCTTGATCTCAGGGTTATGAGTTCAAGCCTTGCGCAGGGCTCCAAGCTGGGCGTGGAGCCTACTTAAAATAATATAAAGTAAAATAAAAAAGTCTGTCACATCACTTTTCATTTACAATTTCTTTTTAAATTCAATTAGCCAACTTATAGTGCATCATTAGTTTCATTTACAGTCTTTTAGAGGTGCTTCTACCCAGGTTGGCATGACTTCCATAGTCCTTCAAGATCTGCCAGAAAGCATGACTAAACCTAAATTTACAACCTCATCCCTAGTTACTCACCCACACCATTTTTACCACTTAATGGCACTTCAAACAAACCAATCACGCTGTTTTGCTTTATTGCCTCCTCCACGAAGACCTCCCTGAAAGCTAGGCTAGGTGGCTCCCACAGAATCCTGAGAATATATCTATCATTCGATATACAAGTCTCCACAGAGATAAAAAATCCTTGAGGGCGGTGTTTTAGTCTTCTTTATGGCCACAATATTTAGACTAACCACTTAAGAATACTCTGCCTAACACAAAACAGACCCTCTGTTTACTTTAGGGGAACTCTGCATACATCCAGTGCTTTGTACACTCTTTCCATTCTTGCAAAATCCTACTCGAAACCTGAATTCCTTCCCGAAACTTCCTGGGTCCCTCCAAGTAGTTAGGGGCTCTGACTCCTTTATCCACTGCCCCTGAGCTTAATAAATTACATCTTAATATTTCACCTATACAACTAACTGCCGTAAATGTTAACACTTTCCCCTTTTCTTGGTAACTAATAGCAATCCTATCCATGCTTCTGGGCTCAATCCACAGCCAACTACCCTGATCCCTAGAGAGAATTACTTCTTTTAACTCTCAGCTCACGATGCTTACCATCAAAGTCTTTCATTATCGCTGCTTACTACCGCTGTCCCGGTGCCCTCCCGGTCCATTCCTTGGACTGTAACCTTCTAGGGCCTGGGAGGGCGGTCCTACCTGACTCCCCCACCAGCACTTGGAGGCGCCGCGCTTGGCAAATGCAGCTGTAAAGCATCTCCGGGAAGCTCCCGAAACGACAGAGCCCTTTGGAGACGTCCCTGCCGGCGGCTCCGCCCACCCCTCCACCGGCCGCGGCTCCGCCCCCTCCCCGCGAGCTCAAGCCCCACCTCAGGCAACGGCGGCAAGCGTGTGGGAGGGGTCGGGGAAGAGTGGGCGCGGCCCCTCCCAGCCCAGGCCCCGGGTCCCCGCGGCCGTCGGAGGATCGCGAGACCGCCGCCAGACGCCGCGCAGGCGCGGTGACGCTCTTCGAGCCCGTGACCCAAGCGCGAGGCGGCAGGGGCCGGCGCAGGGGCGGGAGCACGCGGCTCTCGCTCGCGCGTTGAGCCCCGTGCTGATGGACAGGCGAAGGAGCGGCTAAGACGCAGCGTGGTTAGAGGCAGCCCTCCGGCCAAGGATGAGTAAGTAGATAAATACTAAGCTCGGGAGAAGGGAGTGGGAGGTGTCTGGGGCTGCTAGGTTTCAGCTTGTCCCTCGATGGGCTGGGACGGCTGTCGTGCCCCACCCTCCGCCGCCGTAACTGGGGCCGGGGAGGTCCCGCTTTCTGGTGACTTGGCCTGGCGGCAGAATCACAGAGGACTTGGCCTTACGAGTCTTCATTTCGATTCTTCCAGCTCCGCGTTCTTGGGAGCAGCCTCCAAGGACCGAAGAGTCTTGCCGCCCCGTGGTCCAGCCCCCTCCCCTCAGGCATGGGCGAGATACTCCCGGAACTGGACTTCCAGGTTCCTGCTCGGCTGTCTACTAGAGGTTGGAAAAGGCAAACCTGAACACCACCTCTGCTTGAGGCCGCCCTTGCCTTCGTGAGCAGAGGCGCCAGGCTCCAGTTAAAACCCTTGCGGACCTCCTGCTTCACCACTGCAGCCACATCTCCAGAGGAGACCACCAAAAGCTCGGGCGCTCTCAGCCTCTGTGCTTCTCCTCCAGACCGTCCTTCTGCCTGGGCTGCCCCTGCCCGTTGCACCTTCTGCTTCTCCTAGAGCAGCTCTGACCTCAACCCCACAGAGGCTTTCCGTGTATTCATGTTGCCCTCAGCCCTGCTCCCCCTTCTCAGCGCCTTATCTGGTGCCCCGGGAATACTGGCAATCTGGCAGCCCCATGCAACACCCCTTATCACACCTGCTAGGCTGCTGGGATGTGAGCAACTTGACAGAAGGGGCTTATCCCCTGCTGTAGCATAGTGCACATTGAAGTGTTCAGTAAATGGATATTGAATGAATCAAGGTGTGGACTCCAGGGCTCAAAGTGAAAACTTAAAAATGTCAGGCTAGGGAGTGCCTGGGTGGCTCAGTCGGTTAAGCGTGGGACTCTTGATTTCAGCTAAGGTTATGATCTCAGGGTTGTGAGATGGAGCCCCGCATCAGGCTCTGCTCTCGGTGCAGTTCTGCTTACGAGTCTGTCTCTCCCTCTGGGCCCCCCTAAATGAAATTAAACTAAATTAAAATATTAGGGTGTGCTGTGGTACTTTTGGGGCTCACCAAAGACAAACAGTATTTTTTTTTTTTTGCCTTTAAATGATGCTAGCTAGCTAACAAGGTGACACTCCTTGTCAAATATGTGAATAAATTCAAGATGACAAATAGTGAAGTGAAGCCGTTTAGTTATGGTAGCATCACAGCCCGTGGAGTGGTTCTGCTCAGTCAGTAGGGATAGGGCAGTGGGCCTCAGAGGCCAGTCCCTGAAGAACATCCGGGCAGGCTCGGGAGGGTGTGTTTGTATGTGAGATGTTAAAGACAGTGAGGAAGCCAAATCCAAGAGGTGTTTACTGTAATGAGTGTTCAAGGAGGGTGGGGTTCCCCCAATCTCATCCTCCAAGGCTCTAGGATGACTCACTCTTCCTTGGGCTCAGGGGTGGGGCTGATATTTCTTCCCTGAGTTGGCCCTGCTCTCCCTGGCTCTTGTCATCCCCATTGTCTCCAGCCACCAGAGCCACATTCCTCAGATAGTAAGTGTTGAAGCAGTTGGTCTGTTCATCTCCAGGATTCAGGTTACAGCAGAGGGCAGAGTCTCGCCAGAAGTTATGTCGGGGACCACACAGGTCCTCAATGAAGGCCGATTTCTGAAGGAGAAAAGTAAAGCAGAGATGATGGGGAGGGGGCTACCCGAGGTCAAGCATCAATACTGGGGTGTTCAAAGTCCCCCTTCCCGCAGCTTCTAGTGCTATCTCCCTGGATCCTTTCCTGGGGTCCAGAGAGAGTTCAAGGCGGCCTTGCACAGCTAGATTCCTTGTGACAGACGTAAGTGCACATCTGGAAATGCCTGAAGCTTGAGGCCCAGAAAAGGCATAATAAGAACTTAGAGGTGGGGAGCAGATCAGGTCAGGAATGAAGACTTTGGAAATCAAGAAAAAAGATCTTCTCCACTAGTCCTCTTTATTTCTGTGAGCAAGTCTGAGGTACTGAAGAGAAGGGGTAGCTGGAGTTGTAGCCCTCTCTCCTCCCTCCCCTGCCTTTCTGTGGAGACTATGACCTCCTTCTGCCCCCACTCACCTTCTCCTCAGCACAGCAGGCCTGCTCTGGAAACGGCAGGTCACAGCAGTGGGTGGTCATGTTCCGGATCAGCCCAGGAATCTGTTTACTATGTTGGTAGGAAAGGGGAAGGGGTCAGGGTCTTTCTGCATCCCTAGGCATCGAAGTGGTGCTTGGAGACCATGGTGTTGCTCTTACCAAGAGTACCCCAGAGGGTGCACAGAAGGGAGGTTTTGGGGAAAGCAAGAGAGTTGGGGAAGAATTGGGCAAGACTCACTGCTTGCTAAGAACTCTTCCATTTCCACAGAGGTGGCCCATGAGGTCGGGGGTAACTCGGCTGAGGTCAAGGGTCAAGATGTCCCGGTCATAGTTGGGGTAGGGAGCCCGACGGGCAAAGCACTCATCGCGGGCAGGACTAGGAGGGTAGTGGCAACACGAGTGCTGGTGGGTCTTGACAGACTGTTCCCGATCACAATATCCATCAAGGGCATCCTCCCACTGCGGGCCAGAGAGAGGGAAGTCAGAAGCCTGGAGACTTGGCCCTTTCTCTTCTGACCCTCTGCTTCCCTTACTGCCCTATGCTATGAGGTGAAGGGGCCAAAGGGGAAGGGCAAGGAACCAGAGGACTGGGATTGGCAGCCGTGGATGTATGGCGCTGGGAAGGTGGAAGGATGGAAGCACAAATGAGGCTTGGAGCTGGTCACAGGACATGAGCTGGAATGGTAGACGAGGGGGTCAGGTAAGGCCAGAGCTGCACGGGTGGATGGCACATGAGTGCATGTGTGGGATCAAGGGTGGATGAGGCCAGGAGTGCAGGATGAAGGCTCAAGATGAACAGAGTCAAATGACGAATACAATGGATGCACAGACACTTGCAAGCAGATGAACGGGCAGACGTGCTCACACTGGGGAGGTACGTGGACGAACGGATCAGCAGGATCAGAGGTCGGAGATGGGCGGGCAGGCAGACGGGCTCCTGGGACCGGGACGCCCACTTACGGCCTTCCATGTACAGGTGTGGTTGTTCCCCTGCCGGCAGCAGCGCTGGAACTCCCCCTCTAGCCGGGTCAATGCTTGCAGCTGTCTTTGGATGGGGTCAGTAGCTGGGAGGTTGCGTGGCACAGAACGGAAGCGTCTTAGGTGGCAGATGTTCTTGACATTGTCCAGTGTGGGTACCCCAGGGGGGAAAGGCAGCTCGGGGCCTGAGGAAGTACCAGGCTGGTGGCTGGGGCAGGCCCGGAGCTGGTAGTGTGGCTGGGGAGCTTCCTCCTGGAAGCAGGAGAATCGAGCCTCCCCCTGCTGTTTGCAGCACCGGTGGGGTCGGGTCTTGACCGAGAACTCGGCCTCACAGAATCGGGTCATTGCGTCCTCCCACTAGAGCAAGAGGGATGGATCAGCCCAGCAGCCCAGTGTCCACATTCCTGTCTTCCTCCCAGGCTCCAGAAAAGGACCCTGGGCAGGTAGATAAGAAAGAAGCAGAGGCTGTCCTCTGCCCTCCCAGCACACTGGGGAGGCTCAAGGTAGGGCCAAGAAAAGGGTCCTGAGTTTCCTACATACCCAGGCCTAGAAGTCCTTCCGACGTACACGTACTGTTTGGAAGTTAAAGGACACCCCTGGCTTCAAGAGCCCAACTCTTACCACGAGTTTTGTACAGTCCAAGCGGTTTGTGCGGCTGTGACAGCGGCAGCAGCGGGAATATCCAGTCTCCAGCAAATTGAGGGTCTCACCCTGGCGAGTAAGGTGGGAGAAGCCAGATTGTGGCAGGTTCCAAGGGCCATACACCACATGCTGACGATTAGGAAGGCAGATCTGGTCCAAATTGTCTGGAGAAGGCCGCCCAGGGGGGAAGCCATCCAGCCGGTGGCCCCAGCCACCTCGGGATCGGCCCTGTTGGCAGTGCAGGGCTGGATTCCAAGACTCAGGCTCAGGGGGGCTACGGTCCATAGCTGGCTTTTCTAGAATGGAGAAAACAGAGTGGGAAGGGGAATGAGTAGAGGGACAGAGACAGTCTGAATGAGCTGGGAGGACTGAGAACTTGGGGTTGAGGAGAAAGGGCTGAGAGGACATGGGATAGAAATGAACTTGTGGTTTTACCTTCAGAATGACCGATGGAAAGGAAAGAGAACTGGGGCATGAAAGATGTCCCTTTTATAGCCCCCACAAATCAGACCTGCTCCCTGTGCTGCTTCCCAAGGCTCAGGCTCCCTGCCTCCCTCCCCAGGGTCCTGAGCACAAAAAGCAGAGGGATGGACAGACCAGAGCTGTCACTCACCCTCTCTCTGCTTAGATGGGAAGGTCATTTCCTCCTGATGTAGGAAAGGTGGGTCTACTGGGATAGAAGGAGATGTTTAAGCAGAAGCCATAATGGGATGGGCTAGAACAGGGGGACCTGGCCAGCTGCCACTCATAAAGAGGAAGTCAGTACAGAAGCAAGTGAATATAAATGCTTTTATGCCATTTAATCTCATAACTTTATAAAATAAGTCTTATTTCCCCATTTTTACATATGAGGAAACTAAGGCTTGGAGAGACAACTTACCCAAAGTCACACAGCTAGCAAGTGGCACAGCCCCCAAAGCCCATGCTCCTTAGGCAGGAGGGTAATGAGGAGAGGGAGTCACTTACTTTCCTTCTGTTCAACAGGGACCTGGGGAGGGGGCAGCTCTTCTTGGAGGGGGATGGCTTCCTGAGGGAGAGGGGGATCCGCTACAAGACAGGAGTGAGGGCACAAAGAAGCAAGGATCAGACTGGTGTCAGCAAGACTAGCAGGTTGGGGGTGAGGAAATGGGCAAGCACTCACCTTGCTTTTCCACAGGGAGTTGGGGAGGGGGCAACTCCTCCTCTTGGGCAGGGATGGCATCCCGAGAGGGAGGAGGCTGCACTATAGAAGGGGGGTATGTGAGTAGACCACCCTTTCTTCCAGCCGGGGCAAGGAATGGGCAGGGCCTTCTCACCTCTCCCCATCTGAAGAAGGGGAAGTAAGCCAGACTAGAAACCTGGAGGGGCAATGAGAGGGGTGCACGGTGGACTTACCTTCACTCTGTCCCTCAAAATAGGAGCCATGCTGAGGGGTGTCAGGGTGATCCATGGGGAGGGCTCGGGACCGGGGTGGGGAGGGGGGTGCTGCATATCCAACTAGAGGTTAAGAGGGGAGATGGTCAGAGCTGACAGTTTCTCCTAGCCACCCCCCATCCCATGCTGCTCCCCCAAACTCTTACCTTCTTGAATGTGGTAGGTGAGGGGCTCTGGCCCCAGCTCCCTCTGCCCTGGAGCCTCGGAGCCTGGAAGATGAAAGGTGAGTCGGGTGGTTTTGAGGAGCCCTTTCTTTGTCCCAAGCACAGGATGTGGGGGCAGTAGATGTCAAGGGTGTAGGCAAGATGACCAGGACACCAGCCAGTCCTTCTGTATTGCTCCTGTCCCATGTGCCCTAATGAATCCACCCACCCCCGCCCAAACCCACCTAGGTGTGACCAATTGGGTTCTGAGAAAACCGTGATGCTCTGACAGCCTCACCTCTACCAGGCTCAAAGCCTTGGGTCTCGCGAGTCCAGGCCTGAAGGGAATGTGACATATGGGGCTAGGAGTAGGGGTAGTGGGATGGTGGAGGCCCTGATCTCCTGTCAGTGTCTCTCCATGAGGGCTTCCGGGCTCTCCGCCTCTCAGCCTCTCAAGTTTTCCAGAGGAGCAAGTCTGGACTTTGGACTGGTTGGGGCTTCATCTGCTCACCTCCTCTAGGCTGTTTAAACATATGTGGACCTTCTGTTAAGGAGCCCACCTCAGACTCTGAGTGCCTCCCCTTCAGCTGATGCCAGACCCTCCTTAGCTTAGGTCTCGATTTAGGACCTGGGGACTGAGATGATTCAGGACTCCTGAGGCAAATCGCCCCATAGCCACAGGGGAAAGAATCGCCTGTAGCTGATCTGCAATCACAGAAGACTAGCACCTAGGAAGGACAACGAGACACGCCTGACAGAGACTCGGACCAGATCTCAACAGTCTCCCTTGATAGCATTTTGTCCAGCATGCAGCAGACGTGTGTGTGCTAGTAGAGGGACTGTGTCTGGTCCCCTGTGGATGGACACCGTCTCAACTCTTCTAACCGGGCAAGGAGTCAGTCAAGGCCCTCTGGGTCAGCAAACCAGTTTCAAGCAGCCTGGGGGCCCCATTCTTTCTCTCTCCCCTGCTTGATTGGCCCCATATATACATCTTCCTGAGGCAGGAACCCCTCACCCTGGGAATCCACCCACCCGTTGTTGTCCATTTGACTCCCAATTTTATGTCTCCTGGCAGCAATCTCTAGGAACCCCTCTTTAGTGCACCTGCTCCCCTCCCTGTTTAAAGGCCCCAGTGCCCAGGCCCACCCTGGGTCTGCTCAGAGCTGCAAGGCCAGGTATAGAATCACCCTGCTGGTGAAGAGCCATTTAGAGGATGGCTGGACCCCGGCCCCAGGCCCACGCTGGTCGAGGCCTCTTCCCAAGCGCTGGCTCCAACCCCAACTCACCTCCCTCTGAAGTTACAGAAGTAACAGCCAGACAGGCCAAGACGAAGGCTGCTCTGGACATGGTCCCCATCCTGGGGCAAGGACTGGTCAGTGGCACCCAGGAGGTGGCTCGTCTCAGGCAGATCTGGAGGGCTGGGCTGCCGGGAGCCTGCTTCTCCGGTTGGTGTGACTGCTGTTGTGAACCTCAGGGCTGGTTCCTTCTCCTTTTATACGGCTATCTGGGGATAACTCCCTCCCTCCTATTTCCTGCCATGACTCAGTCCCAGCTGCACCTCCTCTGGCGGCCACTCCTCCCAAATTCACCCTGAAGTCTCCTAAGAGAACTGAGGAAACAGGGCTGAAGGGAGGAGAGTGTTCTTATGATCCCCAGAGAAATGGATTCTGAGACTCATGGAGGAAGAGATGTTGAGACCTGGGGGCGCCTGGGTGGCTCAGTCGGTGAAGCCTCGGCCTTTGGCTCACGTCATGACCCCAGGGTCCTGGGATCGAGCCCCGCACTGGGCTCCCTGGGCTCCCTGCTCCGCGGGGAGTCTGCTTCTCCCTCTGTCCCCCTCCCCCCACCACTCGTGCTCTAATAAAGAAACAGAATCTTAAAGAAAGAGCGAGTGAGACCTTGTTTTATGCCTCAGCTCCTGTCTTCGTGCTGCCTACTGTGCAGCAGGACAGCCTGCTGAATTGGGGGTGGGGGGGAGCAGGGCACTAAAGAGTTCAGGGCGGGGGACAGGACAGCTGCCCCAGGAGATCCCCTACCAGTGAGAGGCCAGGGCTGCCCCCTTTCTGTTTCCCCAGTGCCCCAGGACAGAAGAGGCGGAGACCGAGTCAAACTCCCTTTTATCTCCTGCTCAGGAGTCAGAGATGAAGATGAAGACACATACCCGAGAGCTTCAAGTTTATTCTTTACACTTTCATTCTCCTCACGTCCAAACAGATACAGCTTCCCCCAGATCAAATGTCTTTCCAGGAGAGCAATGTCATGCCTCACCATGAATTGATGGGTCTGGGGGCCTTCAGACTCTGGCAGTTAGGTCGAGGTCTCCCACGCGAAGGGCGGCTGGCGGCTCCTGCCACATCTGTATACAAAAGCTCAGAACACTTCCTCAGCATCTGGGACCCTGGTGTTCTGGAGTTCCAGCAGCCGTTGCACAGCCTCAGTCAAGTCCCGCTCCCCGAGTCGGCGGTTATCTCGAGTCCGAATGTTCACTGTTCTCTTACTCTGCTCTTTCTGGCCAACCACTGCAGGAAGAGGGGAGGCTTGGGACCGTCAGGGCACATTCATCCACAGGGGATATGCAAAAATTCGAGAGAGCTAAATCTTTAGGAAGGGTGAGAGCACAGCCCAGATAATAGTTCAGGAAAACAGTATATTTAGCTGCCTCTTGCTCTCCAGTTCCCCGATCATCCTGACAAGATAAGGAAATGTCCCAGACATGCTCTCCATGCCTTATCACTTCCAGTCAGGAGCCTAGAGGTCAGAGATAGTAGGGTCAGCCAGAGAGAGACAAACAGACCAAGAAGCAGACCCAGAGAGAAACTGTGTGTGTGTGGACATTAGAGGGAGGGGAGGGTGGCAGGAGTACAAGACTCACAGGCAAGCCCTGGGGGTCATGGGGCAACTTGCTCTAAGTGCCATTGGGTGAGTGGGTGTGTAAAATGAGAGAACTGAGTAATCTGACAAGAGGAGTTTCTGCTCCTTGTCTTCAAGACAGAACTCTGAATGGAGAAATGAAAAAAGGAACAAGGTGGCCTGACTCTTCTCCTTAAGGTCTTTCTCATCATCCCTTAGGGCTGACTCCATCTGGGTCTAGAATAAACAAAGCTAACTAATTAACACCTCATTAATCCTTCCTGTCCCTTTCTCTCTAATGCTCCTTTGGTTAATTAATCTAACAGACACCAAGAGCTTGGAAGAGGGTCAGAAGAAAACTGTTTTCCTGAAACCATAAAACTCCTACAAGAAAACATAGGTGGGAATATCTTGGACATTGGCTTTAGCAACTTTATTCTGGATACATCTCCTCAGGCAAGGGAAACAAAAGCAAAAATAAATTACTGGGACCACATCAAACTAAAAAGCTTTTTGCAAAAAAAAAAAAAAAAAAAAAAGCTTTTTGCACAGCAAAGGAAACTATCAACACAATGAAAAGGCAACCTACTGAATGGAAGAAGATATTCACGAACGATGTATCTGACAAGGGATTAATATCCAAAACATATAAAGAACTCCTACAACTCAATACCAAAAACAAAAAAACAAAAAGTCTATTTGAAACTAGGCAAAGGGCCTAAACAGACATTTTTCCAAAGATGACATACAGATGGCCACCAGGCACATAAAAATATGCTTAACAACACTAATCATCAGGGAAATGCAAATCAAAACCACAATGAGATATCATCTCACACTGGTCAGAATGGCTAGTATCAAGAAGACAAGAAATAACAAGTGTTGGCAAGAAAAGGGACTCTTGTTCACTGTTGGTGGGAATGCAAGCTGGTGCAGCCATTGTAGAAACAGTATGGAGGTTCCTCAAAAAATTAAAAATAGAAATACCATATGATCTAGTAATTCCACTGCATGGTATTTACCCCCCACCCCGCCAAAAGAAAACACTAATTCAAAAAAATATATGCACCCCTATGTTTACTGTAGCATTATTAACAATAGCCAACATACGGAAGCAACACAAGAGTCCATCAACAGATACAGAGATAAAGATGTGCAGTCAGAGAAAGCCAAATACCATATGATTTCACTTTTTTTTTTAAGTAAGCTTTACACCTAATATGGGGTTTGAACTCACAACCCTGAGATCAAGAGTCCACATGTTCTACCAAATGAGCCAGCCAGACTCCCTGTATGATTTCACTTATATGTGTAATCTAAAAAACAATCTCATAAACCCAACAGAAACAATCTCATAAACACAGAGAACAAAAAAATGGTGGTTGCCAAAGGGAGCAGGGTGGGGGCATGGGCAGAACAGGTGAAGGGGATCAGAGGTACAAACTTCCAATTATAAAATAAGTAAGTCACAGGGATGAAAAATACACCATAGAGAATACAATCAATAATATTGTAATAACTTTGTATGGTGACAGATGGCAGCTACATTTACTGTGATGAGCACCGAGTAACACACAGAAGTGTCAAGTCACTATGCTGTACACCTGAAGTTAATGTAACATTGCGTGTCAACTACATGTCAATTAAACTTTTTTAAAATTTAATTTAAAAAAGAAATTAATGTTAAAGTTACTATGTTTATAATTAGGAATAAATGGCAGAACATACAAAAATTATAAGGATAAAACATGAGTCTAAAAAGAAACGCTATGTTTGCATCAAAATACTGTGAGCCTTGGGCAATATCCCCAGAGCCAATGTGGTTCACACTCTCCCAGCTCAGTCTGAAGGGGCACTTTAGTGGAGACGTCTGAAAATATGGGCCCAGCAAGTAGAATTCAAACACTGGCTGGTTACACACAAACCCCAGCCTTCGTCTTGAAGGTGCTCACTTTCTATCATTTGTTGTAATAACCTAAATCTCCTCAAATGTTTTCTCAAGTGTCTGTGATTTTGTACTTTTTTTGTTCTGCTGAGAATATTATTTTGTACTAGGCGTTGGTAAAAAAGTGCTTTTCATGCCTGTGACGTAATTCTCTATGACTCAGCACAAACTCAAAGAATAAAGTAGTAGTAGAAAAAAAGAAGAAAAAGGAAATTCTTCTGAGGGTGAGAACCGGTTGTCAGGGGGTGAAGGAACCTAGGGCCCAAATGGCTCAGGTGTCCTGAATCCGGCTCAGGTAACGACCCCCAATTAACCCAAATATGCAAATAAGCAAATCTAATAGGAAAGAACAGCAGAGGAGGCCGGTGGAGAGTGCAGGACTCTGAGGGCCTGTGCTGCTGGTCACTCACCGAACTGAAAATTGTAGTGGGCGAGCTGAGCCCGGTGGACTCTCCGGCTGAGTGTCAGTCCTAAGTCGGCATCCAGGTCACAGACCAGTCCTGCAGCCTGTAGTCTCTGCTGTACCTGGGGCAGAAGGGCAGAGGTTAGATGCCAGGAGCTACGGGGCTGGGAAGTTAGAACAATCTGATACCAATCTTCCCCATGCCCCGGATCTGTTCCTCCATCCACTGCCTCAAGGTTCTGTTTGTCGTGGACAACCCCTCCTTGTTCATCTGCACTGAGGTCCCTTCCCACTGGAAACCAAGTTTCTGTCTGCTTCCTACTGGAGCCCAGCCTGCCGCCAACTCCCCGACTCCGCCTGCTCTAGCCACAGCGCTACCCAACCAGCTACTTGACTCTGGTACCATCCATATCCCTCCTTCTCTCTAGAAAGGAAACACGAAACCAACATTTATCCAGGCCCCTTTTGTGCCAAGTGCTCTGTTGTCAGCGTTGAACATTTGTTAATTTGTTTAATTTTCATGCATCTACACAGGCAAAGAATTAAGTCTCACTTCTCATCTGTGGAATTTCCAGCATAAAGGCTGGCAGCCATTCGAGGCCAGTCTTGTGGCTCCAAGTGCTATTTCCCTTGCACTATGCCGTGCGACCCCTTCCTACCCACTGCTCAGCCCTGGACTCCAGGTACTCCTGCTTCATCCCCTGGGCACACTGCCCAGCTTCTCCTCACCTCCCTGGCATATTCCTCTTGCTCAGTTCCCACTGGGATGACAACCACCTGGAACGGGGACAGCCACAACGGCCTGGTGGAGAGGGGGGAGGAAGGCAAACTAAGTTACTCTGGCTCTGACCACAAGTGTGGCTGCAGAGAGTCGAGTTGAGAGGAAAACAGAAGAGGGAATCTGAGGAGACCAGGATCTGGAGCATGCACTCACTATCTGCTCTGAGGACCAGAACAGAAATCTGGGGCCAGAGGTCTCACCATTTTCCTCCACAGCTTTCCGCCAGCACTCCCAACATCCTTTCCACAGAACCTAGCACGGCTCGGTGAATGAGGACTGGACGCTCCAGGACTCCCGCCTGCCTTGGAGGGAAAGACAGGGGTGGATGGAATAGAGGAAGTGTCACAAAATGTGCACCCAAGGTCACCTTCCGGTTTTCAAGAAATATTTAGCTTCCAGCAAAGGTGTAGAGGATTCGGGTTTCATTTTTAGGGACAAAGACAGAAGGGGAAGTTGCTCTCCACCTATTCTGGTGGCAGCTAAGGGAAAAGGGGATGGGGGCAAGGTTCTGTACCCCTTGTACTGGAGGCCAAATCTCAGGGGCAGCTGGAAGTCAAGCTGGATTGTCCCGCACTGATGGGGCCTACCCAGGGCATCACGGAGGTGCACATCAATCTGGAGGAGACAGATGGGAGGGCATAAGAGCAACCAGAAGCAGCAGCCTCTACGGAATGTGCCACCCACCTTCTACCCACGCACAGCCCAGGCTGTCTTGAGAAACGTGCCATGGCTGTAACATACTCTGCTTCACTCACTGGGCACTCCAGCAGTGGCTCTTTCTACTCAGGAACGGTGCAACTTTAAGGGACACCACACTGACATGAATGACCCCCCCATACCCTGGCCTCTGAATTCCGTGAGCTCGTCATCTCCGAGACCCTCACGTGCACTCACGCATGGAGACAGCCCTCATTTTGGCATCGCCAGAACGGCTGCACGTCCCGCCAATGCATCACACACCCTGCCTGGTTACGGGCCCTCGGTCTTCTGGCTCGGACAACTATTCCTACGAATGGCTTTTCAGTTCTTAGGTTCCCTCCCATTCACAGCCCCTACCCGCCTTTTCTTCTTTCCCCATGCAACTGGAACCACTCTCCCTGGTTCCCTTCCACCGTTGTTCTCTTGCCACATGCCCATGGCAAAACCCCAACCTGGTGGCACTCTGGTCTCTCACTTCCTTGGCCTTGCAATAGGACCACTCAGGGCTGCCCAGCATGTCCCATACCACACAGATGCATCAATGGGGATTGATGCCACCATGCTAGGCTCTATTTTGAACTTTAATGGGGCCCTTGCTACTGTCAAGAATCCTCTGCTGCCCTAGTCAGTTTTGTGTCTTGTTCTCAAGCATTTTCAAGCTTTCTCCTCTTCCTACCTTCACTGCCCTCACTGACAACTTTCCTATGCCCTACTCCCATCTCAGCAAATGATCCTGTCTCAGATCTCACGGGGAAATTAGATAATGATATCACGAGACAGAAAAATGTCTCAACTTCCTGTCACCACATCTACAGACTTCCTTGCATGTACCCCCAACCTTTCTTCCTGCCTCCAGAATGATGGCAAAGGTGGTCTCTTGTGGGTTCCCAATCCTGCCCCCTCAAACCTCCCCAAGAAATTCCCTCTACTGAAACCCTTCTACAACTTCAACTTCTCCCTGACCCAAACAGGGTCTCCCTCATCAGAGCGTTTAAACATTCTCAAATTTCTTCCTTCAGTCAAAATCTCTTTTGACTACCCAGGCCCCTTTGGCTACTCTCCTTTACTTTTTTAAGAGCCAAAACTCTCAAAAGGGTTATGTTCATTCATTCACCTCTGACTCCAACCCCAGCCTCCACTTTACCAAAAATAGTCCTTCAATATCTTTTTTTAAAGATTTTATTTATTTATCTGACAGAGACAGCGAGAGAGCACAGGCAGGGGGAGCCGGAGAGGCAGGGGGAGCGGGAGAGGCAGAGGGAGAAGCAGGCTCCCTCCAAGCAGGGAGCCAGACCCAGGGCTCAATCCCAGGACCTTGGAGTCATGACCTGAGCCGAAGGCTAATGCTTAACAGACTGAGCCACCCAGGCGCCCTGGTCCTTCAATATCTAACAGTCTTTTCACTGAACCCAGCAGAAACTTTCTAGTCCTTTCATCCCCCCTACCTCCTTCCACTTCTTCTAACTTGCCCTGCAAGCTTTTACCCTGCCCTCAGCCTCTGCCTGCACTGTTCCTGCCTAGAACTCCTCTGTACTTGGCCCACAATGACCTTTCAGGTTAGAAAGAGAATCCTGCAAGAAGCCTTTCCTGACCCTCCTGAGTGACATGCTCCCTTGGTATCTACACAGTGCAGATTCAGTGGCCCCAAAATGCCTATTTATCTCCCATACCCTTCACAAGACCACAAGCTTCATGGGGGCAGGAAATGTACTGCTCTTCTTTATATCCTACACAAGTTTAAAAATATTCCTTTGTGTCTATTAAATATCTAATAAAACAAAACAAAAAATGAATAAATGAAACTCTTAGCATGGTCCCCAACTTACCTTAGGCCCATAGAACGCACCGTCTCCAGGGTTGAGGTCCCAGGGCTCTCCAAATTCTTCCAGGGCCCGCTGAAGGACCTTTCAGAAGGAATGAGACAAGAGAGGAATATGTCATCTTAGACTTTATGAGCAACAGATCCCTCCAGTCCCCAACACATGACTTGCTTAGCATATGTCTCCAAGGAGGGCACACATTCCCATCTCCCCTCCCCCATCACAGAATGCTTTATCTGCCTCTTCACCTACTTACCTGCTCAGCCTGGTCCCAAAGGCAAGGCTCTCCCAGGAAGCCAGATGGCCGGGTGGATAGCGCCAGGCGGAATGAGAAGCCAAGGACAGCATAGACAGAACGGAGGAAATCAAGACAGCTTCGGATCTCTGCTTCAAGCTGGGGGCAGAAAATAAGAGTGGGTGAGTTGTGTGCTAGAGTTCTGGAGTGATGGGAGTCTGGGGGAAACACAAGGCAGAAACATATAGAGGACACTTAGGGCTATCATGTAACTGAGTTGTAGTATAAGAAGAGGGAGACTGGCAGTGGGGAACGTTCGTGGCTCATTACGAGAATGGAACGTGGTTTAGAAATGCTTTGGCGGGGCAACCCTGTCAGGATCCCTCTCACTCCTGAGAGCTTTTTCTGTATCTTCACTTAATAAACTTCTATCGCTCTACTCACAAAAAAAAAAAAAAAAAAGAAAGAAAAAAAAACCAAATGCTTAGGTGGTGCTGGTGAAGGGCCACCTGATCCGGTGCACAGAAGATGTGAGCGTCATCCTGTTGGAAGCACCGCAGCCGAGTCAGTCCCCCGAGACTGCCAGAGGCCTCGGCCCGGTGCAGGGCCCCGAAGTCTGCCAGTCGCAGCGGCAGCTCTCGCCAGGATCTGGGCCGGTGAGCGAACATCAGGCTGAGGATGGGGTGCGGAAGGGTCAGGGCCATAGGGAAAGTAGCCCGAGACTGCTCCTCTCCCAATGTGCTTGCTTAGATCTCTGGATCATCAGCTAGCGCCCTCTTCAGCCTTAGCATGCCCTCCCACTGAGTCCTGTCCACCCCACCTGGCACAACTTGAGCCCCACCTGGCCGAAAGTACATTTCTTAGCAACAGCAGGGAGGACCCAGGCCTCCTGGCTCCTAGCTCACCAGTGTGCAGGGCAGTTCATGGGCTTGAGGGCAAGTGTGTCTGTGGGATGGCTGGTAGGGTGGTCACTCGGGGAGCTGGCAGGCCTGTCAGAGCCTGGGGGCTGCAGGGTAAACATGTCTTCCTGATAATGTTCCCAGTGTCCTGACAGCTCCCAGAGTTTCGTAGAAAACAGCGTGGGGGTTTTCACTTCTGAGAAACCACGGCGGGCGTACTCGGCCTGGAGAGGAGAGTGTAGACATGGAAGGGCAGAGTGATTGGGGGAGAGGAGGCAGGGCGGCAGGTGTGTGATTCTCTGGAGATCTCAGGTCATGCTGATCTCAGCCACAATCTGTTAAGTACCATGCTCTCTCTCTACACTCCCACCCTGTGGACCACACTTTCCTAGGACCTTGTTAAAGGTCACCAGCACTTTACAATGTTTAAGTTTAATCCCCCTCTTTTAACACTTGGCATCTTCTGGGCCCTGATTTCCTCCCTGGTCTTCCTTCCTCTCGATTTGGGTTCCCCTTACCCTGATAAAAGCCACCAGGGTGTTATACACCCTTGTCCCTCGAGGCAGGAAGAAGCAGCTCCCAGGGCTCAGTTCATGGAAGAAGAAGAGCTCCTGTGCCTGTGCAGGAATGGCAGTGTCACTCAAGGGAGAAAGGGGACTCTGGAACCCAGAAGAAACGACTGATGGAGCTGCTCAATCTCTTAGATTCGTCATCTGCTCCCAACTTCACCATCAGGTTCCTTCACACCCACTTCCCTTCTCCCAATCTCTCTACCTTCCCAATGCGCCGGTGGTCCCGTAACTCCGCTTCCTCCTTCCATTCCTCCCAGGCCCTCAGCTCCTTTGCTGTGGGGAAGGAGATCCCTGACACTCGCTGCAGTGTCTCTGAGGCACCCGAGGACCTCCACACGGATGACGAGTTCTATGGGAGGACACAGGGAGTCAGAGAGAAGATGGGGGGACTGCAGGTACCTAAGCTCTCCTCTGATGGTGCTTATCTGATACTGAGCTTAAGCACCACAAACATCCGGTCTCAGCGCTCACTGTTTCCCACTGCCTCCACCAGCACGATACCACTATCCCCCGCTTAGAGATGCCTGGACTCCTTTTTTTTTTTTTTTTTTTTTAAAGATTTTATTTATTTATTCGACAGAGATAGAGACAGCCAGCGAGAGAGGGAACACAAGCAGGGGGAGTGGGAGAGGAAGAAGCAGGCTCATAGCGGAAGAGCCTGATGTGGGGCTCGATCCCGGATCGCTGGGATCACACCCTGAGCCGAAGGCAGACGCTTAACCGCTGTGCCACCCAGGCGCCCCGAGATGCCTGGACTCCTAATCCCCACTTGGGTCCTCCTCAAGCCCAACTTTATCCTGCTACCTCTTTTTCTTCCCATTCTCCCACGGGCACCCTTGTACTGAGGACCCCCCCTCGTCCCCCGCCGCACTTCTAATCAAGGACTGCTCAGCAGAGTAACCTTAAGCTCTGGTCAAATGTCAGTCTATCCATCTACTTATCAATCTACCACACTATGTCCTCCTCCTGGTCACATGAAATTCAAATGCCTCTGCCTGCTCTTTTCTTGAACAATTTAACAAGAAAGAGCCTATGTTTTATAGCACTTTCAACTTTTCCTCAAACGCTTTCTCCTGTGTTAGCTTTGTCTCTGTGACGTGGATTTATTGGCAGGACAGGAATTAACGGCAACCTTATTTTACAGGTAGGGAAAATGCGTAAGGAGATCTACCCAAGGCCATATACTTCACTGGTCGCAGAGCTAGGACTAAGCACAAATGGCTAGGGTTTCAGTCCAGCGCTTTTGGCTGTATATACCTGCCTCTCCCCTTGGTCCCTGCTTCGTTCCACCTAATAAATAACTCACCTGGCCCAAGAACAGTATTTTCATAAAAGGCATGCCTTTGACTTATAGTATTCTCCCTGTACCTGTCAAATGGTGTTCTATACACCCTCTCTCCACAGAAACCTCCCCCATGTGACCCTGTTCAACCTGTTCACACGCTCCCTCTCCATCTCCCTACCACTGAAGTTCAACTACAGAATGTGACTTGGCTTCTGGGCCCTGGCAGGGTATCCAGCAACTGCCATCAGACTGGGAGTTTGCAGAAGGCAGGAACTAAAAATCATGCTTTCTGGAGTCCCCACTCAGCTATCAGAGGAGAGAAGGGGCTGAGGGAGATCATCTTCCCATTCCCCTGTTCATCCCAGTGAACACAGGAGTCTCAACCTAACCTTGCCCTCCCAACTGACCGTCAGCAGCTTCAGTCCTCCAATCTGTCCAGTATGCCGAAGGTGGGGGCCCCGGCAAAGATCAACCAGCATGCCACACCTGGGAGAAAGAACAGGCCACTTAGTGGTTTCCAAATTCTTGAGCTTCTAGTGTTCTCCGTCTCATGGTCTTCAGCAGATAGAAAAAAAGTGAAGAACTGTTCTACAGAGAAAGCAAGAGCAATGGGAGATAAAACTATTTCCCGTTCCTCTTCCTTTTCTGGAGCAACAGATTACCTTCTACCTTCTTCCCCTCATCCCATTTCTGGCCTTCTTTGGTGCGCCCCACCCCTCCCTGTTTCCCTCCATTTTGACAACTCTCACCCATATACTGTTGCTGTTGGACCTGTCACTTTCTCCTCAATCAGGCGAAGCTTAAAGGGGTTATCCTGGAAGGAGAGTGAGGATAAGTCTTTCTTCCTATATAGATGTCCTGGGAGAGAGCTACCTCTTCCCTCATGCTTCTAGGTCTTCCTCCTAAACGTGTGCACCTCCACCCCACCTTGAAGAGCTGGTGAAGCTGATCCTGAGACACCTCTAACCTCCGGAAGGGCTGAGCAGCAGCTGCAAGTTCCTGGCAAATCCGCTCCAAAGCAGGCAGCTCTGAGCCCCGAACTGTTCTGGAAAGAGGAGAGTTGGTTGGCTTGCATCTGCTGAGAAGCATCACCTGGGTGCCAAACCTATTGGCTAGGGGCTGAAATCCTGCTCTCCAGAGACATCTAGAATTATTGGCAAAGACAGACAAACTGAGAGAAAACATAATTAGGAAATCAGGTATAAATTTTCCAGCAGGACCAATAGCTCAAGGTATGAAATTAAAAGCTGGATGCAGGCAACGTGGATGGACAAAATTAGAGCAATAGTAATGAAGGATGAAGTAAAAGTTTAGACTAGAGAAGTTTCAAGCAGAATTAAACAGAAAAGGAAAGGCATAGACTAGTGGAGAAAATGGCACCAATGTCACAGTTGAGGCCTGGAGAGGCCCTTCCCCAAACTTTCACCTCCAAATTGAACGTGCCTGATGCCCCAGAAAAAGGGGGCAGAAACCACCCCAGTGAAAGAGTACGCAGTCAGTTATTAACTGAATTAGGTTTGAGGAGCTAATGAAGAGCATGGGGACTACAGTTGATAATTCCATATTGTATATACACATATTGAAATCTGTAAGAGCAAACCTTAAGCGTTCTCACACACACACAAAGACAAAGCAAGGAAGTAAGATGATGAATGCGCTAATGAACTCAACTGTGGGAACCCTTTCACAATGTGTACAAACATCAAGTTACTAGGTTGTACACTTTTTTATTTTTAAAAGTTTATTTCTTTATGTCGTTTCTACACCCAAAATGGGGCTTGAATTCACAGCCCTGAGATGAAGAGTCCCATGCTCTTCTGACTGTGCCAGCCAGGACCCCTTACGTTGTACGCTTTGGTACACGTGCTGCCGAAGCGAGCACTGTACACTTTAAATATGTTACTTTGTCAATGCACTCCAAAAGTTGAAAAATGAAATAAAATACGGTGAAATATCTAAAAAAGAAAGAAACCACCCCAGAATCATTCTCTTCCCTTACACTACTCACCGCTCCTTTCCCAGGAAGAAATCATGGTAGAAGCCACATTCTGTACTTGGACCTCGGCAGAGGACAGCACCAAGGAGTTGTTCAGCTGCTGCCCCCAGGACATGGGTGCTGGAGTGCCAGAACACCTGGGTTCACAAGAAAGGAGTTCATAACCTTTTCCTTTACCTGCTCACTCTCTGATCTTCTCCTCAGAGAAGCTGCTGTGAAACCGGTATGGCTCTTCTACAAATAACTACCACAAAATGGGGAACCTGACCTTGGGCGTGAACACTAAATAGTAAAAGAAAAAAAAAAAAACCAAAACAGAATAGAAAAGAAAACAAAAGGCTAGTACAAGCAATGCACGGATGAGAGCAGCCCCCAGCCTCCCTCCTTGGTGCTTCCCAGTCCTACAGCATAGACGTAGGAGCCCAGTCTTCTTTTGTTACTCTTACAACATCCCCTTTTAGGGCTTCAGAGTGAACTACCTACTTAAGATGGTAGTTCCTAAAGGCTCTGTATGGTCTTTTAGTTCTATTTTTCTTCTATCCCAGGAATCTAGTGTGATGCAACCCCTCCTCTAGGATTTGGTCACATCTATACGTAAGTGACAAAATTCCATTTTTCTGCATCCTAACAGATAAGCTCCGTATTACCTAAGCTGACGTGGAGAAGATAAAGTGGGAAAGAGGCCAGTTGTGTGCTCAGTTGTGGTAATCAAGTTAGAATTAAAAAATATAGGGGCGCCTGGGTGGCTCAGCCGGATAAGCATATGTCTTCGGCTCAGGTCACGATCCCGGGGTCCTGGGATCGAGCCCCATGTCTGGTTCCCAGCTCGGCAGGGAGCCTGCTTCTCTCTCTCTCTCCGCTGCTCGTGCTCTCGCTCACTCACTGTCTCTCTCTCAAATAAATAAATAATCTTTAAAAAAAAGAATTAAAAATACACGCTACAGATGACTTATAATGTATGTCTGTAGAGTTGAGGGGACTGAACTGGCATATTATCTTTCTATTTTCAGCTTATGATCTCTCCTTTTGGCTAGCACAAATGATGTCTACTTGATAGATCTAGGCTGAAAACTTCCATCCTAAATTTCTAGCTTAGCCAGGGCTAGTCAAGACAAGCAATCTGTGGTATCTCTCTCTCCCAACTGCAAATGGAGAAACTGAGGCAAAAGAAACTAAACTAAAAATATGCCCACTTAAATATCCCATAGTTTAGGGGGGCCTGGGTGATGCAGTTGGTTAAGCGTCCGATTCTTTTTGCTCAGGTTGTGATCTCAAGGTCCTGAGATGGAGCCCTGTGTTGGGCTCTGCGCGCTGCACAAGACACTGTTGGGTTTCTCTCTCTCTCCCACTCTGGCCCTCCACACACCCCACCCCTGCACTCTTTCTCTCTCTAAAATAAATACATAAATCTTAAAAAAAAAAAAGTATATATATATGTATATACACACACACACACACATATAAAAGGGAGTAATATATATATATATATATGTATATATATATATATACACACACACACACATATAAATAAATAAAAGGGCGCCTGGGTGGCTCAGTCAGTTAAGCACCTGCCTTCGGCTCAGGTCATGATCCCAGGGTGCTGGGATCGAGCTGGCGCAGGGCTCCCTGCTCAGCGGGGAGGCTGCTTCTCCTTCTGCCCCTCCCCCTGCTCCTTTTCTCTCTCTCTCACTGTCTCTCAAATAAATAAAAATCTTAAAAATTAAAAAAATATATATATCCCTTAGTTTAGTTGCCACAGTATTCCCCAAAAGGAAGAAACTTACTGCTTTGCCCTCTGCAGAACTGAATGTCAGAAACCTGAGGTCAGAATCTGTCTCCAAGGGCCGCTCCAGATCATAAAGTTCTCCATTCACTTGTGCAGCCACTGCCGTATCTGCCAGTGTTGAACTTGGCGAGGCGAGGGGTGAGGATAAAGAAAAAGACATGGTTACAATCCACAGGGGAAGAAACAACTCCAAACTTGAGAATGGGGAAAGGTGTCATCAGAGCAATAAAACCTATCATTTCTTTCCCAGGGGATAATAAGTGAAGGATAGACACTCTGAAACTAATGCAGATAAAAATAAATCCCCAGGAAAAGGCAATCTTGATAGGGATGGAAGAGAAGCAAGCAGAATTTTCATTCCCTGCTCAAGTCCTGCGAAGTACAGAGGAAGAAGGATAATCCTGGCAGGTAAAACGGGTCTGGTACCTGATGCGCTGGGCTAGTTGGTAAGGGGTTGTGTTCCACGCCACAGCATCCACTTTCTGGCCTCCAGGGAGTGATATCTTAATAGTCCGGTGTTCCTCCTGTGCCATACTTGCTAACCTCTTTACTTGAGCAGTCCATAGCTCCTCAAAAAGGCCAAGCCGCTCTGCCAACCAGTGTGGAGGGGTCGGCACAGCTGCCTGGAGGGAGAGAAAGAGGTTAGAAGGTAACAGGGGTCTCATCATTCCTTTCTGGGATTGGGGCTAGTGGGAGGTGAGAATATTGAAGTGATCTTGGTCCTAATCTCTAGTCTGTAAGAGGACGGGGTGGTAACAGGGCTGGAAATCCTATGCTCCCCAGTCTGTGGACCCTAGGGAAAAAAAGGCTGCAACGAAGGGCTTACGGTAGCCGGGGCCAGGGACTCACGGCAGGGGTAGGGGGTGTCAGGCTGGGTTGAGAGCCTACATCTTGGACCTCAGCTGGGCTGGGTCCAACGCGGTTCATAACTTTTGGGTACCTCACGCACCGTGTGTAGCCCGCAGGTTTGCAAGCCTGGGAGCAGGAGCCGCAGGCACCTCCGATAAAACCCCATGTTCCTTCAGACCCGTGCCTACATCCTTAAACAAATTACGGTCTTTTCTCCTTCACCGAATTCCTCATTGGCTTCCGGCCCAACAACACCCATGCTTATTGGTTCCTATAGCTGCCACTCTAGTCTGAGACCACCTCCAGGAACTCCGAAGAGGTACGCCCCACACAGCACTAGCAGCGGTGTAGGTGGTTCCGGATGAGCGGAAGACCTAAACTGTTACACACACCCGCAATCCCGAAACCTGAAGTTTCAGCCCGAAGTAACAATAACATATCCTGAACTGTGAGGACTGGGGCAGGAAAACTCTTGAGTAACGAGAGTGGGAGAAAAACAGACGGGAAGAGTAGCTAGTCGTTTCCTTTTAAACATAGGTTTTCTCTTACATAGTCTTTACTGGCAGGTAGAAAACAGGTATGAACCACGTCTTTGGAACCAGATAGCGTAAATCCTGGATTTCTCTCTCATTCACTCTGTAATTTTAGGTAGATTACTTAATTCCTTCTAAGCTTCAATTTCCTCATCTATAAAATGGGAATAATACTAGTAACACTCCCAATTGTTGAAGTTAATTTCATGTAAATCGTGCGTGGTCCACAGTAACGGGCTACAATAGCGACAAGCTGTTAGAATAAATGAATTTAACAGCGTTGGGACTGGAGCAAAGAATCTGCACAGCGCACTTCATGGAATCTCTTCATAGTCATAGTGCTTAAGGGGGCCCTTAGAGGCCTCTTAATCCTACACATGGAAGAATTTAAGGTCAGAGACGGTAAGTGACTTAAGGTCAAACAGTAAGTGCTGATGCTAGATTTTGAATCCAAGTCTTACACTCTCCTATCACACCATGCTTTCTCTAGCAATAGAGTTTACTTCCAATATACTCTCCCATCACTTCAGAAAGAGGTGCCTGACCCTAGAATCTTAGCTGTCTGCTTCCTACACAAGACCTTGCCTCTCATTCCCATCCTAGCACTCCACTTTCTTTATCTCTTCCCTTCCCACTCCCTGCATTATCGAGGACGGAGGACTAGGTATATTTATTTTGCACAGTAAAAATTGAAACATGGTGGGGCGCCTGGGTGGCACAGCGGTTAAGCGTCTGCCTTCGGCTCAGGGCGTGATCCCGGCGTTGTGGGATCGGGCCCCACATCAGGCTCCTCCGCTATGAACCTGCTTCTTCCTCTCCCACTCCCCCTGCTTGTGTTCCCTCTCTCACTTGCTGTCTCTATCTCTGTCAAATAAATAAATAAAATCTTAAAAAAAATTGAAACATGGTCACATTTGTGATCAAATATGAGGGGAAATGGACTTTGGGGCAACTGTAAGTTTCTCAGTAATTCCCCTTCGTCCCCTCACCTGGGGGTGGGGATGGTTAGAGATGGTTCTCAAGTTTCCAGTGGTAGTGGAATCAAGGGTTGTGGAGGAAGAACTGTCAGGGAGAGCTGTTTAATCTAGGCTTCCAGAGGCCAGAGGTTCTTTCTGGGGCAGGCAGCAGTTGACTTGAGTCACCGGCACCACTCTGGATCTTGGTTCCATCTCCTGACATCCTGAAATACAAAAAGAAATAGACAAGACTGTGGAAGAGGAAAATTACTTGTGTGTGGGAGGGGTGGTCTGGAGCACTGGAAAAAGGCAGACAGGATTTAAAAATGACACTCAGAGAGTGGGACAACAGGCAGAATTTTCCCCATGGCTTTGCACCAAAAGGGATGGGAAGGTTATATTGCAGGTAACAAAATGATAGATTCTCTATAATCATTGAATTAAGAACGTATCAATCACTGTATTGACTTAAAACTTCAAGGGATACATTTACTGACACATACATTCTTTAATCATTCTACCTTGTCCTCTTTTAGGATAGTAAAGGGTTGGTAGAATAAATAGGCTACACTTACGGCAGTTCCCTGCACTCATCCCTCAAACATGTACTGACTTACTATGTGCAATGCACTGAACTGAGGGCTCATGGGATGCCCATCAGTCAACGACTACATCATCACCTATCTAACTTGTGTTGCAGTGGAGGGAGGAAGGAATGTCAGGAGTTATTCCATTCTTCTTGTAGGAAACAAGCCAGCCAGCAAACAAGGAATAGCAAGCTAGCTAGGGCCAACTGATTTATCACCGGTTCTTTTACAATATCTGATTTGTAACTACCGTGTCTCAGCCTCAGGGAATTTTAACCCATTACTCTGTCTGGGAAACATGTATCCCTAAAACTGCTCTTACCTTCCATTCAGAGTATCACCAAACACCTACTATGTGCCAAGTGCCTCGCCTTCACTGTCTTACTTAATTCAAAGAACAACCCTGACAAGTAATAGCTCTTTTTATGCTCCCTTTAAAACATGGAAAACAATACTCAGAAAAGTCAAGCCTTAGCCCATCTGAATCCAAAGCCTGTGTTATGCCATGCCATGCTGCCTTTCAGCAACCAGAATAGTCCTGATGCATCATGTTTCGTAGCAGAGCTCCTTTTTCTCTGCAGGGTACATCACTTGGAGGGCCAAACGGGCCTTTAATATAGAGTGAAAAGAGGGGTCCAATAAAAAGCCAAGAAAGGAAGTGTCTTACCAGATTTTCTCTAACCAAAGTTAAGGAAAAATAAGTGTTCAGGAAATAATGCCACCAGATTTCAGAGACGTCCAAGGAAAAGGCAATCTTCAGTTAAGGGTATCCTAGACCACTGGTCACATTTTAGGAAATTCTCAGCTTTACTCCGCTTTTAGAATAAACATCACAAGTTAGCTAAAACTTTGGTTGAACAGGTATTATTTTTATATTCCTAAACTATATGTAAGAATGCTCTCCACTGAAGGTAACGTACATTTCCACTTGTCATCAGGATCAACATATACCTCCAAATCTCTTAGCTCTTCACAAAAATTTCCCTGCACCAAAGTAAGAAAGATACCAGAGGTAAAAAAGAGAAATTTAAGAGGATAAAATATATAAAGAAAGGTTTATGTCATTGTCACCAAATGCTTTCGAAGCCCAGAGAACTAGCCAAGTGGCTAAAAGTGCAAGTGTGGGGAGGTTAGGTTTATTTAAAAACAAAAAACAAAACAAAACAAACAAAAAAACCCCACAACTCCTTAGTGATGAAGATGTGGGATGGGGCCAAGCTTTAAGATGCCAAGAAACTTTGCTTTAAGTGTAGCCACATTTGATTTAAAAAAAAAAAAAAAAAAAAAAAGAGGGGTAAGCTTCCTACCAGGGCATAGGGATGAGTTGAAATGTTTTGAAAACAAAGGCTTCGGCTTACCTAGAATCTCTACTATGACTTCCCTTACTCCAAGACAACTAGTCCAAGTCCGTAGAATAGAAACAGAAACAGCCATCTCCATCCTCTCCCCTCCCCCCGCCCTTTAAATGACCCTGATTTGTCAGGTGAGGCCAAACACAGGAGCCAGTGCAGGAATGTGTCAGCTTAGGTTGATGTTGAAGTAAAAAACAAAGGCAAGAGCAAAGTACTGTGAAAGTCCTAGATACATCTCTTGAAGGCAATGTATGACTAAGGCCCACTACACGATAATCAAGATTTCAAATTAATCCCTCACTAAGCTCTACTGCCCATGGCAATGATCTGGTTATCTAGAAGATACAGGATCTGAAGTGTTGTTTCACCTAAGTGTAAAGGATTCCTGGCCAGGGAAGGAAGAAACAAGGAACTGGACGCTGCTCCTTTCTTTCTACCCATTCCAGCTGAAATATGGCAAGGAAGATATAGAAAGTTTCAAGTTCTCTTAGCTCCTCTTTCCCACAAATTATGCAGCAAAGGATTTGAGTAATTCGCATAAAGGGGACAGTACGGGGATGAGGAAGGAAGTAAAGTTGTTGGAACATCTAACTTGCTATGAACCCAGCTGACCCAGGGCAGACTGGTTTAGCCAGCACCCCTGTGAATCAAAAACCTGTAGCCTGTACTTGTTTTCTCTGTTGGCACTGGTCACTAGCCCCTCCACCCACATCTGTATTTTCAACTTTTGACTCTTGGTACAGTGTGAACAAAGGGAAAGGAGAGAAAGCAAAATAAAATGATCGGGCCATAAGGTAACTGCAGTATCAATTCCTAAATAGGTATCAGCCTTCTTACACGCTTTTCTGTGGACTTGCAACCAAGCATAAAATGCTCCCCCGCCGTTAGTCAGAAGCAATTTGATACTTAATTTTACATTGCACTTGCTCCTTTCCTTTAAAGCATGTGTATTTCTCCTTACTTCTAAAGAGGGAGAACAGATTGTTTTAATACTTAAGAGCTGCTAGCTCACTTGCAGGTGAATCTCTTGGAGCTGTCTATGCAGTCTCAATGAGTTATTACTTGGCAATTGTGAACTGCAGCTGACCAGACTTGTCTATACAGTTACTCATAAGCAAGTATGAGAAACGCCCCAATTCCCCAAAACCCATTTGGATGGTGTTCGTGTTACTGTCTACATACATGAGGAGGGTAACTCATCCCTCTTATACAAGATTGGCTTAAATAAAAACAATTTTAGGGGATGAAGTTATGCATTTTCAACATGCGCAGAAAGACCACTGTGTGAGTCTAAAAGCTGTTGCTTCCTTGGAGATGGAGAAAATCAGTTGGCCAAGTCAAGGTTCCAGGAGGGGACAAGGAAAAGGGTGAGCAAGATTCCAGAAGCAGCCAGTACAATTTTAACACCCTACATAGTGGGTGTGTTCCTAGGCTATTTCTGAAGTGTCCGGTGACACATGCGTGTAGCTTCATGTAATGACAGCTATTTAGAGCCTTCTACCCTGCCAGTGACCCAGGCGGGGGCTAGATCCAGTGACTCTCTCTTTACCCCTTAAAGCCAACATTCCATTTATTAAGCTTCACTGGGGTATGAAAAAGGGATGGGGCAAGAGAAGGGGGTTAAGTGTGGCTTATGTATGACAGGCTGCCAACATGCAGCAAGAAGGGTAGATGGGGTAAAGAACTGACCAGAAGGAACCCTACCAACACCGCCCCTGCCAACTCTATGCTTGCTTAAAATTTTTTTGAGGGGCGGGCAGAAAATCTTAAGTAGGCTCCACGCCCAAAGTGGAGCATAACATCGGGTTTAATCTCACAACCCTGAGATCATGAGACCTGAGCCAAAATCAAGAGTTGGACACTTAACTGAGTCATCCAGGCGGCCGCTCTACGCTTGCTTTAAAAATGCTTCTTCACTTACAATTGTACAACTTTTTGCATACACAAATTATTATCCATACAATATATCTCACTTCATTACCAACCACTCCTTGAGTATCTTCTCTGCACCCCACCCATCATCCCTTTTCAAAACTGAATCACACAAAGGATCAAACAGAAAACCCACAAGGTCATGGAGATCTGAGAGGCTCAGATTGCCTTCAGTGACACTGAATGCTGAAGTCAAAGGGGACACCTGGATCAGATCAGTGTGAGGGGGAAAGTCAACCACACAACAAAGGAAACCATACTTTATTAAACTGGAAAACAAAAACATAATACTGGGGACAAAGATAAAAAAAAAAAAAGGAATGTTTGGAAGAGAGGCAAGTGTAAGTGGTCACAAGGAAGGGACACGACGGGTGGTGTGGTATCTGTGCCTCAGAAATGGGAAGGCGCACACAGTCCCCTCGCTCCCCCTCGCACTTAAACCAAAAGCCAATACAATCAGATCTTCAGAGATCGACCCAGGATTCCTTTCTGCATCCTGTCGTTGGTTTCACCTTCAGCCCTGGACAGTCACGTAGAAGGGTCTCTGCTGGAGAAAATTTACATTTTCCAATCATAGGCCTGTTCCACAAAGCAGCAGTTTCAGCTCCTGGAGAAGTTCCCTCCTAGTTGCGCTCACCACAGAAGTCAGGAGCCCTTGGTCAAAGCCCCAAATCTCAAAGAAAAATGTCAAACCTTCAGAACTAGTTATTTTATTAAATGATATTAATACACATTCAAAAGGAATTCATTGTTGTTGCCTCTAAAGCATGTACTTGTTTGGTTTTCCACACTGAACACGTGAGAATATCATCCAACATATCTAATTTTAATCTTAACAGGCACCCCCGCCCATTCAAAAAAAAGGGGTGGGGAGGAAAAAAAGGGGGAAAAGCAGTAATTTACAGCGGCTTCAAAACAATTAACAGCTGAAGCTTAATTCTGCATGAACCGGTAACTTCAGGACTGATAGTGAATATTTTGCGATTAGGAAGTCAGCAAGTTCACATTATCTAGATAGGTCAGCTGTACCATATATATGACAAACACTGTATTCCCGGGATCGGAAAGGATAAAACTCCCACTCTGATCATTTTACTTTCCCTGGCATCAAGCCAAATTCTATTTATGCTCACCTTTTAAGGAGGGCAGAGGGGAGCAGGGAGAGGGCTCTCATCTAAGCTGACTGAACAGTAAACTCTTATACAATACTTAAGGACTTGATTTCTGATACTATCACTGAGTTTTAAGTGGTACCAGTGTATTCACGACCCCCCCCCCAATTCTCTGTCTGTGATTTTACAGTGAGCACCAAGGACCTTAGTAACAACTTTGCATATTCTGCTTACATATAAATCATGTCCTTGCAAAGACACACTATATTATGCTTTCTTTAAAAAAATTTTTGTTTATTATATTTTTAAACTCAGGTTGAAATACAAAAGTCAGAGCATGGGCACGGAGTTTTAAATCACAGACACAGAAAGGATAAAACCCCTTTGTTTCATGTTATGAATACCAGAGTTGTCTTCTTTTGTTTCACTATATCACATATATACATTGTCGTCTTCATTTACTGCTGTAGACAGATTTCCTTAAAGTTAACAGCTGACAGTCACATACAAATCCTCACTTCCATCCCAAAACAAACTCAATGAGGATTTTGTAGCTTAAAAAGCAAAACACCCTGCAAAAAAACCCAACCCTTAAAAGTCCATCTTTTAAACTGTACAACAAGGTCTTCCTTTCATGTATTAGTCATCATGCTTTTGAGGACAATTACCCTGCCCCAACATTCAGGAAGCCACTTTCCTGACATCCCCACATTTTCTGATAAAATCAAATGGTCCGAGAGCCTTTTCAAGTAAACACTACTTTTAGCTTAAACAAGAGCAGCAGAAAGAATTCACATTCTTTTATTCTAGAATGAAAAACATCCCACTTAATTTCTGCAAAAAAATGTTTCAGTTTTGAATCAGTTAGAACTCTCCCTCCCCCTCCCCCCACCCCTACCCTTCCTCTTGATCACACTTTTCCCTAAACAAATGTCTCAGGACTCAAGGTAACTATATTGTTTCTTTGCTTTGCTACACTATATACCCCATCCCACACACAAGGTCATGGTATCATGCATTTTTGTGGGGAGAGCTACAGGGCAGAGAGGCTGGAGAGGGTCAAAGACAGAAAGAACAGTTGACTTAAGATGAGAAATGCATGAGGAAGATGAAGGGCTTTCAGCCTCCTAACCACAGAACACATGGCGCGCCCAAATAAATAACATGGAATAAATTACACAAAAACTCCCGAACTACGACGCACAACTGGTTTAAGCTGCTCTTTATCTGAAAAGCAAGTTTATTCTGACACAAAGAATCATCTTCTGTCACTATGATGTCCACTCTCCTCCATCTTTAATATTTCACTAGAGGAATCCAAAACAATCCTCATACTTCCTACAGTTAGTTCTGTGCTCACTTGGAAGAAAATATGAAACTTGCTAGAATTCCCTTTAAAAAAAAAAACAAACATATCGTTTTACTTATCTAGGTGGAGATTACCAGTGTGTATGCCTTGGGGTAAGACACTAAATAATACAAAATAATAGTAAAGCAATCTTTGCTTTTCAGTGTTCTTAGAAAAAAGTTATAAACACTCAAAGCGTACTGATTGTCTTTTTTCCCAGTACTAGTTGTAGAAATACAAAGAAGCCTTTCAGTTTGGGGAGAAGGAAAGCACACACTTCTCATGTAAAATGACTAAGGGCAGAAACATTCTTTATTTCCTATTGGGAGTGGAAGGTGAGGATAAGGCTTGAGCCTTGAAATGTGACGGGCTGTTAGCTGTAGAATGGGGTAAATTTGGATTTCTCAGGTCCTCTGTGAAGATATGTATAGTGATACCCACTTATCATTAAGACACACCCAAAGACGTGTAAAGCTTTTAAAGATACTACTGAACCTCCTCTTCTGAAATACCAAGAACAGGGGTAAATACAGGACTAGGGCAAGGAGGAAAGAAAGATACAGGCCCATAGTTCCCTTTCCCTAGTAGTTAACCTTTGTTAAAAACCACCAACAAATATCACTTACATTAGGGAGGCACCACGGTAAAAATGTCTACCTTTTACATTAAAAAATTCAGGGATAAAATTTTAGTTTCGCCTTTATACCAGTTGTCAACTGTCATGACTTTCTTTCCAGCCAAAGCAGAAGTGAAAACTGAGGGAGAAAAAGTCAAGAAAGAAAAGCAGGAAGCAAGAGCTTGGTGCAAGACATATCAAACTACCTCCAAGTCTCCCATTCTCATTGATGAGGGAAGGGTAGGTCACATCGCACTGTTAATGGTTCCTTTCTCTAACTCTGTATTGGAGTTACACCTTGTCTTAATCTACAGATTATATCCAGTCCCCTTTCTTTCCTTCCAAGGATAAAGAGGAATAATTTTTACTAGTACAGAAGGAAATCTGTATCTCCTAAAGTTAATGATGGATAGTCCTTAGAAGAGGATTTTATTTTTTTAATTAAGATTTCAGGAGAAAGGTGAAGAACCCAACTTCAATACGTCTTTAAAAACAAAACAAACTTGACAGGTCCACGGTCTCCCACCTATCTTCCCTTGCAACATCTTTTGGCTTGTCAGCAGGGCACAGAGCATACAGGAAAGGGAGCCACGCTGGTCACAGTAGTTACTTAATGGGAGAGAGAAGGGGACAAGAATCCTTCTATTGACTACGTGATAAGCCAAACCCAAAATAACATCCCAACATTGCACATGTCATTCTCTGTACTGATGGAAGTTTTATTTCAAATGTAATAATACTCTTCAATAAATGGGGTAAAATAAAATCTGTTTTCCTCCCCACACCTCAAACCCCCAGCCAAGTGAAGTGGCTTTGGTTGTGTTTCTTTGCCCCCCGCCCCCTTTAAAATACAAGTAGCTTGGGGAAGGTCGGTAAGTGCAGTGGGAGGGAGGACTGGATGGAATAGTGAAATGTAAGCATGTATGACTTTTTAATTTGGAAGGGAGGCCCTTTGTCATTAAAAAAAATAAGTCAAAGGAAGGAAAACAAATAAAAACAACAATAAACCAAACTCCTACTTCCAATGCTCTCTAGACTGTTCAAAATGCTTTTCCCTTGGTTTCCATCAGTACCTGGGAGGGAAGAATGGGCGTTTTGGTGCAAAGAACGGAGGGCCCCTAGCAAAAGGTGGCCTGGGTCTCTTTAGACTGTGGAACGGGTCTCTGCTGAGAAAAGGTTCCCTAGGCCGAAAGTCTGGCCGGGGATTCCGCAAAATCATACCACTCCGGTTGATGGCGTCTCTGTGTGAGGGACCCAAGTGGGGGCCACTGCTGCTGTTGTTGCCTCCCCCACCTCCTCCTCCATGGGCTGGGCCCAGGTGCTCCAGAGAATGGGAGGGTAGGCTGAGGCTCTCTCGTACACGGCTAAGGCCAGGGCCGTTGAGGTCCCGTTGGGTGGGGCCTCCATGGTCCCTGGGTCCTGGGAGCACCCCAAAATGCTCAGCCAGGGTCCCTTGAAGGAGGGAACTATGGTCCTTGGGAAATACTGCCACAGCTCCCGCCACTCCGTGCTCTGCCAGTGGTGGGGCTGGGAAGGGTACAACCCCAGAGTGGTCAACGGGGGGTGGAGGAGGAGGTGGAGTAGAAAAGGGAACACCACTCCCCCCACTGCTGCTATGTTCCCCAGGGGGTGGAGGAGGGGGTGGGGTGGGGAAAGGAACTCCGCTGTGCTCTCCAGGAGGAGGGGGTGGGGCGGCATGGGCCAGGGCCGCCTCCTTTGTGAAGGGGTTCGAAAGATCCACAGAGGGTAGATGAGTGGGTGCATCTCGAGAGAAGATACCACCATGATCCTTAGGAGGGGCAGGTGGGGCAGATGATGGCCCCACTGGCTCTCTCTGGAAAGGTGTCCCATGTTCCAAGGGGGACGGGGGGAGATGATGCTCAAATGTTGAGTTGAAACTGTTGGAATGGAAGCTGCCGACACTTTCCTGAAATTGGGGTGCCCGTTCCTTGTATGGTGCCGCTTTAAAGCCAGTGAGGCCTCCGCTGCCCCCACCCCCAAGGGATGCCAACTCAGAGGCACTTGAGGGGCCATTGTCAAAGGAGCTGCCTGAGGTGCTCAGATCAAACCAACCCACCCTTGAAGCCTCACGCCCGTGTCCTCTATTTCCCTTCCCAGGAACTCGGACGGACTCTACGGTCTGTATTGGCTCCCCTGACATCCTCCTATTGGATGCATTATGATAACCCAAGGTTTCTATAGGGGCCCCCTTCTCTTCGGTGCTATCAGGCAAGTCTAAGCAGGAGGAGGAGACTCGGGTTTCTATGCGGTAGTGCTCTTCTTGCTGCTGCTGGTCAGTGGCTGTCAAGCTGGGCTGGGCGAGGTTTGAGAGACCAACACCATCACTTGAAGTGCCCTTGCTGGGTGCCTGGCCAAAATGCTTATCATCTGAGGGCTTTCGGGAGGCGTTTTTAAGCATATTCTTAAACTCAATCGTCGACGTGGTGGAAATGGTGGGGGCCAGGACTTTCTCCACGCCTGGTGTGGGTGGGTGGCCCGTGGGAGCGGCAAGGGTATTCTGCGGAGAGAAAAGGGAACGATGTGGGACTGGGTGAGGAGGGTCTGGGTACTGCTTCTGTGGCAAACCGAGATGCCCAGTGGTAGACTGAGACAAGCTATTGTGGTTGGAGTCAGGGGTGAAAAATGAATCATTCTTACTCGGTGATGGTGACCGGTCAGACCCCGGTTCATTCCCTCTTATGCTGAAGGCACCAAATAGCCCAGGGGAAGAGGAGAGACGGTCACAATTCTCACTAGAGTCCAGGAGGGCCCTTACAGATGGAGGGAAGGCAGACTTTACCCCAAATTCTTGGGCCCTGTGGCTATAACTGGAGAGGATTGGCTGGTACTCGGCGGTATCAGAAAGCTTGCTTGACTTCAGGATAGACTTGGCTGGCTTCTTCTCTAGGTTCATCATGGCCGAGGGCGGAGGCCCTGAATACTCAAAATCTCGGTAATCCTCATCTTCCTGGAAAGAAGTATCTGGATAGAATTTTTCCTGTGAAGAGTCCATCAGGGAAGATGGTCTCTCCATTCCATCAGAAGGCTGCTTATAGGGTGATTCACTGCCCAGGCCAAAAGGTCGATATGTAGGTACAGAATTGGAGAGTTCCCGGGGGTAGCTTTCCTCTCTCCCAGGGGGTGGTGATCTTGTACTGCTGGGTGTTGAGGAACCAGGGCTAATGATCTTAGAAAGCAGGGACATGGTGTCTACACTGCTGGATGTGGGCTTGTCCATCATCTCATCCTGGGTGGGCGTCCCACTCCTTTCATCCCGCACAGGGGTTCCGTCAATGTTGTCGATTGACGTGCTAGTAGGGCCACGCTGGAAGTCTGAGGGGTGGCTTTCTGCTGGGGCACTGGACCCCAAGCTGCTCAGGATTGGGATGTTTAAGTTTAAGCCACTGAAACCAGGATTACCTTTTAAGAAGTTGTGGATCTTCATTTCCAGGCTTGGAGACGTGGACTCGGACTCCAGCTTTGGCTTGGAGATCTCTGAAGATTGGCACATGGCAACTTCAGTAGGTGGGGCAGCAGGGTTAGTAGTGTGGGTTCCTGTAAACCCAAGAGAGTTGGATGGTAGCTTAAAAGTAGTGCTTGGGAGCCCTGGGCTTTGCCCAATTGAGGCCTTGCTGGCTGATGTTGAAGAGACTTCAGAAGTTGATGAATTAGGAGAATAGCTGAAGCTTTTGGGAATAAAGGACTGCGTATTGGAGGACAGATTTCTTCCTTTTATGCTAGAGACTGTGGTGTTGGCAGGGGAAGCTGAAGTGCTCTGGGATACAGCTTCACTGGCTGGGACTGGGTTCCCAGTAACACTTTGAAGTAAAGATGACAGGCCTGTAGAAACAGAGATTAGAGGAATTAAAAAGAACAACTGCCTACCTTACAATAAAAACAATGTAGGCTAATCGGATATTCTCATTCATGCCAGTGGGAACCAGATAGACATTAAAATATGAGGCCAAAGGGAACTCAGACCAAACAAGCAATGGCTAAATGTCATAGAAAATATTGGACCTATTTCTCAGTATAAAGAGAGCAAATTACTGAAATGTTTCTAGTACAGTCATCAAACATGTCCAACATGGCATAATAAAAGGCAACAGGAAAGGCAAGATTTTAGTGTCAGAATCATTCATAGTTTAAACAAGACAAAGCAGGAAAAGAAAGGAGGCAAAATTATCCTTAAAATAACACTTTGAGCCAGTATTTCTTAACGTTTGATCTGTGGAACTGTTTCTCTAAACGCAAATAGATATTCTGTCCAACCCTTCCTTTCCAGCCTCCACAATTGTTTCTAGTAAGTTAACGTACACTGCTATTCTCAGGAGAGAGAGTGTATGCACATCACTGAAATTTATTTCAACAGGGTCACTTTTTTCAAACGTCTCTTGCTAGGCTTTGGGGAAACAATGCTTTTAGTTATCATTTTTGGTTGTAAAACGTAGCAGTAGGAAACATACAAACACACACCACAAAGAATTACAAAGCTAGACCACCTTATAGCTTGGAAAATCCAAGAATTATTCATCTACCCAGGCTGACACTGATGAGATTCAAACCTACTCACTGATAGACAAAACCTCAGAAGCTCTGAGAAAGAATTCTTTGGGGTAAAGGCTGAAGTCCACCAAAGCAAACTGCTCCTGCAGAAAATTTTTTAGAAAAATACTTGACCAAGAGATAAATAGGAAGTTCTATAAATTCAATCATCTTTTAGAAAATTTAACCAATTTCTGGTTATAAATGAAAACTTTTTGTGCATACTTCACCCAAGTTTATAGCTTTTAGTCATACACTAAACCTGTTCTTTCATAATGATATGGGGAAAGAAAACATTATTTCAGAGGATACTTTAATGTTTCTTCAAAATTTCAATTTTAATCCAATATTTACTAAGAGATTTAAGCTCTAAAGAATTCTGAGATCACTCCATCCTTGGAACATTTTTAACTGCCAACTACTTCTATAAAATAAGTGCATGATTTTTGTTACCCACTGTTCACTGAATAATTGAAATATCTTTTATTTCAATTATTCTCCTGAAAAATATACTCGTTTCATTTCCAAAAAGTTCTCTGGCTATGTAACTTACCCACACTAACAGTTTAATTCTTAGTAGCCACGTTATACCAAAACAAGAAGTCCTCAAGCAGTAGAATGTGATATATGATGTCATATGATTTTTAAAAGATACTTCAGCGTATCTTTCAGACATTGTGGGATAAAATCTTGTTAAGATAGACACTACTCAGATTTCTGGTAATAGGTGAGATGGTCTCTTCCCACTAAACCACCAAATATTACTTTTCTTCAATCTTCACAGGTTATACTCTATCGCCCTTTTGCCCACTGAAGTCGTTCTTTTGTACTGAAAACCTGTCACTAATAGTTGTGGGTGACACAATCAGAGATTCTAAGAGATTCCTTCTACAGTCTTTTACAAGTCAAGAATTCTATTTCCCACAAGGAAATGAAAAGTGATGAACTACCCTGTTACTCTACAAAGGTGGTTTTTTGGGGTTTTCAGAAAAACATTGTCAGAACACACTTAGTTCTGCTCAAATTCTGCCTGACAAGAAAGTCCACAAGACACTGGTACAGTAATCTACTGAAAGGAAAAGCTGTAAATATTATTATACCTATCTAAGAGGCCAATAAAAACAAGTGAGTTCAACACTTTTACCGTAACTGTAGGATGGTGACATTAGAGGGCCTAGAAAGGAAAAATCATAACGATGCTGATCCCTCAAGCTAATTATCTCTAAAATTCATACTATTAGATGTGCTGTAGTATATCATGAATCCTTTATTGCTGGTGCCAACATATGGTAGCTGTGGATTACTATTTAATAGCATTTAATTCTGTGTAACAAAACTCTCCTATATCTTATCTAAAGGCAAAGTTCACTATAATCCAGTCCTTGGCTAATCCATTTACAGAATAGTTTAGGAAATAAGAAAATTAATAGATACCTGTTCTGCTCTCTATTCATATAAAGCAGGGCTTCTCAACCTTAGCACACTGACATTCTGGCCTGGACTATTCTTTGTTGTGGCAGCTGTCCTCTGTACTGTAGGATGTTTCACAGCTCTGGCTTCTACCCACTAGATGCAGTAGCACTTGAACCCCCACCCCAGTTGGGACAAACAAAAACGTGTTCAGACATTGCCAAATGTCCCCTTGAAGCTCCCGGCTGAGAACCTCTATAGAGAGTTAAACTGCTATATTGAAGATACTGCTCTAGCCTTCGTAATTCATTGCATAATTATACTTAGGTGCTAAATAAAGATTGTGTTGGTATCTGGAGGGTCTGAGAAGAGAGAGCAGGTAAGCTTTATGAAAAAATGTTAGAAGCAGACAGTTTTAGACACCGAACAGATAATTAGCAAAGCTGAATAGATACGTTCAAATAAGGTAGAGATTATAGGTAGGCGAACACAAAAAATATGTGGTATACCTATAAATAGAGGCCTCTATAAAATATTAGGACATAAAAAAAGAAAATCATGTCTCATAAAGATTTTTTTTTAAAGATTTTATTTATTTGAGAGAGACTGACAGAAAGAGAGGAAGAGAGAGAGAGAGAGAGCACGAGCAGGGGGAGCAGCAGGCAGAGGGAGAGGGAGAAGCAGACTCCCCACTGAGCAGGAAGCCTAATGCGGAACTTGATCCCAGGACCCTGGGATCACAACCTGAGCCAAAGGCAGATGCTTAACTGACTGAGCCACCCAGGCACCCTCAGAAGATTTTTTTTTTAAAGATATATTTATTTGAGAAAGAAAGAGAGAAAAGGGGAGGGGGCAGAGGGAGAGAGAGTCTTAAGCAGACTCTGTGCTAAGTGCAGAGTTCGATGTGGGGCTTGATCTCACAGCCCTGAGATCACGACCTGAGCTGAAACCAAGAGTTGGACGCTTAACAGATTGCACTACCCAGGCGCCCCATCTCATAAGATTTTTGATAGTAGACTGACCTTTCTTACTGTCTTTAGCTTTGGTTAACACTAAAAATGTAAACCTCAATATATACTGTTAAGAGCTGGAATAAATGCAGCCCCCAGGGGCTGGGGGTCATTGTGTAGGTGAAAGACCACTGGACTCCAGTCAAAAAAACTGGCTTTTAGTCTTATTTCATCACTGAATAGATAAAAGCGTGACCTTAAGCAGATCACATCACCTCACTAGCCTTAATCTCACCTGAAAAGGAGGGGATTAGACTAGACGGTATTAAGTCTCTTTCAGCTTTGACATTTCGCAATTCTATCAATACCAGCTTGTAGATGATACATATAAAGAAGATGATAAACTGTACTATACATTCCATGACTTTGGATTCCTCAGAAATGGAATCCAGGATTAAGCCAGAGGCAAACACTCACAATTCAGATCCCTCTGGCATGTGTCGGTTTACCTTGCAGTGCTGGGGCTGACTGCGTCTGGGTTTTAGAAAGAGCAGAGAGAATGCTCTCTGGGGTGATCTCCACCTTCGAGAGGATATTTGCCAGAGGATTGTGAGATGTTGTCGGGGCAGGTGCAGGTGTTTTTAGGCCACTGCTGAGGTTGCTGGGACTTGTAGGAGTTCCTGGAGAAGGTCTTGATGCAGGACTGACCCCTGGTGGCAGAAAGATTAACTCAAGAAAATGCGATTCAAAATGACCATTAAATTCATACTTTTCCACTCAAACAGGAATGCTTCTGTGACAGATCCATAAATAAGGCATTTCATGACTTGTACAAAGAAAAATTGAAAATTAGATTAAAATCTGCTCCTGTCGACTTGGAACACCCCTAAAAAGTAAACAAGTATTAAGTTTTTTCATATGTATTTGTTAGTTTTAAGAGCCGGTAGAGATTTAGGGACCCTATTTCTTTTTTCTCTACCAAATGAAACCTACACCTCAGAGTCCTAGAGGGGCTCAATAAGTATTAATGGCTGATTATGATCAGAGCCATTACAAATGTATAACTCGGCCACTACATAATTCTATGTGATTAATAAGTTATTTGCTTTTGAAATGGCCTTAAAAATGAGACTGTATAAGTAACTTCCTTTGCATGTTTACATTTAAATTTTTTTTTAAAGTAGGCTTCATACCCAACATGGGGCTCAAACTCACGACCCCGAGATCAAGCACCCTCCAGGGACTGAGACAGCCAGGCGCCCCTACATCTTTATATTTTAAAACATTGGGTTAATTTTTAATATAGAAAAAAAAGGTATATAAAAAGAAGAGGAAATAATTTTTGAGTGACCAAAAATATGAACAGGTATTTCACAAGGAAAACTAAATGATAAACAAATGAAGTTTTTACCATATCTTAATCAAACAGATGTAAATTAGAACAAATGACTTTTTTTTTTTTTTTTTTTTTTGAGAGAGAGAGTTGGGGGGCAAAAGGGACAGAGGGAGGTGGGGAGAGAGAATTTTAAGCAGGCTCCACGCCCAGCGGGAAGCCCGACAAGGGGCTTGATCTCACAACCCTGAGATCATGGCCTGATCCAAAATCAAGAGTCGGATGCTCAACCGACTGAGCCACCCAGGCGCCTGACTTTTTTTTTTTTTTTTTTAAAGTAATCTCTACACCCAACATGGGGCTTGAACTCACAACCCTGAGATCAAGAATTGCACCCTGGGATGCCTGGGTGGCTCAGTTGGTTAAGCGTCTGCCTTCAGCTCAGGTCAAGATCCCAGGGTCCTGGGATAATGTCCTGCATCAGAATCCCTGCCCAGTGCGGAACCTGCTTCTTCCTCTGCCTGCCACTCCCCATTCGTGCTCTCTCTGACAAATAAACAATAAAGTCTTAAAAAAAAGGGGCGCCTGGGTGGCTCAGTCCATTGAGCACCTGCCTTCGGCTTGGGTCATGATCCTGGAGTCCTGGGGTCCTGCATCAGGTTCCCTGCTCAGTGGGGAGTCTGCTTCTCCCTCTCCCTCTGCCCCTGCTCATGTGTTCTCTCTTTCACTCTCTCTCTCCCTCAAATAAATAGTAAAATCTTAAAAAAAAAAAAAAAAAAGTTGCCTGATTGGGGCACCTGACTGGCTGAGTCAGTGGAGCATGGAACTCTTGACCTCAGGGTTGTGGGTTGGAGGCCCATGTTGGGTGCAGAGACTACATGTTTAAAAAAAAAGAGTTGCATGCTCTACTGACTGGGCCAGCCAGGTGTCCCCAAACAAATGACTTTTTAAGACTGAATTTGACAAGGTATTAAAATTAGAAAAAGTGTTGTAGAGGCTGAGGAACAATGGAGACTTTTATGTGCTTGCCACATACGGTAGTACATTTTTGGTCATCGTTTTAGTTTTAGCATGAAAAGACTAAAAACCTACATGTTGATTTTTTTGGTCTTCATCTTTTAGAAAAGTATATTTAAGTTTTTATAAAGAAATAGTTGGGATTTTCTTCAAAACAATCAAGATTGGGTAAGGCACAGCAGAAATGAGACTGGCCATGTGTTTCTACTGCTGAAGAGGAGTGATGAGTACATGGAGGTGCTCTACTTTTGTAGATTTTCATTAAAATTTCCAAGAAGGTAAAAAAAAAGCCCTTATATACTCAATCATTTAGGAAGGGTTGTGTATAAAGTTTAACATCAAGGTTGTTCATTATTCTTTATAATAGTGACTGGAAACATACCAGATGCCCAGTAATAAAGGCTTAGATAAATAAATTCATATACAATATACTTCAATTATTGAAAGAAAAATTATTATAAATATTTAATCTACCAAATCATTCTCTCTCTCTCAAATACACACACACACACACGTAAGGTTAGACACAAGTGGTGTCCTTTGGGGGGGTAGGAGGACTGCAAATATTTATTTTATTCTCTTATTCTCTAATTTTTCTACAATGACCATGTATTGGTTTTATTTTTTGATTTAAAAAACTACCTTTAATTTTAGGGGAAAAAAAGCAACAAAAAAACAGACTGATGGTTCAATTAGAAAGATGAAAATAAACTTTTTATTCTCTTTATGGGGCTTACTTACCAGTATTTTTCATGACTGATGTTAGGCTGCTAAGGATAGAACTGATCTTTGCCAGATCCACATTAGCCAGGTTTGGCAAAGCCAACGCTGGAGAAGGGGACAGGAGAGAAGTATTCACAGGCTTCGGAAGAGGTGGGGTTGCTGTCATGGTAACAGGCACTGGGGTACATGAAGAGGCCTTTGAGATACTTTCTGTTGGCTTTGCAGATATAGAAGTAGATACAGCTGACTTCTCCACAGGTTTTTCCTTCCTGTCCTCCACTGTTTAAAGAAAAGAGGCAATATTACATTACTGCTTTCCCCACACTCTGCTTCCAGTATGAAACATGTCCTAATATTTCCTGATTTGGGGGCATAAAGCACTACGCTTTAGAGAAAAATCATTCACTACATGATTTTTAAGTAAGTCATACTCTTTTATGCTCCTTCTCACCTTTAATACCTGCTTAAAATAAATTTCCCACATTCATTTTTTATCTTTTCAAAGATTTCTTTTGCATTTTCTTAGCATTTGTGTATTATTATTTTTTTTAAAGATTTTATTTATTTATTCGACAGAGATAGAGACAGCCAGCGAGAGAGGGAACACAAGCAGGGGGAGTGGGAGAGGAAGAAGCAGGCTCACAGCGGTGGAGCCTGATGCGGGGCTCGATCCCACAACGCCGGGATCACGCCCTGAGCCGAAGGCAGATGCTTAACCGCTGTGCCACCCAGGCGCCCCAGCATTTGTGTATTAAATTTGTACATTTCTGGGATCATGTTATTATTTGGTACATATTTATGTTCTTTTAGTAGTGATATTTATTGTCATAAATTATCCTGTCCTTTCTTTTCCATTTCTGTGAAAGCTTTCTAAGACATTGAAACTCTGTACATACTTTCTTGTATTTTCTTTTGACTTCCTGAAATTGGCCTAACTGGGGGATACAATTATAGGCACTAACTTGAAACTGCAATAAACTCCTTTTAATACTTTAAAGGCTACGCACTATATGGAGAATGTATTAAATTCAACAGAAGTCCAACTGCCTAAGAAGAATAATTATAAAAGCTGGGGGTGTCACAGAAACAATGCACTGATCCAGGTTAATTTTATTTGTTTGTCTGTGTATGTGTATATGTATGTATGTAATCTCTACACCCAGTATAAGGCACAAACTCCCGACCCTGAGATCGAGAGCGACATGCTCTAACCACTGAGCCAGCCAGGTGCCCCCAGGTTAATTTTGAAAGCATAGTTAGCAAACTATGGCTTTGGAATCTTGAAGGTCAAGACTGACAGAGGATAAGGAATTCCAGTATAAGTGCCCCTCCCTCTAGAACAGTGCTGTTCAACAGAAATGTAACTCAAGCCACACACACAAATTTAAATTTTCTAGCGGCCACATTAAAAAAAAGTAGAAATGGGGGCGCCTGGGTGGCACAGCAGTTGAGCATCTGCCTTCGGCTCAGGGTGTGATCCCAGCGTTGTGGGATCGGGCCCCACATCGGGCTCCTCCGCTATGAGCCTACTTCTTCCTCTCCCACTCCCCCTGCTTGTGTTCCCTCTCTCGCTGGCTGTCTCTATCTCTGTTGAATAAATAAATAAAATCTTTAAAAAAAAAAAAAAAAAGTAGAAATGGGTAAAATTACGTATTTTATCTCAGTATCTCCCAAATATTTTCATTTCAATACATTAGAAATACAAAAACAATTGAGATATTTACACTTGTTTGGGGTACTAAGTTTCTAGAATCCACTGTGCATTTTTTAATTAGAGCAAATCTCAAGTTGGACAAGTCGCATTTCAAACACTCAAGAGTCACATGTAGCTAGTGGCTACCATATTGAATGGACCAGATCTTGAGCAATGATTCTTAGCTTGTGTGGTATACCAAATCCTGAACCAGGATAATGATACCTTGCTGTTCTAATCTTATAAGGATTGAACTATCTTTTAGTACGAGCCTGTGATAGATTGATTGGTAGGAAAGCAAAATAGATAAGGAACAAGTTGCCTATTAATCGCATAAGGACATACCAATGATTTTTGACCCATCATCTTCCACATCTGAAAGTTCCATGTCTTCTACATCACGATTATCTGTCACAGGCTCAGGTGTGGCAGATTTCTCACTCTCCATGGCTGGTGATTGGGATTCCTCACCTCCCATTCCCTGAAAAGGAGACTCAGAACCAGTTGGAGAAGGAGCATCCATGCTTGGGGAAGGGACTGGTGATTCTTCAGGATCAGGAAGGGTTGACTTCAATTGATCCAGCTTTTTCTTTAAATTGTTCACTCGATTAGCGAAGGTTTTATATGCCTAAAAGGGAAAAAGAAGAGTTATTCCTCTGAGAAAAGGACCAAGATGCTACCATTTTGACTTTGACCAGATTCCCTCGTTATTCTTTTTTTTTTTTTTTTAAAGATTTTATTTATTTATTCGACAGAGAGAGACAGCCAGCGAGAGAGGGAACACAAGCAGGGGGAGTGGGAGAGGAAGAAGCAGGCTCACAGCGGAAGAGCCTGACGTGGGGCTCGATCCCAGAATGCCGGGATCACGCCCTGAGCCGAAGGCAGACACTTAACCGCTGTGCCACCCAGGCGTCCCTCCCTCGTTATTCTTAACTATATCCCTGGTACAAAACAAAACAAAACAAATCATCTGTCAAGCATGGAATAGTTTCCAGTCTCTGCTTTTTGTACTTCCTAAATGAGTATTACCATCCATGCAGTTGCCCAAGTTAGAAACTTAGAGGTTATCTGAACTTAATTCTCCTTCTCTCTCCTCTACCAATCTAAACAACCCAATATTTATTGAGGGCCTAAACGTGCTGGCCAATCTTCTAGGTATTGGAGATATGGCAATGACTCAGAAGACAGACAAAAACCAAATCCATAAATAAAGTACAGCCTAGGAAGTGAAACAGTATGGATTTTTTTAAGAAATAGATTTTTGATTTTAGAATATTTTAGGTATAAAAATCACTGTGAAGATTATACGGAGAGTTCCCAATTATTCCTTTTATTAACCTCTAATCTTAGTATGATACATCTGTCACTATTAATGAACCAATTTTGATAATTATTATTAACTAAAGTCCACATACTTTAGGCAGATTTCCTCAGTTTTTATCTAATGTCCTTCTTCTATTCCAGGATCCTATGTTGGAAACCACAGTACATTTAATAGTCATGTCTTCTTAGTCCCCTCTTGTTTGTGAGCTTGTTAGATCTTCCTTGTTTTTGATGACCTTGATGGTACTGGTCAGGTATTTTATAGACTGTCCCTGAAATTTGAGATTTGCCTGATGTTTTCCTCATGATTAGACTGGGGTTATAGGTTTTTGGGAGTAAGACCATAGAGGTAAAGCACTATTGTCATCATGTCATATCAAGGGTACACATAATCAATATGACATGCCACTGTTGATATTAACCTTCACCACTTGGCTTAAGTCCTATTGATCTGATTATCTTAATGCCAATGCCTTAAAACTGTGTGTCTTTTGCTTTTGGTTAAGAGTCTTGGACCAGCAGATTGTGAAATCATTTTGGGTGGTCGAATAAGAAACATTATTTTTAAAAAGGAATGGAACAGGAAAGAATATACTAGAGTTGAGCTTTTACTTCTGGATATACTTGAGTAGCTTGCAGTAGAGCAATGCTCCCACAAGAACAACTAGGAAAGCAAGATATATACACATACATACTGGCACACACACGCACTCATGCACACGTTTCAATGTGCTGTGGAGTGCTGAGGCAACCAAAACTTAAGTGGCAAATCCTACAGCAGGGGGAAACTATGAGGAAAGAAAGCTAAGCTGACATTCTGAAGCTGCCTTTTTTCTCAGGGTTTTGCTGATTTGGGGGAGCCAGGCAAGAATTTGAGAATTCAGGTAAAAGGACAAAGTAGAGGGCCACTACTAAATGTGAAGGAAAAGCAGAGCTTTTTAACAGTCTTGCTGGTCTATAGAGATAAAAATTACGGACACTTGAAAGGCCAAGATTCTGGTGAAAGAGGAAGGACAGAAATGGCTCAACAATATGTTAACTCTTCAAGATATTTCCCGAATTCTGAAGGAGAGGGAATTAAGAAGCCAAGCAGAAAACTTCTGAAAAGAGTAATTTAAACAGTCTCACGTGTTAAGGAGACCAGGATTAGAGTTCAAATAATGCAGTGGAACAGGGGCCCTAGTGATCACCCCACTCAGTGGGAAAACTATGTCCTAGAAGCTGGGAAGAACCAGAAGAAGACAAAGTCATGCCCACACTGCAATTCAGCAGTTCAGTTTCAGATCTGATTACCATGATCAGCTCTCACAACACATGCCTAGCAAGGGAAAGGGTTTATCCTCTCTGGAGGAAGAGAAATCATCCAGAGACTCTATGAACACTTTATTTATTTATTTTTTAAAGATTTTATTTATTTGACAGAGAGACAGCCAGCCAGTGAGAGAGGGAACACAAGGAGGGGGAGTGGGAGAGGGAGAAGCAGGCTCCCAGTGGAGGAGCCTGACGTGGGGCTCAATCCCAGAACGCCGGGATCACGCCCTGAGCCGAAGGCAGACGCTTAACAACTGAGCCACCCAGGTGCCCCTCTACGAACACTTTAATACAAAATGTTAGCGCTCAATATAAAATCAGCCAGCATGCCAAGAGAGAGGACCAAATGACCCAAAAGAAAAAGACATTACAAACAGACTTGTAACAAGTGAAGCCAGTATTGGAATTATCTGACAAAAACAAATAGTTATGTTTCACATGTTCAAGGAAATAGAGAAAAATCCCTTCACAGGGATTTTTAAGATTTTATTAGAGAGAGAGAGAGAGAGCGAGCACGTGAGCATAGGGGAGGGTTGGAGGGAGAGGGAGAAGCAGCCTCCCCACTGAGCAGAGAGCCCAATGCAGGGCCTGATCCCAGGACCCTGAGATCATGACCTGAGCCGAAGGCAGACGCCACCCAGGTGTCCCTACACACAGGATTGCCCAAGTAAGTGATTATATTGAAGATAAGGGGGATGCGGTGTTACACTGTTAGAAAAAGCAATTACCAACAGGGAAAGGGAGAAAACTAGAATGAATCCTGTAGTGCTGGATTAGGACTGTAGAGAACAACGTGATCCCATGGTTTTCAATAGATACAGACAGATACAGAAATTAATATAGATGTGAATGTGTGTGTACATATAGGTTAAGTATGTATATACATACATCTATTTCCTAGTTCTGTACACCGATGTAGTCTGGTAGCTGTGATATCCCAACATCAATGAATACACCTAATACTCAGATAATTTCTTTTTTTTCTTTAAATATTTTATTTATTTCTTTGTGAGAGAGAGCATCAGAGACAGCACAAGTGGGGAAGAGGCAGAGGGAGAAGCAGACTCCCCACTAAGCAAAGAGCCCAAGTGGGGCTTGATCCCAGGGCCCTGAGATCATGACCTGAGCTGAAGGCAGACGCTTAACTGACTGAGCCACCCAGGTGCCCCACTCAGATGGTTTCTAAATGGTTTTTCACTAAAAGGAACTCAGGCTCCTTGGAAAATGACTGATTCGAGGGCCAGGCAGGAAAATGCAAGATGGGATGGAACACCTTGTTCCAAAAGTACTAAAATGCTCCAAAAATGATGGGGACTTGTAAAAGAACACAGAAAGCAGACTGAAAGGAGATCCCACTTGGCCAAATCTGGGACAATTTGAACATCACAATAATTACTGGTAGCAATTAATTAAAACATAGAATAAGTAAGACTCTGAGTCCGTATTGATTTAAATAAATGAATAAATTGAAAGTTTGATGATGAGTAAGTTATTTACATAGTTTCAAAATACCTCCCCACAAAACACTTACTAATTACTCTATTACTTTCCTAGGGTTGTGGTAATAAAGTACCACAACTTGGGAGGGTTAAAACAACAGAAATTTATTATCTCCTAATTCTGGTAGCCACAAGTCAACAGGGCTATCCTTCTTTGCCTTTTCCTTGCTTCTGGTGGTAGCCATCAACCCTTTGTGTTCCTTGGCTTGTAGCCACATAACTAAAATATCTGCTTTGGTTGTCACATGATATTCTCCCTGTGTGTCTGTATCCAAATTTCCTTCTTCTTATAAGGACATGAGTTATATTGCATTAAGGCTTACCCTAATGACCTCAGCTTAACTTGATTACATCTGCAAAGACCCTATTTCCAGGTAAGGTCACATTCATGTGTGCTAGGAATTGGGACTTTAACATCTTTTTGGGATACACAATTCAATCCATAGCAATTACCAAGTGCAAATTTCTGAATGGACAAGCCTGGAAGATACTACATTAATAAGATACCAAAAGGAATAAAACAGGTAGTGGAAGACAGCAAACTTGTGTGATAACTGAAAAAATGGAAAGAGAAGAACACAATCACTTCTATGATATTCCTACGAAAGATGCACAACCTAAATCTGATCATAAAAAACATCACATAAATCCAAACTGGGGGACACTGTACAAAATACTTTGACTTATAATCTTCAAACATATTTAGAACATGAAAGTCAAGGAAAAGACCGAGGAATTGTTTTAGATGAAAGGAAAATAAAGAGAAATGCAATAAATGCAACCTGTTACCGTGGAAAGAATCTTTTTTTTTTTTTTTTAAAGATTTTATTTATTTATTTAACAGAGATAGAGACAGCCAGTGAGAGAGGGAACACAAGCAGGAGAGTGGGAGAGGAAGAAGCAGGCTCATAGCGGAGGAGCCTGATGTGGGGCTCGATCCCATAACGCCAGGATCACGCCCTGAGCCGAAGGCAAACGCTTAACCACTGTGCCACCCAGGCGCCCCCGTGGAAAGAATCTTCTGCTATAAAAACTGGTCAATCTGAATAAGGTTTAAGTATTAATTAATAATAGTATGTCAATGTATGAATTAATTCCTGATTAAATGGCTATACTTAACGGTTGTGAAGGAGAATATAACAGTCTGGTAGGAAAACACACATGAAAATATTTGGAGGTGATGAGGCATCACCAACTTATTTTCAAATGACTCAGGAAAAAAATGTCTTCATAATGTACTTAAGGTGTTTAAGTTCAAGAACATTTCAAAAATCAAAAACAATGAAAAGTTGAAAGACAGGAAAAAATGAAGAAAAAAGATCAACAGAATTTTACCAGAAAATCAAATTCTTTCTAAAAAGAAATCAGGGAAGGGGAGGAAAAAAAAAATCAAATGGTGATTCTAGAACTGAAAAATAGGGCAACTAAAATTAATTGATGGGCTTAACAACAGGTAAGGTTCAGCAAAAGAGAAAATTAATGAATTAGAAGACTGGTTAATAGAAAACATCTAGAAGGAAGCACTAAGAGAAAAAGGATGGAAAATACAGAAAGGAACATAAAAAGACACTTGGAACTCAGTGATGAGATCTAGTTATACATATTAATAGAGTTCCAGGAGGAGAGAAAAGAGACTGGAATAGAAATAATACGAGAATTTGCCGAAATTTGTGAAAAACATCAAGTAATTTGTTATGGGGCGTGACCCTCCAGAGTCATAGGTCCAAGTCCTAACCTTATACACCTCGGAATGTGACAAATTTTTACAGAGGTAATCAAGTTAAAATGAGGTCGTCAGGGTGGGCCTTGAGCCAAAATGAATGGTATCCTTAGAGAAAGGGGAAATCTGGACACAGACACACACTGAGAAAAGACAATGTGAAGAGATACTGGGAGAAAATGGCCACCCACGAGTCAAACTATGAAGCCAGGAACAGAACCTTCCCTCACGATCTTCAGAAAGAAGCAACCATGCTGGGGTGCCTGGGTGGCTCAGTCAGTTGAGTGTCTGACTTCAGCCAGGTCATGATCTTGGGGTCCTGGGACTGAGCCTCGCAAAGGGCTCCCTGCTCAGCAGGAAATCTGCTCGTCCCTCCCCCTCTTCCTCTGTCCCGCCCCCCACTCGTGCATGTTCTCTCTCTCTCAAATAAATAAATAAATAAACAAATAAACAAACAAACAAACAAACAAACACTTCTGGCCTCTAGAATTATGAGACAGACAACAAATTAATGTTTAAACCACCCAACCTGAGATACCTTGTTACAGCAGCCCCAATAAACTAATACATCGATTCAAAAAGTTCTACAAACCCCAAACCAGATACGAAGAAGACCATGTTAGACACATCGCTGCATAACTACCGTAAACCAAAGACTTCTACAGAAGCACACTGGGCTCAGCAGAAGAATATTTGAACTTGAAGACCGGTAAGTATAAATTAGCCAAAAATGAGTCCAGAAGGAAAAAAGAATGAATAAAACAGCAGAAATCTAATCCCACATGGGATATGTAATTACAATCCTCAGGAGAGAGAGAATGGCAGAGAAGAAATATTTTAAAAGATAATGTCAAGTAGTTTCCAAAATTAATGAAAGATACCAAACCAGAGATCCAAAATACTCAGTGAACCCCCAAGTAGGATAACTACAAAGAATATATCTACGCACAGTTGATTTCTCATTACAAGGGAAGCAAGACAGATTAACATTTTTAGGTAATAAAAGAAAAAATTTTTTTTTCAGATTTTTAAAATTTATTTGACAGAGAGAGAGAGAGAGAGAGAGCAGACAAGCAGGAGAAGAGGGGGAGTGGCAGGCAGAGGGAAAGGGAGAAGCAGTCTTCCTGCTACAGGGAGCCTGATGCAGGACTCAATTCCAAGATCCTGGGATCACAACCTGGACAGAAGGCAGACGCTTAACCGATGGAGCCACCCATGTGCCCACTGTCTCCCTGCTTCTAACTCTCCTATTCTCCATCCAGTTCTCCTGATTCTAAAATGCAAATCTGATCACATTAGCAAAATTAAAATCCTACAACTGCTTCCCACTGCTTTCACGGTAAAATTCCAAGACCAATTCTAGCGAACACACACCTTTCAGAACCTTGTTCCTAAGTAACTCTCCAGTTCTATTTATCACCTTCTGCACACATGCCCAGCTATGAGAAACTACTGTCAGGTCCACCAGTTTTGCCATACTCTTATGTTTGCATGCTTTCAACTATGCTCTTCAGAGATTATGGGCTTTTCATTTAGCTAATAATTACTGCAATTTCAGAGTTTAGCTCCTTTGAGAAGTTTTTCTCCGTATCTTCCATCCCCACTCCCAAATTAACTAAAGCACTATTCAATCTATTCACATAGCATCCTACAGTTACCTCTATCATAGCATTTATCACACAGAACTGCAATTATGTGTACTCAACAAATGCTTGCTGAATCAATGTCTCCCAGCCATTTGTTGAAGATCCTCTAGAGTAGACTAACTGATTTCCTAAATAAGAGATCATAGGATTCGAAAATTACTAGATGGTCTTTTGGGTCAAAATGGTGAACTGACCACTCCCATTCACTGTCTCTCCGTCCTGGGACTCCTATAAAATGAATAGTTAAAAAACAACAACAAACAAACAAAGGTATAAACAAATAACCAGAAGCATACCTGGGAAAAACATTTATACAAATTTTAGAAGACAGAGGATAGAAGAGTAATAAAGAAGAGATGAGGCAGGGGAGAGAAAAATGAGGTTAGGAGTGTGCAGAAAGGGAGCAACATCTGGGAAAGGAGCCGATCTGACTTGCAGAATCCCTGAGCAGCTTTCATCTAGGGCATGAGGACTACAGAAGGCTGGAGTGAGTAGTGGGGTTGAAATCAGATAATTAAGTAAAAGCGTGACTACCAAACAATAGGACCTCGCTTGCAATCTCCACACTTGGCAGCCAAAGCACTATGACCTGGGCAAAAAATGTGATGTCTATAAAAAGTTAAAATAATCTGGCAAGAAGACTCCGCCTTCTGACATTTAGCCCTCCTGCTGCCCTGAATAATAGCCAGTTCCTCACCTACACAGACTAGTTAAACCCAAGAGTAAATAATCCCTACCTATGTACTGGGAGCTTCTCGATTTTTTCATACCTCATTCTTTAGTATGAATGGACAGAGATATTATCTGATTTTTGATGAAAGCCAGAATCATAAAAGAGAAAGATCGAGATAACTAGAGGGAGAAAAAAACTTCAAGATCTTTCAAAAAGCAGAACAAAAAGATCAAGGTTGAGAAAACATGAGAACACAGAAGAGAAAGAAATTAATCCACAATCGAAGAACACCAAACTTTAGACTGAAAGAGCCCTGCAAGTAACCCATAATGAATGAAAAACAAAACCTCATATGTAGATACATCATTGTAAAAATTCCAGGACACTATGGATAGAATCCCTAAAAGCTCCCAGCAGAAAAAAAAGTCACCTACAAATAATCTTGCAAAGACTTCACATCAGTAACACTAAAGACAATGGCGTAATGCCTTTTAAGCTGTGAGGAAAAATGATTTTCAACCAGCCAAACTACCAAAGCAAATGTGAAAACAGAATAAAGACATTTTGAGATCTAAGGACTCAGAAAATTAACCTCTCATAAGCCCCCCCTTTTTGGAAATTAACTGAGGATGTGCTCCACCAAAACAAGAGAGAAACCAAAAAAAGAAGACACAGAATCTGTAAAATAGAGTGTTCAACTCAGAATATCAGTATAAAGTAGTTCTAGAATGAGATCTAGACACTTAAAACTAGCGCAGGAAATTGAAAGTTTACTAGGGAGGTTTCTGGGGAAAATGTGAATTCAGAATATGCCATGTGATAGAGAATTTAGAAAGTGAAAAAAAGGCTATGAGAAAGCAAACAATGCAAAAAAATTCTAGGAAAAAAACCAAAAACTCTCTAATCTAACCACACCTAGCATAAGACCATACGGTGAACAATGTGAACACAGCTGTACTATAAGCTTTGTTTATTAATTTTCAGCCTTTAGAGCAAGGAAGTAACATTTAATTATGATTACAGAGTAGAATGTAAACATTATCAACCATGACAATGTGGAAAGTAAAGTAGTTTACTGAAGTTGGGGGACTGAAGGGATAAATGAAAACTAATGGTAAATGAGAGAGGGACGTTTATAACCTCATTTTACACAGTGAAGGGTCTAGACTTAATGGTCAAAAATATCAAATATAGTACTACCACGTACAAAGATGATCAATAGATTCAAAATAATTATATAATGCTGTTGGGAGAAGGAGGAAGGCAGTGGAATATAAGTTAAATCCTCATCTGTCATACCCAGAAATTAATAGATATTTCTTAAATAGGTAAATCAAGAAAGAATAATATAGGCATATTATTCAGAAATATGAAGGCAAAAGCCCCCAAATTAGAGCTAAATGTGTTAAAAGGGATCGCTTCTAGGAAGTGGGACTGGTGGGATCTACTCTACCATCTGCTTTTACGACCATACACAGCAATTAAAGCTATAAAAAAAATTTTTCAAAAAAAACCCCCAAAAATCAGGGCGCCTGGGCAGCTCAGTCAGTTAAGCATCCTGCTTAAGATTTTCTCTCTCTCTCTCTCTCAATCCCCCTCTGCCCCTCCCTCCCACTCTCTTCTCTATAAACAAACAAACAATAAAAAATTAAGTATAAAACAAGGCCACTAGTAACAATTTTAGTAACAGAATGTTTCCATCCAGTTTTCTGGTAAAACAATAAAGTATATATACTTCTGCCCAATTTTTATGTCCTGTTAACAGTAACTAGGCACACTCCCTTTGAAATGCTAAGACATAAGGCTTAATGGACATAAAGACATAAAGCTTAATGGTCAGGGTATCTGTGAGCTTTAGTGTCAAAAACAGCCACGTCTTAATTTAGACTCCTCCACTTGCTGGCTCTATTACCTTTTACAAGGCTACTGACCTTCTTCAAAAGTAATTTCTTCATCCATGCACTAGAGGTAATAATGTTTACCTTCACAGAGTTAGATAACTCATATAAACAGTCACTGATTTATAGCAGTAAGCGATCAATATAAGATAGCTTTAATTATTACTTACATTGGCCACCACTTTTACTTCTTTGTACTGTGCTTCATAGAAAATTCCAGCATTTTCCAGTGCTTCTGTTAGTGAGGGCCCATTTTTCACCTGCTTATCTAATCCATTCACAAATTCCTCGAGCTTGGAACTTGCTTCTTCAAATTCTTTGGAGAACTTCTTTCCACCTGTCTTATCTGAAATAACAGAGAAGTATTGACTTCAGGATAAAAAAGAAAATGTAAAAAATTTAATCTTTTGAAGAAAACCCCTTTTACATAATCTGTAAACCTGCTCTTGCTGCCTTAGTCTCAGTTTCCCCTTAGAGGAACTTCTCCAAATCATAAAACCCACAAAAGTGATTAAAACAATTTGCTGGAATCTGCTAGAGTGCAGCCAAGAGTGTCATCATGAAGGCACCTATAATTACAGCAAAGAAAAGCAAGTTCAACTAAAAGAAATTCTGCTGATGGCTTTTCTTCACGAACTGGATGCTGTGCTGCTAATCAGGAGAAACAGGATGAGGCTCAATTCTGTTCACTTAGATTCACTACAGATTGTGAGAAAACAGAGGTTTGGAAAAGTAAAGACAAAGGGACCTCTGTGTGTATCACATTAAAAATTCTTTCCTATCTGAAGAAGACCCCCGATAAGAGTACAAACCATGAATTGTTTTTTCAACACCGGTGATATTACAAACTGTCACTTACTCTTCTTTTTTTTTTAAAATATTTTATTTATTTATTTGACAGAGAGAGACAGCCAGCAAGAGAGGGAACACAAGCAGGGAGAGTAGGAGAGGAAGAAGCAGGCTCCCAGTGGAGAAGCCCGATGTGGGGCTCGATCCCAAAACACCGGGACCACGCCCTGAGCCGAAGGCAGACGCCCAATGACTGCGCCACCCAGGCGCCCCTGTCACTTACTCTTCTAAGTATACACCTTTCCCAGTGACTACTGGAATATGGCTTCAGATATGGGTACAAGTTTTGGCTTTGCTTTGTATCAGCTGTGTAACTTGCTTAGTAAGCTACTCACCTCCTTATGAAGCCTCGTATTTCTCATGTACAAAATGGAGGTTTTTAATATGCTTCTGGGTTGTTGCGAGGATTAAATTAGGTAATAATGGTTAAATTTAAAGTACAGTGTAAGACCAAAACAGGTGCCCAAATGAACAGCTGACAGCCATTTATTCATCACTTCAAAAATATTTATCAAATGCCTATTATGTAGCAGGTATTGCTCTAGGCACTAGGATACAGCAATAAACAAATAAGGATAATATCTACCTTCATGAGATTTACATTCTAATAATTTATTAACACACTTATTATTTTTAACTTATAATCTAAGGAAAAGAAAGCAACTACTAGATTTCATGGGGCATTACGGTGACCTTATTAAAGAACATACCCAAACCACATTACCACACATATGAAATACATCTGTCTATATATAACTCAATATATCAAGAAAGCACTAGAAATGAGGAAAAGGACAGAATTTATTTTAATTACTTTTTTAGATAATTTTATTTTTTTAGATTTTTTTCCTCCTGCTTTATTGAGATACGGTCAACATATAACACTGTGTAAGCTGAAGGTGTGCATTGTGAAAGACGAGAATTTACTTATAAAATTTATATGCATGAAATCAGCACTTGGAAGACCACAAGTGCCACAACTGCTCTCTAGAACCTAAGATTCTCTTTATGGGAGAAGCCAATCTGATGACTTAAAAATGACAGATCTGGGAAGAAAATCTGAGTTATTCTATTTAAAAAGAAGTATTACCTTTCAAACATTTGAGAGTTTCTGTGCTGCACACATCCACCCTCATGGTTGACAGCTGCTTCTCCTTCAGTTCTATCTGATCTTCTGAGCGCTTGTACAGCAACAGCTCTTCAATGAGGGCCTGGGACTGAACACATACCAGAGTCATATTTCATTTATGGAGTCATTCACTTATTCTACCTTCCCCCGTTAACATAAAACATGTCTAAAATCTAATAAAACCATGAGGAGAGAAACCCTTTGCATTTCCTCATAATCACTCTCAATTTTCATGCCAAAACCATGTTTTTAGTTACATACTTTAAAATACCCTTTCCTTAGTTATTCAAAGCTAACTGAACATACAAGGTTAAGACTAAGACAAAGGTCCACCTATTCTTTAATTTTTAATTAGATAAATATAGTCTTATTAAGTTTAAGCAAATTCTAATTTAGTAGAGCTTCAGAGAAGGATGAACCCCTTGTTGGGGGGGGTTCGATACAGAACCTGGCTGGTAATAGATATTCTGGAAGAAGTTAATTCTTCTATTAGGGGAACATATAAAACTCCAAGTAGTCTGAGCCCAATCTGGATTCTTCCAGAACAGCTTAAACTTGTTTAAAATATAACTGAGGTACAACTGAATAAAAATAAATCTTACTGGACTATACGGGGAACTGTAACAAAAGGGGTAAATAAAGCTTTAGCATGTTAAACGTATTCTATAACTTACTCGAAATTCTGCAACTATCTTAGACTTGAGAGCAGCTTTTGGATTTGTGGATGCTGTTGAATTAAACAGAAGTTCATTAAGAATACAGACACAAAAAGTCAACTAATATTCAGGTCATTTTTCAGCTTTATAGTTAAGGGTGTACACTTTGAACATATGTCAAATATGCACATATAAATAATAATAAAATTCCTACAATAAATATTCCTAGAATATGAAATTTAAACATTCCCAAGTATGGCCAACGTAAAAATATACTATATAGATAGGTCTAACCTACTTACCTCCAACAGACCCTTTAAGTCATTAAGTCCTAGAATTATTGATTTGGAGATACTGAGATACATGGAGTACCTTTTTTCCCAGTCTGAGTTTAAGAGGATCTCAATGCCTCAAATAAAGAGTGTTCAGGAGCAGGACATCCAATTACTCCTGAGCACTGGCTGAAGAAAATTACTTATAAACATCAACTCTATTCCTATGATTTAGCTTTGGATTTCTTTTTCTGCTGACTCAATTCACAGCAAAAACAGGCAGGGAAAGTTCTAAGTACATTACCACTGTGGTTCAACTTTGGCTGAAATGATGATTCTTGCTGTTCCTAAGCATGCAACTTATGATCAAAAGGATGTCAGAGGACTTCCTTAATCATGATGAGTATCATATGCTTGCTGGAGTAAAACCATCCCACGTGTCTTGTTTTACCTCCCAATTCTCACTGTCTTCTACCTTGTTCCCTCCACACCTTCAAGTCTTTCTCAATATTCCTCAGTTTGGCCCACAGCAGTCTATCACATGCAGTATTCCACTCCCTTGATCTCATGCTGGGTAAACATGATAAACATAAAAGGAGCTCCCATTAGAGAATGAGCTTCTGGCCAGGATTGGAGGCCCATGTCTAATCTGGTAGAATGCATCCCCAAATCTGAAGGATTTCATGGCTCCCAAAGAAATGCTTCTTAATGCCTAGTCTCCTCTTCAGCTCTGTTGTTTAATGTCAGCTGCCTCTAACTTCTTATAACTCTCAACCTAAGAGTTAGCCTGAGCACTAGCAAGCGTTTTTTTCTTCTTTCACTCCCCCAACTATTCTTGAATCTTCACTCATTAAAACCCTTTTTCTGCATTTCCTTTGTTTAAAAGTAGGGTTTGTTTTTGTTTTTGTTTTTTTTTAAAGAAGTAACTCCATGATGGCTTGTTTAGTATAAGTCACTGGGTCACTCTCCCAGGCCTGGAAAACACAGGCTTCCCCATGGTTTATGCCAGGTACGATGTCAAATGGTCTACATTTTCTTCTGCTCCAAAAAGAGGAGGTAATTTTATATTAGTTGAGATTTTGTTTCTTACTTTGTGATTTCTTCCACTGCTTATTCGGTTGTTTGTTCAGATTTTCTTTCAGCTGCTTCTGAGTTTTGAAAGTGGTACCTGGAAAACATTTCAGTTTTTGCAATCTGGCATTATGGGAAGCTGTTCTGTCTGTCCACTTCAGTGTCAAAGTTGTAGCATTGAAAAAAGGCAATCCGAGACTGTGTGTTGTTTCTTTCTTTCTTTTTCTTTCATTTTTATAAAAAAACAGAAATACCCACCAATCTAAGAAGCTGTCAAATAAACATGATTTATTTCTATAATCAATAAAATTACTGATTTTGAGAAGAACAGGGCAGGAAGCTTAAAAATACCAGTTAACACATTTGAAAATGAAGAATTTAACAGCTTCTTAGAAGATGTTATTTTTAAAGCAAATTTCTAGTCAAATAATGGTCATGGTATCAGATATCACCACCAACTTTTATTTAATGATTCAATTACATGCATCTAATACATACAAAATAAATAACATTTTAAAAACAGGTACAAAACTTACTGCAAATCTAAACCAAAACAAAGACTAAAGAATGCCAATATATGCTTAATATCAAATAATTCAGTGGAAACTGAAACCCCATTAAAAAATTCTCCAACAGTAAGAGGACAGGGCAGTAACTATTAAACACACAAAAAATTGAACAGTTTAAAACACTCAAAGTAAAACAAATGCAGGAAAATGACCAGATAGTCATCAGCACTTAATATGCTTGACTTTCTCTAGTCAGTACAAACAAAATCCAACCCTCTTCAAACCAATTCTATTTAAATTTTAATTCAAACAGATTCTTTAAGTATTTAATTTTAAATAAATAGGACCCAATCCAGAACTTTGTTTTTCATTATTAGGCAATAGGCAACAGATTTATTAGGCAACAGATCTATAAAATATCTATATTTTATTAGGCAACAGATCTATAAAATATCTATAATTTTAAAGACTCAAGGACTCAATTTTTTCTTTGAGGAGAGAAAATACACTTACTCAAAGCTTCTCTCAATGCCACAATCATTTCTTCTGGGTACACATTTCTATCTTCCCAGATTTTGAAGATTCGTTCTATAGACTTAGAGACAGATGGATCCCTGAGGATAAAGAAAAAGGTGACACAGACATATAAAAATGTTAATTTATATCTTAAACTAGAAATCTGAAAATAAAGTTGTCAACAAAATTATTTTCCAAATGTCTTCTGATGTTCAAGACATTTTTTTCTAGTGTCTAGTAGGACTAAAATCTTAAAATTTTTAAAGATTTTACTTATTTATTTGACAGAAGGCAGGAAAGAGAGTGAGAGAAAGCACAAGTATGGGGAGCAGCAGAGGCAGAGGGAGAAGCGGGCTCCCCACTGAGCAGGGAGCCTGACCCAGGGCTCAATCCCAGGATTTTAACTTTTCTAAATTGAAGTACAGTTTACACACTTTATTATTATTTTTAACTGAAGTATAGTTAACACATTAAAATTTCTTGGATGTTTCAAAATGTCAATTTATGGTTGGTTTGTTTGAATCGGGATCCAAAGAAGGCCAACACATTGCATTTGGTTATGTCTCTCTCTCTCTTTTTTTAAAAGATTTTATTTATTTATTTGACAGAGAGAGAGAGACAGCCAGTGAGAGAGGGAACACAAGGAGGGGGAGTGGGAGAGGAAGAAGCAGGCTCCCAGCGGAGAAGCCTGATGCGGGGATCCATCCCAGAATGCTGGGATCACGCCCTGAGCCAAAGGCAGACGCTTAACGACTGCGCCACCCAGGCACCCCTGGTTATGTCTCTTAAATCTCTTTTAATCTAGAGCAATTAGATTAAATTGTTCTCAGTATTTTTCCCATGCCCTCATTGATGTTGCAGTCCAGGGGTTGGCTGTCCAGCAGAACATTCCACATTCTCTAGCTTTACTTATTTGCTTCCATTTTAACTTGTTACACTAATGCCTAAATCTCCTCTAGACGAAAATTAGTTGGATTTATACATGTTCAAATTTTGGGGAGCAAATATTGAATAAACAATACTATATACTTCATACTGCATCCCATCAGGACATACATAATCGCTGGATATCTCATCTTTAATAACACTAAGCCTGATCAATGCAATAAGGCAGTATTTTCTCTTGTGAACTGTGCTTATGTACTCACTAGCATTTTAGTGTTTATCTAAGGATTAAGTTATGTTTTATATATAAAATATTATTTTGCCAACATTACAAATCTTTTCCCACTTTGCACTTTAAAACATATAATTTTAAAATGTAGCCTTGTTAAAATAAAATTGCTCTTCTCTACTGCCACTTTTTAAGTATAGGAAGCCTACCAGAGACTTAAAATAACTTATTTTCTTTTTATCTCTGTTTTACTGATTAATGTTAAAAAAAAAAAAAAACATTCATTTGCGGGGCGCGTGGGTGGCTCAGTCGTTAAGCATCTGCCTTCGGCTCAGGGCGTGATCCCAGAGTCCTGGGATCAAGCCCCCTATCGGGCTCCTCCACTGGGAGCATCTTCTTCCTCTCCTGCTCCCCTGCTTGTGTTCCCTCTCTTGCTGGCTCTCTGTCAAATAAATAAATAAAATCTTTAAAAAAAAATTCAGTTGCATAATTCATTTAATATCTACTGGGTACAGAATGTAAAATCAAGTGCTAATCTAAACAGATTTCCTATTAATTGTTCCAATATTATACCTTCTCTTTTCCTTACTGATTTACTGCTTCCACTAGCATATATTCAATTATTAGTCTTTTTCTAGACTGTGAATTCTTTTTTTTTTTTTAAAGATTTTATTTATTTATTCGACACAGAGAGAGATAGCCAGCGAGAGAGGGAACACAAGCAGGGGGAGTGGGAGAGGAAGAAGCAGGCTCATAGCGGAAGAGCCTGATGTGGGGCTCGATCCCATAACACCGGGATCACGCCCTGAGCCGAAGGCAAACGCTTAACCGCTGTCCCACCCAGGCGCCCCTAGACTGTGAATTCTGTTCTGTTAATCCATTCTTACATTATACAGCTGACCCTTGAACAATGTAGGGGATGGTTAGGGGCGTCGACCCCAATCCCCCGCAGCTGACAATCCACGCGTAACTTCTGACTCCCCAAAAACTTAACTACTAAGAGCCTACTGTTGACTTACCAAAACACAAAGAGTTGATTAACATGTATTCTGTATATGTATTATATACTGTATTCTTACAATAAAGTAAGCTAGAAAAAATATAATCATAATGAAAATACATTTACAGTACTGTACTAATTGAAAAAAAATCCAGGTATAAGTGGACTCAAGCAGTTCAAACCCATGTTGTTCAAGGGTCAACTGCACTGTATTATCTTCAAAACTATAGCTTATCTTCCCTCATTACAACTGCATTTCAAAACATTTCTTATATTCTCACTTGCTTATTTTTCCAGAGTAAACTTAATGTTAAGTTCCAAAAGAGAGGAAATTTTGGTATTTTTAATTTGAATTATATTAGGCTGACATATGAATTTGGAGAAAGTATTACCTATTAACATTGATGTGTGGTATTAATACATTATTGTTCATTGCAGCAAAACATTAATATTTATGAATTTATATTCAACATTCCCAAATACAATTTCTTCATAAAGGTTTCAACATAATTCCTGTTAAGGCTATTCCTAGATATTTCATTTATTTTATTACCAGTATGACTCACCATCCCTCGTACTGCTAATTTCTCACACTAAAACTGATTCAGAAGTTTGTTGATGGTAAATTATCTCAGCTTTTGTTTCTCTGGAAATATCTTTATATGGTTTGAATTTTTTTTTTTTTTTAAAGATTTTATTTATTTATTCGACAGAGATAGAGACAGCCAGCGAGAGAGGGAACACAAGCAGGGGGAGTGGGAGAGGAAGAAGCAGGCTTCCAGCGGAGGAGCCTGATGTGGGGCTCGATCCCATAACGCCGGGATCACGCCCTGAGCTGAAGGCAGACGCTTAACCGCTGTGCCACCCAGGCACTCCAATGAATTTTTTTTTTTTTTTTAAGATTTTATTTGTCAGGAGAGAGAGGGAGAACAAGCAGGGGGAGTGGCAGGCTCCCCGCTGAGCAAGAAGCCCGATGCAGGACTGGATCCCAGGACCCTGGGGTCATGACCTGAGCCGAAGGCAGACACTTAACTGACTGAGCCACCCAGGTGCCCCTTGAATGGTTCTCAAAAAGTAGTTCTGCTTTGTATGCAAATCTATATCGACAATATTGACAGCTATTTTCTATAAATGCTATGAAATACTTTTCATAACTGCCGTCTGGCTTCCATAGCTGCTATGGAGAAGTGTGTTGTCAATCTAATCATAGTCTTCTGTATGTGATCTGTCTTTCTGTCTTTTCTCTTTGGCATTGTTTTTTGTTTATTTTTTATTGTGGTAGAATAAAACTTGCCATTTTAACCATTTCTAAAATGTACAACTCAGTGGCATTAATTACATTTACAATGTTATGCAACCACCACCACTATTTCCACAATTTTTCATTATCCTAAACAGAAACTCTGTACCCATTAAATAATTAAGTGCCCAGTACTGCCTCCCCCAGCTCCTGACAACTTTTCACCTACTTTCTGTCTCTATGGATATACACATTTACATACAACGTTTACACTGCTGGACAATCTCTACAATTCTTCACCTTGCAAAACTCAAACTCTATACCCACTGAACATTATCTCCCCTTTCCCCCCACAATCACCAGTACTTTCTGTCTATAAATTTGATTACCGTAGTTCGTCTAAGTGGAATCATAGAATACTTGTACTTTGTGACTAGCTTATTTCACTTTGCATAATGTGTTCAAGGTTCATCCATGTTGTAGCATATGCCAGAATTCTTTCCTTTTTAAAGTTAAATGATATTCCATTTTATGTATACCACATTTTGTATATCCATTCCTCTGGAAATTGGTACTTGGTTTGCTTCTACCTTTCGGCTCTTGTGAATAATGCCATTTTGAACACTGGTATACAAATACTTGTTTGAGTCCCTGCATTCATTTCTGGGGAGTATATACCCAGAAGTAGAACTGCTAGATCATACAGAAATTCTATGTTTTTGAGGAACCATTCAACTGTTTTCCGTAGCTGTTGCACCATTTTACATTTCTACCAGAAACAGAAGTTTCCCCCCAATCCTGACACTTGTTATTTTCTGGTTTGGTTTGGTTTTGTAATTTCATTACAATGACGAGGTGTGAATTTCTTTTTTAATTATCCTGTTCAGTGTATGTTGTGGTTGCTGTAACTGTAGATTCATGTTTTTCATCACTTTCAGAGAGTTCTCAGCTATTACCTCCTCAGAAGAACTCAAATGTTCTCTCCTCCTGGAAGCTAATTTGGTGTTAATTAGGCCTCTCATTCCAATCATTTTTCCACTTCCGTCTAATTGCTGCATTCTAATTTCTTCAGAACAAATTTCTAGCTTAATCTTTTTTCTTTCTATAATTCCTGTTGGTTCTTTATAATCTGTCCAAATATCTCATCCATTGGTTCATTTCAATCTTTAACATTTCTTACATAGTTGTTTTATATATTCTGTCTGATAATCCTATTATCTAAAGCTCATTGTTGAGGGGGGATCTAAATACGCTAATTCTCCTTCATGGTGGTTTGTTTTCCAAAGTGTTTGGTGATTTTTGGATTGTAAGCATATATTTGTCTGATCTTAATCTATGGGATTCCTGGTGGTCTAGATAAGAAACGTACTCCTCGAGAGAAAATTTATATCATAAACCAGGGGGTGCTTATGACTCAAAACCACTTTGCCCCTTTTCTCCAGAGTCCCAGTCTAACTGCCAGACCGCATGGTAGCACTGACATAGGCATACTGGTTAACGTCAGCTCTGATTTTCTAATATGTCCATTGTTGCTGGTGCAGTTTACATTCTGTCAAGAATGTAATTGTTTTATTAAAAAAAAAAAAAGACCTTTTGGGGCGCCTAGGTGGCTCAGTCAGTTAACCATCTAACTTTGTTCAGGTCATGACCTCAGGGTCCTGGGATCAAGCCCTGCGTTGGGCTCCCTGCTGAGAGTGGAGTCTGCTTCTCCTTCTCCCTCTGCCCTAACCCCCTCCTCCTCCCTGCTTGTGCTCTCTCATCACACACTCTCTCAAATAAATAAATACAATCTGGAAAAAAAAAACACAAAAAAACTGGAACTGATGATCGGCCATCTGGCCAGTAGTCAAATCAAAATATCTATAACTGTCTTTCTAACTAGACTACAGAGCTTCTTCAGAGCAGAGATAACTTATTTATTGTTGTTTCTCTGGCAACATAAGGTGCTCACTAAATAGTAACTGAATAACCGTTGGGATTTTGTTATTGTCAAACTGAACTATTCACTATGAGGTCCTCAAGTAAAATATGCTAGAAAAACAGCAACTGCTAAGAAAACATATAATTAAGACTAGGGTATAATATAGTAAAAGTAGCCCTAGATGGAGAAACTAGAGGTTTTAGTTCTGTTTTAGTAAGAAGTCTTTTGGGGGCTAGGTTTCTTCATTTGTTTTTGTGTGGTTTTTTTAAAGATTCTATTTTTTAAGTAATCTCTATACTCAACATGGGGCTCAAACTCAACCCCGAGATCAAGAGTCACATGCTCTACCAACTGAGCCAGCCCGGCGCCCCTAGCTTTCTTCATTTGTAAAAATGATTTTACTAGATAATTTGTTAGCTCTAAAATTCTTAGCTAGATTTGTTCCTTATTTATATAAACACAGAACTCTCAAACTTCTACAAGTCAACCATCTCTCATATTTAGGAATTCTCTGAAAATAAAACCAAAATAAAATCCAGAATAGCAGTTTTACTCACCGTGTTATTCTAGGTCTCTATTTTAGCCATTACTGATCACAATATCAATTTCTATAAAACGTACAATTATTACCACATGTAACATAAAAAATTAATTATAAACTTTGTTGACTTATAAGTAACAAACAACTGGCTGACCTTGTAGAAGTGTTAAGATATTCAACAGATGCTTCCTTTGCTAGCACCCCCCACCTGCCTTTAAAACAGCAAGGTATTAACAAATTATTTCAAAGAGTAAAGCTAATGAAGAGTACAGGAGGAGGTGCCCAAGTACCACAGTTAAACAAGCTAAACAGCATAATCTTGTTCCTTACTCAGGGGAGTATCTTTTCTTTTCCAAGCTCTTATTTCTGGGATGTCATGTGCTATGTCTTATAGGTAATATTCTTAGTAAACATTTGCTAACTAACTGAATGGAAGACTAAGTAATAGGTCAACTTAAGGAAATAGTCAACATTTAAAAAACCTTGGAGCTCAAAAATTAGATTTTCTCTAAAAACTTGCTATTCTGTGTCTCCTAAGTGATCCCCATTCATACAACTTTTCTATTTTGTCTATAACAAATATCTTCCCTAGTGTGTTACTTGTCTTTATTTTTATGATGTCTTCTATAATGCAGAAGTCTAACTTTTTTTAAGATTATATTTATTTATTTGACAGAGAGAGAGAGTACAAGTAGGCAGAGAGGCAGACAGAGGGAGAAGGAGAAGCAGGCTCTCCACCAAGCAGAGAGCCTGACTTGGGGATTGATCCCAGGACCCTGGGATAATGACTCGAGCTGAAAGCAGACGCTCAACCGACTGAGCTATGTAGGTGCCCCCAGAAGTCTAATTTTGATGTCATTAAATTCTTAAGTACTTTTCTTTGTTTCTCTGTAAGAGCTTTTTAGAGCTTTTTTTTTTTTTTTTTTTTTTTTTTTTTTTAAGAGAGGGAAGGCAGGGGGGCCGCCTGGGTAGCTCAGTCATTGGGCGTCTGCCTTCGGCTCAGGTCATGATCCCAGGGTCGTAGGATCAAGCCCCGCATCGGGCTGCCTGCTCCGCTGGGAGCCTGCTTCTTCCTCTCCCACTCCCCCTGCTTGTGTTCCCTCTCTCGCTGGCTGTCTCTGTCAAATAAATAAAATCTTAAAAAAAAAAAAAAAAAAGAGAGAGGGAAGGCAGGGAGGGGCAGACGGAGAGGGAGAAAAGTAATCTTAAGCTGGCTCCACACTCAGCGTGGAGCCTGACTTGGGGCTTCATCTCACAACTGTGAGACCATGACCTGAGCCGAAATCAAGAGTTGGACGCTCAACCACCTGAGCCACCCAGGTGCCCTCTACAAGAGCTTTTAACCTTCAGAGTCATAAAAACATATTTCTAACATTTTAAAAGTTTTATTTTATACGCTAAGGTAATTCACTTGGAATATATTTGTGTATATGGTTTAGAAAAACATTTAACAATTAATTGTATTTTTTCTGGATGGAAAGCGTATGTCTCAGACTCACTTACTGAAGAGTTCCTCTTTCCTTCAATGATTTGTAGTGCAACTTCTACCATTTACAAAGGTCATATATATACATATATATGCTTGTGTTCCCTCTCTCGCTGGCTGTCTCTGTCAAATATATATATATATATATTTCTGGGCTTTCTCTGTTCCTTTAATCTGTCTTTATACTGATATCACATTCTTTTATAATTATAATAGCCAAATAATAAATCTTGATATTTCATAGGTTAAGTCCTACTTGCCATTTATCAAGTCTTATCAACAGTCAACAATGTCTACTCCTAGACATTGGAATTTTATTTTTTTTAATTTTTTTTTTAGATTTTACTTATTTATTCGACAGAGAGAGAGAGAGAGCAGGGGGAGAAGCAGAGGGAGAGAGAGAAGCAGGCTCCTGGCTGAGCAGAGAGCCAGACGTGGGGCTCAATCCCAGGACCCCGGGACCACGACCTGAGCCGAAGGCAGACACTTAACCAACTTAGCCACTCAGGCATCCCCTATGTGAATTTTAGAATCAGTATAACAAGTTTCTTAAAATGTCTTATTGGGATTTTTATTAAAGTGTACTGTATTTACATGCTGATATCATCTTTTTATAACAGTTCGTAATTTTCTCCAGAAAGGTCTTAACATGCTTTTATTCTAGATACTTTACATAGCTTTTGTTGTTACTATTAACAACATCTGTTTTTCTATTTTATATATATATATATATTTTAAAGATTTTATTTATTTATTTGACAGAGATAGAGACAGCCAGCGAGAGAGGGAACACAAGCAGGGGGAGTGGGAGAGAAAGAAGCAGGCTCATAGCGGAGGAGCCTGACGTGGGGCTCGATCCCATAACGCCGGGATCACGCCCTGAGCCGAAGGCAGACGCCCAACCGCTGTGCCACCCAGGCGCCCCTTCTATTATATTTTTTGACTAGTTGTTTCTGATGTATTGAAATGCTATTGATTCCGAGATGTTGATTTGTACCCAGGAACCCTGCTAAATTCTTTTTAGTCTGTGAATTCTCTTGGATTTCCTATGAAGATGACTGCAAAGTCTCCATATATCTTTTTACCCTTGTATGATCCTATTGATTACATTCTATAGTTCTTATAAATTCTATAGAAATTACAAATTAGAATTTACAAATTAAGTATAATGCAAATACCATTCATACTGACATTAAAGGGATAAAGGATATTTTGTAGAAATATATTACAATGTGAGCATGATAATGTATATGTTGTTTTAAATTTATCAACTCTATAATATCCTTACTATTCAATTATTTCACCATTTTTCTCCATTTAAACTACTGAAAATATTTTCCATAGTGTATAGTGAAATCATTACTGCCTTCACTGGATACAAACAATTATGTATATATTAAAGCCATCTTTAATCTGTTCTCATTAGCTTCCCATAAAATAGTATCACCTCATGCCAAAATGCAATCACACAACCCCCCCAAAAACAAAGAAAAAAAATGCAATGACAAACACATTAACACAGCCACTGAAAATGAGTTGCAGAACTGTTAATATAAGATAATCATACAGATGATACTAAATAGTATACTAGATAATTGAATTTTAAATTATAAAATAGAATTTAAAATTTTATTTCTCATAAACGAAGATCCTTTAAACTACACCCATGGACCCACCTAGGAAAATCTGGGGCCTGTATAAAGACACGCTGCTTTTCAGCACTCCACAGTATCTCCATCCCATCCAATCATCAGTCATCCATTGTACAGGCATTTACCAATCACCTAGGAAGTGCCTGGCATTATGCTGAGAGCAGAAGCTCAAAGTCAGGGGGGGCAGAAACTGGTGATAAAAAGCACTTCTATCAATTACAAAGTAGTGTGTTAGGTGCCAGTATAGAAGAAGAGACAAGGTATACCTTAATGCAGACTGAAACAAAGATGTCAGGAAGGGAAAATGTCTTGATACAGAATCTCAAAGAAGGGATGGAGGAAGCAGTATCTTACAGAGCTTATCACCTAAGTGGGAATACTACACTGCTCTATGGTTTATTATACAACTTGCACTTTAAGGCTGCCAATTCAATTTTCAAAAGGAACCAACTACTTCTATTCACTGAAAATTGCAATTTAAAATTCAGGTTTAGTCTAAGTAAGTCTTTTTTGTGCTCAATTTCAATCTTTTAAAGTGGTGGAGGCCCTTGGGTGACTCAGTCAGTCAAGCATCTGACCTGATTTCAGCTTCAGGTCATGATCTCAGCGTCATGAGATCAAGCCCCGTGTCAGGCTCTGCGCTCAGCACAGAGTCTGCCTGTTCTTCTTCCTCCGCTCCTCCCCCGGCCCCCCGCTTGCATTCTCTCTCTCAAATAAATAAAATCTTAAAAAAAATAAAAAAGGTTACATTTTGAGATTATGAAATGAACATGACAGAAAACCTGCTTAAAACATACATATATAAAATTATTCAACATACAATTAAAAAAGTGAATACCCATGTAATCACAAGAAATAAAATACTGCCAGCTCCCCAGAGGACTCAAGTGGACCCTTTCAAAAGCACCGTCCATGTGAACTACCTAACATGGTGGACTTTTGTGGTAATTGTTTTCTTACTTTTCTTTATGGTTCTAACACGTAGGTCCTATTTAAATTAATAATAGTTTTTTTGCCAAACTTGAATTTTATATAAAGGAATCATATCATATATGCATAAGTATTCCTTTGTACTTGCAATCAATATTTTGTGAGATTTATCTATGCTGTTGCATGTAACTGAAATTCATTAATATTCTTTGCTGTCTGGTTATTCCAATATGCCACAACACATTCATTTTACTGCAGAAAAACATCTGGATTGTTTCCAAATTTTTATTACCAAGAACAATGTTGCTATAAAAATTCTCTGCCATTGATTGCGCTGTATCTATGCAAGTTTCTCAGGAGTAAAAGCCTTGGGGTGAAATCCAAAGATCATAGTGTGTACATAACAAACTTTTCAAAAAGAAGGTTGTTTTATACCAAGCAACCCTTAAACCAACAGGATACGAGAGCTTCCACTGTGCCACAGTCCTGCTAATGTTGGTATTGGTGGACTTTAAAATGTATTCCCTATCTGGTAAGTATGCGTGCTGGTTATTAATTTATTGCCTCTCAGCTCTAAACCCACCCTTCTTTGTGGTACAAGAGCCAGACTGCAAACTCTATTTCCCTTATGCTCAGCATTAGTCTCTGCCAATAGAGGTCCCTAGAGCCACACTGACAGGCTCAAAGAAGCAGTTGGGATTCTTTTGGTGTTCTGTTCTCAAATGGCTCAGCAGCATATAGGCTTCCTGGCAGGGTTTGAGCACAGAGAGTGCTGTTCTTGCCATCAGTGATGAGGGCTCCCCAGCCAGTCTCTGCCGCTACGATGGCAGGTAGCACATTCTTGCAGCAATCCACTCTTTCCTCAGGACAGGAGGGCTCTCTCTTCACTTTTCCCTCAAGTCCAGAGGTAGTAGCTGCTTTCAGCACATATTATCCCATTATACCTTAGAGTTCTCTTATTCCTTCTAGTAGTAGTTAACTACATTTTACCTACTTAACAATTCTTTACATTAGATTTTCCTATTTAAATTACGGGTGTGTGGGTTTCCCTCTCCCGACTGGAACTTGACTCACCCCGTATGTAATGATACACATATCTCAGCAGTTCTAAGACTATATCATGTGATATCACAACAAACTGAATGCAGAAGCAGAGAACAGAATTTAACTGTACACTGTAAAATTAGATCTCTACTGCACCACTGTACCAGATATTAAAGAGATCGGCAAAAAAAATGAGTTCTCATTAAAAATTCTTTTAAAAATGTATTTATTTATTTGAGAGAGAGAACACAAGCAGAAGGGGCAGAGGGAGAGGGACAGAATCTCAAGCAGACTCTGTGCTATGTGTGGAGACTGATGCAGGGCATGACCATGAGATCACCCCCTGAGCCAAAACCAACAGTCTGACGCTTAACTGACTGTGCCACCCAGGCGCCCCTCATTAAAATTTTTTTTAAAATTTTGTTGTTGTTGTTTTTTGAGAGGTGGAGGAGGGGCAGAGGGAGAGGAGAGAGAGAATCTTAAGCTCCACGTCCAGCACGGAGCCCGTCTTGGGGCATGATCTCACAACCCCGAGATCATGGCCTGAACTAAAATCGAGAGTCAGACGCTTAACCGAATGAGCCACCCAGGTGCCCCAATTATTTGTTTATTGCTTTAAAGGTGATTAATATTTAAACAATTTGTTTAAATTCTAATATGGTAAGTGCCAGGTAAAACCTTCTACTTTTTTTGTCTTTTTTTGTTGTTATTTTGTTATTTGTGTATTCTGGATATGAACCCTTTGTTGACTGCACCGCAGATATTTTCTCCCACTCTGTGGCTTGTCTTTTCACTCTTTATGGTATCTTTCAATGAACAGAAGGTCTTTTTAAAGTAGTCGAATTTATCGATCTTTTGGGGTAAGGTCATGATATTCTCCTTCAAAAAGATTTACAGTTCTTTTTTTTTAAGTTCCTTTTTTTTTTTTAAAGTACACTCCAAGCCCAGTGTGGAGCCCAACACAGGAATTGAACTCATGACCCTGAGAACAAGACCTGAGCCGAGATCAAGAGTTGAATTTTAACTAAGCCACACAGAGGCCTCTGGTTCTTTTGTATTTAACATGCAACTAATTTTTGTGTATGGTATGAATGAGATCTAATTATATAAATATATATATATACACATATATATATATACATGAGATCTAATTTTATATACATATATATAAATATATACATATAAATAACCAACTGCCTGAGCAATAATTATAAGAAAAAAGTTCCTTTTCCACTACCCGTAGTTTCATAGACGGATCTAGTATACACATACATTGGTCTGTGTCTAGACTTTGTATTATATTCTACCAGTTTCTTTGGCCATCTTGGGCTAATACCATACTGCTTTATTTATTACAGCTTTATAATAAGGCTTAAAATCTGGTAGAGCCAGTCCTTCCACCTTGTTATTCTTCAACAGTTTCTGGCTTTCTCTTTCTGGCGGAGGGGAAGGAGAACTCTCTGCACTTCCACATAAAATTCAGAGCCAATCTGCAAAAAGGGGGGAGGGTACCTTTACTGAGATCTTAATTAAGACTGCACTGAATTGGGGCACCAGGCTGGCTCAGTCTGTGGAGCATGTGACTCCTGACCTCAGGGCTGTGAGTTTGAGACCCATGCTGGGTACAGACAGAACTTAAAAAGTAAAATCTTAAAAAAAAAAAACAAACCAAAAACAAGATTGCACTGGATTTATAAATCAATTTGGGAAGAATGGACATTGTTAAATACTGAGTCTTCCCTATCCACAAATGCCTATTTAGGTTTTCTACAATGTTTCTCAATTATGTTTTATAATCTTCTCCATAGAGGTCTTACACTAATCCTTTTAAAGATTTTTTTTTACACACAGTCGATCCTCATTAATCTCAATCCTGGATTCCCTATTTGCAAATTCACCTACTTGCTAAAATTTATTTGTAACCCCAAAAGCAATGTTTTGCTTTTTCAGTCATTCCTAGACACATACAGAATGGTGAAAACTTCAAGTTGGCTGATGGCATGTTCTCAGATGAGGTCAAACAAGGTGACGCTCTGCCATCTTGTTTCAGCTATCATACTAAAAAAACAAGGATCCTTTTGATCGTCTATTTCGTGCCATATTTCTTTGCATTGTGCTTCTGAGTGATGATTTTGCTGTTTAAAATGGCCCTCAAGCATAGCGCTGAAGTTCTTCTGTCTAGAGTTCCTAAGCACAAGAAGGCTGTGATGTGCCTTACACAGAAAACACATGTATTAGATAAACTTTGTTCAAGCATTATATAGGGCTGTTAGCCATGAATTCAATGTTAATGAATCAAAATATATTAATAAATATATGTTAAATAAGGTATCTGTACACAGAAACCTACATTAAATAAGGTTATGTATTGATCAGTTGACAAAAATGTTGTGACCAGGGAGCTTGCAGGAACTTAACCCTGTATTTGCCCTAGGAGCAATGATTCAGTATTCACTAATTCACTGTTCATGGCAACTTCATGGAACATAATTACTATGAATAATAAGAATCAACTAGATCTCTCCCCCACCTCCCCAGTATAAAGAATTAATTTTTTTTTTAATGTTCTTACTTTGTTTCTGGTATAGAGATAAAATAATTAATTTTATTATTATTGATTTGGGTCTAACAACCATGCTAATCATATCATCTGCAATTAATGACAATTTTGTTTTTTTCCTCTCCCAATCCTTTCATTCATACACTTTTGCTTCCTCCCTCTCTCCCTTCTGGCTAGGAACTTCATGACGAAGTTGGACAGAAATGCTGACACTGGGCATTACCCTTGTTTTGTTCCTCATCTACAGCATGTTTGCTATAGGTTTTTCTTTTTGGAAGATACAGGTTACTGGATTGGAGAGATTCCTTTCTATTCCTGGTTTGTTTTATATTGAATGGATTTTTTACTTACTTTTTCTGCACCTTTTAAGATCATCATACAATTTTTCTCTTTTTATTCTTAAGCGTAGTGAATTGGATGAATTTATTCTCCATATTAAGCCATGTGTCCATTCCATGGATAAACCCCACATAGTTAGGATGTACTATACTCTTTATGTTCCACTAGACTCAGGTTGTTCAGGGATAAGATCAGTTTGTCATCTTCTTTCCTCATATTTCCCAGTTAAACTCTGGCATCGAGGTTATGCTAGTGCCATTAAGGTAAGCTGAAGAGCATTCTTTCTCTGTTCTCTCAACAACTGTGAGTAAGACTGGAATTATTTCTTCCTTCAGTATCTGCTGAACTTGCTGGTGAAGCACCTAGGTCAAGGATTTTTTTCTTCTCATTAAACTTTGCTTTAATGGGTCTCAAAATTCTGTGACAGATTTTTGGTCAGGTTGCTTCCACTGGAAAGTACTGATTTTGAAAACTAGTAACTTAAAACTGCCACACAGAAAAGAAATGGTCTACAAAATATTCTCCCTTCATTCTGAAGGTTTTATGATGCGCTGTTACATTAAGCAGCCTTTTTTCGTTTGTCCTGCAGCTTTTATTATCATATAAGCAATAACTTTAATTTAATAGATTTTATTTTTTACAGGCATTAACCAATCTTTTATTTAAAAAAAATTTTTTTTAAGATTTCATCCATTTATTCGACAGGGAGAAAGAGAGAGCACACAAGTAGGCAGAGCAGCAGGCAGAGCGGCAGGCAGAGGGAGAGGGAGACGCAGGATCCCTGCTGAGCAGAGAGCCTGATGTGGGGCTCAATCCCAGAACCCCAGGATCATGACCTGAGCTGAAAGCAGACACTTAACTGACTGAGCTACCCAGGTACCCCCTGGTCTTTTATTATTAAACTTATAGCCAACTGAGACAAAGAGTTTTGAGACAGTTTTCCTACCCCTGATTAAGAACAGAGTGGCAAAGGGGCGCTGGGGTGGCTCAGGTCATGATCCCAGGATCGGGCCCCTGCACTGGGCTCCCTGCTTAGTGGGGAGTCTGCTTCTCTCTCTCCTTATGCCCCTCCCCCTGTTCGTGCTCTCTCCCTTTTTCAAATAAATAAAATCTTTATTTTTAAAAAAGATTTTATTTATTTATTTTATAGCGAGCACAAGCAGGGGGAGCAGGAGAGGGAGAATGGAGAAGCAGGCTCCCCACTGAGCAAGGAGCCTGACGCAGGGCTCGATCCCAGGACCCTGGGATCATGACCTGAGCCGAAGGCAGACGCTTAACCAACTGAGGCTCCCAGGTAGCCCCTAAATAAAATCTTAAAACAAAACAGGGTGGCAGGTATTAGGGATAAAATTCATTTAGCCTCCTGAGCTTTCTAGACAGAGCAGATTGGTGATCTTGCCCCTTCCAACAGCCTTCTTGTCCACTCCTTTGGTGACACCCATAGCAATGGTCTACCTCATACCACAAATAGCAAAACAGTAACAAAAAATATCTCAGAAGAGGATAGTCAGAGAAGCTCTCGACATACTGGGCTTGCCAAAAACAGTATTAACAATTTCAAGAGTTTGGGGCCATCTTCCAGCTTCTTACCAGGATGGTAATTAATCTTGTCCTCCAGCTCAGCAAACTTATAAGCATGTGAGCTGTGTGACAATCCAGCACCGATGCATAACCAGCCCTGATTTGGCCCAGACAGTTCAGGATAACCACTTGAGCCATGATAAACATCTCTGACAGGCACATCCTTGACACTGAAGCCCACGCTGTTCCCAGGAAGAGCTTCACTCAAAATTTCACGATGCATTTCAAAAGACTTTACTTCAGCTGTAACACTGATCAGAGCAAAGGTGACCACTATGTTGGGTTTGAGAATACTAGTATCTAGTTGGCCAACTGGGACAGTATCAGTACCACCAATTTTGTAGTCATCTTAAGAGTGGCAGACGCAAGGGCCTGTCAGCTGGACAAGTTCCTTGAGAGAAGGCAATCCACAGCTTCAAGGAGCATGGTTCCACTGGCATGGCCATCCTCCCGGGGGACTTTCTATCCCTTGAACCAAGGTGTATTAGTACGTGGGTCCAGCATGTTGTCACTATTCCAACCAGAAACTGGTACAAATGCTACTGTGTCAGGTGGGAGCCAATTTTCTTAATGTAGGTGCTGACTTTCTTAATGGTTTCCTTATATCTCTTCTGGCTGTGCTGTGGCTTTATAGAATCCATCTTATTAACACCAACAAATAGTCATTTCATACCCAGTGTGTAAGCCAAAAGGGCAAGCTCATGAGTCTGCCGATTCTTGGAGTTACCTTCTTCAAATTCACCAAACACCAACAGTAATAATCAGGATAGCACAGTCAGCCTGAGATGTACCTGTAATCATGTTTTTGATAAAGTCTGTGTCCTGGGGCATCACTGAGGGTCACAAAATACTTGCTGCTCTTTAATTTCGACCGGGAGGTATCAATGGTGATACCATGCTCACATTCAGTTTTCAGTTTATCCAAGACCCAGGCATACCTGAAGGAGCCTATTCCCATCTCAGCAGCCACCTTCTCAAATTTTTTGATCCCATCACATTTGTGATCAAACGGCCAGTAGTGGTGGACTTGTTTTCCAATGACAACAATGTGGATATAAATCTTTTCCTTTACCATTCTGTCATGGCTTTAGCAGTGGTTTTCACGACACTTGTGTTCTGGTGGCAAACCCACTGCAAAACCAGGGGAAGTTCTTATGGGAAGATTTCTGAGGACTGGCTGAATTTATTCAATGGTTATAGGATTATAAGGTCCTCAGTTTTTTATCTGAGCCATTTAGTTACTTGTATTTTTGAGGAACTTTACCATTTTGTCTATATCTTCAAATTTATTGGAATGAAGCTGTTGATATTGGTAACACATCTACCTTCTACATTTCTTTTTTTTTTTTTAAGATTTTATTTATTTATTTATTTGACAGAGAGACAGCCAGCGAGAGAGGGAACACAAGCAGGGGGAGTGGGAGAGGAAGAAGCAGGCTCTTAGCACAGGAGCCTGATGTGGGGCTCGATCCCGTAACACCAGGATCACGCCCTGAGCTGAAGGCAGACGCTTAACGACTGAGCCACCCAGGCGCCCCTACTTTCTACATTTCTAATACAGTTTATTTATGCCTTCTTTTTTCTAGGTCAATCTCATCTAAAGTTTATCAATTTTATTATTTCCTCAAAAACAACAACAACAAGAAAAAAAAAACAACAAAAAATGTTTCCTCTGTTGAACCCTTCTATTGTATGTTTGTTCGGTCTTGTTACGTTTTCCCCCCCAATTTTCTTTTTACCATGGTAAAAATTAACATATAAAATTTATCATTTTAACCATTTTTTAAGTGAAAAGTTCAGTAGGATTAAGTATATCCTTTCATCAGTGTGCCCGGCTGGCTCAGTCGGTTAAGTGTCCTGGGATGGAGCCTGCGTCAGGCCCCCTGCTGAGCAGGGAGCCTGCTTCTCCCTCTCCGGCTCCCCCTGCTTGTGTGCGCGCTTTCTGTCAAATAAATAAATAAAATCATTAAAAAAAAAAAAGTATATTCATATCATTGTGCAACCATTGGCACCATCCATCTCCAGGCCTCTTTTCATCTTGCAAAACTGAAACTCTATAGCTATTGAACTTCCCATTTCCCCTCCCTCCAGTCCCTGGCAACTCACATTCTGCTTCCTTTACAAATTCGACTATTCTAAGTGCCCCACTTTGTGTTTGCCTTTTTTAAATTTCTTGAGTGGCTGCTCTCATTATATATCTTTTCTTCCTTCCTTCGGCTTATTTTGTTCTTCTTTTGTGAACTTCTTGAGATAGATACTTAGCTCATTAATTTTTGACGTCTCTTGTGTTCCAGGTACTTTTATAAGTGCTTTCCATACATTAGCTTGTGAGGATTACCTCACAACAATCCTAAGATACAAGCTGTACTATTCTTCTCATTTATAGGTGAGAGAACTGGAGCACAGAAAAATTAAATAATTAGTTTAACAGGTGGTTAACAAGGATTTGAACCTAGGCAGCCTGATTCCAAAAACTTGGATTCTTAACTTCTAAGTTTCACTGCTTCTCAAGAAAGGAAAAATATTCCAGGAAGAAAAATTCACAAGCGCTTGTATTAAGACACATCATATGAGTGTTTGGCTAGAGCAATGGCTCATTACTGGAACCTGGGAGAGCTAAGGACAAGGGTGGGAAGTTGACATCTGACTGTGAAGGGCATTAAGTGCCTTCCCAAGGAGCTTAGATAATGCGACTGCACAGTAAAAAAACCCAATGATGGCTACTGGCACGATCTCATTCTTTTTTATTTTTTTAAATGTTCAATCTCCTATCTTAAAGTAGCTTTGTATCATCTACTTTATTATCAGTATCCTTATTTGTAAAATGAGGATAATACTCTTTGCCCCAATTCTATTATATAGTTGGTTTGACAGTCAAAAAAGAAAATAACAAACATGGAAAGGAATTCGTTATATAGTAATATAAAAATACTTTTTAAAGAATGATCAGAGCAGTGATTTGGTAACATTAATTTGTTAATAATAATTGTAGGAGCGATTGTCATTATCAACTTCATCATCACAGCAGCAGCTAACATTTATTAGGTGTTTATTATATGCCATTCACTATTCTAAGCACTCACTCTATATCATAGTATTTACTCATTTAGTAGTTCCCAGACTCTGTAGGGTGGATACTATTATTGGCAGATTTATACAGATTAAAAAAAACCAGGCTTATATCAGATAAGTAGTATAAAATATATAAATATATTTTTATATATTTCATATAAAATATATATTTGATATAAAAATATATCAAATAGAGATAATAATGGGAATTTAAAGACAGAAAAGGAGGAAGGAACAGGAAAACAATAAGTCTCTGGTAAGTGACTAAGAAATGAGGGGCCGGGGCACCTGGGTGGCTCAGTTGTTAAGTATCTGCCTTCGGCTCAGGTCATGATCCCAGGGTCCTGGGATCGAGCCCCGCGTTGGGCTCCCTGCTCAGCGGGAAGCCTGCTTCTCCCTCTCCCACTCCCCCTGCTTGTGTTCCCTCTTCTTGCTGTGTCTCTCTCTGTCAAATAAATAAAATCTTAAAAAAAAAAAAAAATGAGGGAGCGCCTGGGTGCCTCAGTAGGTTAAGTGTCTGCCTTTAGCTCAGGTCATGATCCCTGGGTCCTGGGGTCGAGCCCCATGTCAGGCTCTCTGCTCAGTGGGGAGTCAGCTTCTCTCTGGGGTGCCTGGGTGGCTCAGTGGGTTAAGCGTCTGCCTTTGGCTCAGGTCATGATCCCTGGGTCCTGGGATCGAGCCCTGCATTGGGAATCCCTGCTCAGCGGGAAGACTGCTTCTCCTTCTCCCTCTTCCTTTGTGCGCTCTGTCTCTCAAATAAATAAATAAAATCTTTTTTTTTTTTTTTTAAAGATTTTATTTATTTATTTGACAGAGAGAGGGAGACAGCCAGCGAGAGAGGGAACACAGGCAGGGGGAATGGGAGAGGAAGAAGGAGGCTCCCAGCAGAGGAGCCTGATGTGGGGCTCGATCCCAGGACTCCAGGATCACGCCCTGAGCCGAAGGCAGGCGCTCAATGACTGAGCCACCCAGGCGCCCCAAATAAATAAAATCTTAAAAAAAAAAAAAAAAAAGAAATGAAGGGACAAGAATTTAAAATTACTAAGGGGCCATTATAAGATGAAAAACTAAGTTAAGTTTAGGCAGACTGTATTGTCAAATAGAAATAACAGGAGACTAAGAGTCAGAAACATCTCAATTCTATTCTCACCTCTTTACTAAACTGACATTTTACTTTGGGTAACTTCTTAACTGCTCTGGGCTTCAGTTTTCTCATTTTGTAAAAAGAAATAATAAAATTCAATTTGCTTACCTGCAAAGTTGGTTACTGAGTTTCAAATACCATTTGTATAATAATTTTCAATTTATAACCTATTTTCACACAAGCTGTGGGAGCAGGGCTTTATACAAATGTAAGGTGTATTATTGTTTTAGATGTTCTGAGTATCATCATATAATAATGAGGCAATAATTCACAAAAAGAAGTCAGGTGAAACTTTTAGTCAGGTGAAACCAAGTAACTCCTTAAAGTGATTAAAGGAATAAAAGGCATGCCCTAATGCAGAAGTCTCTAACAGGTTACCTACAGTTCAAATTTAGTCAAGAGATGTGTTTTGTTTGGCTAGCAGTAACCTTTTTTAAAAATGTGATTTAGCTTCACACATTTAAAAACTGGGAGACTTCATATAAAAATCCAGATTTTGACCTAGCTTAAAAAGTGAGGTCTTGGGGCACCTGTATGGCTCAATCAGTTAAACGTCTTCAGCTTCGGTCATGATCTCAGGGTCCTATAGCTCCGCATCGGGCTCCCTGCTCAGTGCGGAGACTGCTTCTCCGTCTCCCTCTCAGCCCCTTCCCCTGCTCGTGCTCTTTCTCTCAAATAAATAAATAAAATCTTTAAAAAAAAAAAAAAAGGTGAAAAAGTCCTTGGAAGGTCTGGCAGCACGTGTTAACACTGGACTTCTATTGCTTTATGGCCATAGGCTAGGGCTGAGTAGCTGCTGCTGCTTTTAGATGGGTTTTCTTCACATTCAACCCACCTCACTCAATGTGACCTGCCTGGAACATCTAGTCATTTGCCCCTCCTGAATTAAACGGATTTAAAAAACAGCTATAAATTAAGAGAAAAGAATTCACAGAAGGGTAGAAATTAATCTAAAGTATATTTGTGAATAGAAATTTAAAAGAGGGTACTAGTGGTTGGGATGGGGATGTTTATGGAATACTGAAGTTCATGCCTTACGATCCCCTCATTTATCATATACTGTATAATTAATTTGTTTATAACCAAGAATATATAATTTCACTGATACAGTCTTCTGCTTCTATTAGAGTTTAAAAATCTACAATAACTGATAGGGGAAATCTAGCCTTACTATTCTTTGAAACAATTGTCTTATATATTTTATCCTTCCACGTTAAACCCTAGTGAGATTTTGACTGGGATTACAATGAATTTATAGATTACATAATGGGAATCCTATTTTTAACAATACCAAATCTTTCTCTTCAAAATGGTAATGTATCTTTTCATTTATCCAAATCTTTACTACCCTTTAGTAAAGTCTAAAAAAGTTTTCTTTATAAAAGCCTTAACATACTTCTTAATACATTTACTCTTGAGTGGGACCTCTTTTATTCTGGGGGGCAGTACTTTTTGTTGCAAAAGGAATCTTTTCTCCTAATTACATTTTTTAATTGGTTATGGCTAGCACTTGAACTTGAATCCAACTATTTAAATGACCTCTCCTATTAGTTGACTTTATGTGAGCCAGCGGTCAGCAAACTATGAACCTCAGGCCAGCTGCCTATTGTTGTAAATAAAGTCTTATTGGAACACGGCCACACCCATTTGTTTACCTGCTATCTATAGCTGCTTTCATGCCAGAATAGCAGAACTGAGTGATGGCAACCGAGAACCTATGGCCTACAGAGCCTAAAATACTTGCTATCTGGCCTTTTACAGAAAAAGGTTGCCCATCCCTGATGTAGGTAATCCCATTATCTGCAAATAATGACAATCCTGTCCCTTCTAAAAGTACTCTTTTTATTTATTTAGAAATGAATGGGATCTCCAGCATAATGGCAAATACGAATGATGTCAGAAGACACCCCTGTATTGGAATGCTTTTATTGTTTCACTGTTAAGTCTTACGTTTACTACAGGTTTCTGAAGACACCCTCATTGAGTTAAGAACATCTCCAGCACTGGGGCACCTCAGTTGCCTGAGCATCTGCCTTTGGCTCACCTCATGACCCCAGGGTCCTGGGATTGAGACCTTAGTCTAGTCAGGCTCCCTGCTCAGCAGGCAGTCTGCTTGTCCCCCTTCCTCTACCTCCCCCCTGCTCATTCTCTCTCTCAAAATAAATGAAATCTTTGGGGGAAAAAAAAAGGCACATTTCCAGCATTGAATTTTAATTTAAAGGTCTGAACTTGGGGTGCATGGTGGCTCAGTTGGTTAAGTATCTGACTTCAGCTCAGGTAATGGTCTCAGGGTCCTGGGAGGTAGCCCTGTGTCTGGCTTCACACTCAGCAAGGAGTCTCTCTGTTTGTCCTTCTCCCTCTGCCCCTCCCCATCTCAAATAAATAAATAAATAAAATCTTAAAAAAATAATAAAAAAATAAAGGACTGATCTTTATTCTGAGATTATGTCCTTCCACCTTTTTCTGTGAAATTAGTTACAGTAATACAAAGCAGTTGTTTTAAAAAGTATCTTTGCCTAGTAAAATAAAAGCTGACAACCCTATATTAACCCATGATCTAGGTCACAAAATCTAAGTCTAGGAAATGCTAGGTAAGTTATAAAAAGACTACAGTGATATTTACAGTAGAAACTCTAAGTGGAGACCATCCAGCATACTGCTTTTCTTACTCTAAATTACACTGAATTTATATATGTAAAGAAACAACACAGACTGAGGTTAAGTGGCAAAGAACATGAGCTTTTGGGGTCTAGACAGGCTTGGGTGGGAATTCCGTCCCTCCCTGCCTTCTCCCCAACTCTCCCAGCTATGAGAACTTAGGCAAGCTACTGAATCTCTCTAAACCAGTTACCTCCTCCTTAAATGGGGACAACAGGAGTAGCCACGTTAAAAAGTTGCTCTCAGAATTCAGTGACTTAAAACACACAGTATCTGGTCAACTGCAAGTGTTCAATAAACGCCAGGTGTTACCATTATTATTTTATGTACTTCTTTTTTTTCTTTTTAAGATTTTATCGTTAAATAATCTCTACACCCAATGTGGGGCTTGAACTCACAACTCTGAGATCAAGAGTCCCATGTTCTACCGACTGAGCCAACTGGGAGCCACTATTTTATGTTCTTCTTACATCATGTATAAATCTTCTAGCAAGCACTTTCACGTACTACCAAAATAAACACCTCAAGTTAATAATCAAAAGGAAAGGAAAGGACCATTCAATTTTGAATGGGTTAATACTAACAAATGGATCGACAATGTGCAATGTTCCCATATTTATGTAAGTACATAATATGCTAATCAATATATAATTTGAGGAAATACTTAGCAATTTTGATTGTTCTACACAATCATTTATCCTCCAATTGTGTGTATATGTCTCTTGCACCAAATAAACAACTTGCAAATATGGATGAAACACAAGGAAGACACTATTAAAACAGAGTAAAAATAACATCAAATTAAGTATTCCAGCACTTTGGGAAATGCTGGGTACAATTTCATTAAGGATGGAATAAATCAATACGAAATTCAGAATAAAAATTCCCATTTCTCTTTAATTACACAGATATTATAGAGGGGGCAAGATTTAAAGAAGACTGAAAGAAGAAAGGATATGTATTAAAAAATATATATGAAAACAGAGAAAGGAATAGGAAAGACATTCCAAGCAAGGAGTGTGTATGAGCAGGAGATATATATGGTCAAGGTAGGAGACAAGAGGCAGAAAGGGTAAATAACAAACAAGCTTTCAAAAAGAGAAGAGAATAAATAAAATATTTTTTTTAAAAAGATTTTATTTATTCATTTGACAGAGAAAGAGTGAGCACACAAGCAGGGGGAGCGGGAGGCAGAGGGAGAAGGAGAAACAGACTCCCTGCTGAGCTGGGAGCCCGATGTGGGGCTGGACTCCAGGACCCTGGGATCATGACCTGAGCAGAAGGCAGACACCCAACTGACTGAGCCACCCAGGCGCCCCAATAAATAAAATCTAAAAAAAAAAAAAAGAGAGAGAGAGAGGGGCACCTGGGTGGCTCAGTCGTTAAGTATCTGCCTTCAGCCCAGATCATGATCCCAGTGTCCTGGGATTGGAGTCCTGCATTGGGCTCCCTGCTCAGCAGGGAGCCTGCTTCTCCCTCTCCCACTCCCCCTGCTTGTGTTCCCTCTCTCTCTGTCTCTCTCTCTGACAAATAAATAAAACTTAAAAAAAAAAAAAAAGAGAGAGAGAGAGAAAGAATTTTTAAAAGAAAAATATGTGTACTAGTGGGAAAGTTACATGAACAATTTGGGCAAAATATCCTTGGATCTTCAAGCATGTACAACTATTAACAGTTCTTACTAACGGGTAAAAAGGAAAACTAAAGTTCTTAATTTTCGGAGCTCAGACCCCCCAGAGCAGTAAGAATGTACTTACTTCACTAGAGCGGCTGCTTCAGGAAGGACATCAGCAAATGATTCACGGAAAATGATTGCATTTTTCCTTTTGCAGTTCTGTATAACATCATTGGCGAGGTAAAAGAGATTCAAACGGTGGGGATAGGCAGCTAGAGATGACAAAAGACAATAAATAAAACCAAATGAGTCTAATTATACTTTGTTCAACTTACTCCAAATACAGTGTTCTCAAGCTAGGTAACCACTATTACGTGAATGGAGAATAAACAGACAAATGATCTAGTCTCTCACTACCTTGATCTTAAATTCAGTGACCTCCAGGAACCATTCCTCTGCACATTTTAGAATCCCCTTTTCTGGGGGATTTTACAGCCTCCCATTCCCCTTATATTTGTCACTTTTATCAAGATTTCAGTTCTATATTTTTCCTAACTTTATAGTCACTTTAAGTACTCAATTTTTTCTCTTCAATTCCAGTCTTTGATCTATTATTTAAACCACTTTTTTTTTTTTTTTTTTTTTTTTTGGAGAGAGAGAGTGTGTGTGCCTGCAAGCAGAGGGACAGAGAATCCTACGCAGGGTCCATGCCCAGCGCACAGCCCAACTCAGGTCTCAATCTCACAACCCCAAGATCATGACCTGAGCCAATATCAAGAGTCAGACACTTTACCCACTGAGCCACCCAGGTGCCCCTTGAACCACTCTTTCATTAAAACCTTCATTTTCTTTTCCTCCTCTCCCCCCACCCCCCGAGTTAGCCTTTCTATCACATGCATTCAACAAAATCCTAAATCTAGATCGACCTAACTGAATGCCTTTACTGTACCTTTATTTCTGCTCCTGGGTTCTGCTGAAGAAAAATCATACCACCAGGATCGAAACCATATAAATCTAGTCTCCTTCAGCTGGGCCCTCAACATTACAATGCTACAGTCCTTCCACATGCTCTTCATTATCATCAGAAATCATGAGATGGAAATCCTGTTCTCTCAAAAAAATGTAACCATATTTAAACCCAACCAAATCAACTTACCTGAGGAGTTAAATCCGAGTTCTCACTGTCTCCACTTTAACTCCTGTTAACGCCATAACTATAGGAGCTACTTTTGTTTTACTGTACTTAAAATAGGCAATCTACTATGCTCAAGAGCTTTATATAAATTATACCATCTCATTTATGTTGCCATCACTCCACTCAAACAGCAATTACCAATAAATTCCAACTTATTAAACCTGAGGAAAATTTTTAAAATGTTATTTCTTTGTAGCTTCTGGCACACGGAATGATCTGTTATGGTAATACTTCTTTGGTTTCTGTCATAAGCACTTTCCTGGTTTTCATACCTCTCTGATTCCTTCTCCATATATACATGGGTGGGCACGTGTAGACAGGCAGCTCCACGTGTGACTGTCCTCCTTTAAATGTTGAAGCTCCCCAGGGTTCTCTCCTGAGCATTCTTCTCCATTTACCCATGGCATCATGTTATAAGATTTCAGGTTTTAAGTTTGTTTGTTCCATTCCTGACTCTGTCCCTTATCAGCTTTGGGGTTTTATACACTACTTAACTCTTCTTTATGACACTTTCTTTTTCTTTGTAAAATGACAACCTCACAGGGTTGTTACAAGAATTAAATGAAACAATGTATATAAAGCATTTAGGACAGTGCTTAGCACACAGAAAATGAAATGCTATCAGCATAACCATTCACCTCCATGGCTTTAACTCCCACCACCTATGCACCAATGACTCCCATGTCTATAGATACCAAGCTTGGCTTTCCCTTTATCAGTCAATGCACACATCCATACACAAGTCTCAGAGGCACCTTGAGCTTGATTTTTCAGTATTAATAATCGTCCTCCTCTTCCATCTGTTACTCCTGCTGTATTTAGCCAGAATTTTAGCAATCTTTTTTTTTTTTAAGATTTATTTGTTTATTTGACAGAGAGAAAGACAGCCAGCGAGAGAGGGAACACAGCCCTGGAGTGGGAGAGGAAGAAGCAGGCTCCCAGCAGAGGAGCCTGATGCGGGGCTTGATCCCAGAACACCAGGATCATGCCTGAGCCAAAGGCAGACACTTAACAACTGAGCCACCCAGGCGCCCCAGCAATCTTTTTTTGACTCTTCCTCCTCCCTACCTGACCCTCACCACATCTGATAAATCTCCAAGTCCAGACAATTTTGTCGCCAATACTATCTGTAAAATTTATCTCCTCTTTTCCTTCTGTTTCTACTATTGCTCTTTGCTGGGTTCGTCACCTTTGACCTGGACTACTATATTGCAGTACCCTCCCACTGATTATCTTGCCTCTAGACTTAAGTCTCTTCAAATTTACTCTCTAAATTGCTAAATTCACTTTTTTTTTTTTAAAGATTTTATTTATTTATTTGACAGGATAGAGACAGTCAGCGAGAGAGGGAACACAAGCAGGGGGAGTGGGAGAGGAAGAAGCAGGCTCACAGAGGAGGAGCCTGATGTGGGGCTCGATCCGACAATGCCGGGATCACGCCCTGAGCCGAAGGCAGACGCTCAACCGCTGTGCCACCCAGGCGCCCCTAAATTCACTTCTAATATGCAAACGTTATCCAATTTGTTTCTCATATCGAATCCATCAATGATTTCCAAATGCTTACTAGAAAACTCCTGAACACCTTAGTCTTCATTTATGATCTGGATCTTACCTTCTCTTTCAATCTCATCTCTTCCCTTTCAAAGTTCTATCTTTAATGAAATACTCACAGTTCCCAGAAACTTTGCACATGCACTCTCTCCTTCTCTCTCAGAATTTTCCTTTTCTAAGATATCCCATTCTGAATATCTTGTGTTTCCTACTCATCCATAGAAGTCCAAAATTTTAAACTTAATTCATGTCAGATTTTGCCCTCATCTTATCACTACTTCTTCCCCAAACAAACCACCCCCAAGTATTTTAATGCAACTTCTTCCCAATGCAAACCCTACACTCTACAGTCAAATCACTATAGAAAGTCAGGAGGAAATGAGAAAAACTGGCTGATATAGTCTAAGACGATGCCTAAAGGCAGTGGGATTTGAGAAGACCCATCTCGAATGCTTTTCCAAACCCTCTGCAACCTAGTTCTTGCTTACTTGTTTAGCCTCAACTCAGCCACTCTCCCTTAAAGCTGCAGTTTAGTGAACTATACTTTGTTTTCAAAGCCAAGCCCCACCTCCTTCCTGTGTCTTGCCACCCATTTCAAAAGGCTAATTCTTTTTCTTCCTTCAACTCTCAGCTTACACATCTCATCTTCCATGAAGCTTCCCCTGACTGTAAGACAAGGCCTTTAGCGCATCCTGAAGGTACATGAGTCATACACTTATCACACGGTAGTGTACTTGTATGCAACTTCCACTAGAGTATAAGCTCCCTAAAGGCTGGAATTCTGTCTTGCTTACGGCTATGACCTCAATGACTAACTGAGTATCTGGCAGGTGCTCAAATAATATTAGTTAAATGTCTGATGAAGAAGTTGAATTTTTGTAGACAGGAAGAAAGGGGAAGAGCACTCCAGGAAGAACAAGTCATGAGTACAGGTGCTGAAAACGACTGGGCAATGAGTGTCTTTTGTTTTGCAGAAGGGAAAATTTAGGCTAGATTTTAAACTTATTTAATAACACTTATAGCATTTTCTATATGCTAGACACTGCTTTAAAGATACAAATATTAACTGATATCCTTACAACAACCCTGTGAGGTGGATACTGTTATCTCCATTTAAGAGATGGAATGATGTGAATTGTCACATCTAGTAGGTTCTGAAACTGGAATTTAAATATAGACAGTTTGGCTTGAAGTCTACATTCTTAATTACTACCTACTTCTACTTGTGTCTGACCAGGAAGGTTTGGCTGGAAGAGCAGTGGGAGAATAGGCAAAGATACAAATTCTGATGGTTATTAAATATTGAGCCAAGAAAGCCTTTATTCTGTGGCTCACAAGAAACCATGAAAAGTTTTTATATAGAAGGGTGTTTTAGAAAAAGCTGCAGATAATTTTGTTAGAAATAATAAAAAGAGCTAATAACACTGTAAGGAAGCAACCAGACAAATCTATAAGGTGAGATATTCTGCAGGGCAACTGGCCCAGTCTCATCAACAAATCAGTGGCATAAAATGTAATGGAGAGATTAAGGGACTCAAGGGACAGAGTAATCTTTTTTTTTTTTTTTAAGATTTTATTTATTTGACAGAAAGAGCATGAATGGGGGAAGGGGGAGAGAGGGAGGGAGAAGCAGGCTCCCTGCTGACCAAGGAGCCCGATGCAGGACTCGATCCCAGGACCCTGGGATCATGATCTGAGCTGAAGGCAGACGCTTAACCGACTGAGCCACCCAGGTGTCCCAGGACAAAGTAATCTGATGTAATTACTCTGTGTCCCTAAATTGCACATAGGTTTTGACCAACCACCTATAAATGACATTCCTGAATCAACGAAAGAAATCTGAATATGGTCTGGGATTAGATAAAATGAAAATTTACTGAAATGGAAATAAAAAACCATCAACTGAAAAAAATAGTAATTAGAGAGAGATTTCATGTTAGGAAAAAAAAATTTGTGGGGCGCCTGGGTGGCACAGTGGTTAAGCGTCTGCCTTCGGCTCAGGGCGTGATCCCGGCGATCTGGGATCGAGCCCCACATCAGGCTCTTCTGCTATGAGCCTGCTTCTTCCTCTCCCACTCCCCCTGCTTGTGTTCCCTCTCTCGCTGGCTGTCTCTATCTCTGTCGAATAAATAAATAAAATCTTTTAAAAAAAAAAATTTGTGAAAGAGATCAGAAAGGATATGGAATTAATAGTATTGATCTCTATTTTCCTTTTGCTTACCTGTATTCTAATTTTCTACAATACATATTTGCTGCTTCCATAATAACAGACTATAAGGAAATATAAGCATTTTGGCCCCGAAAGTTGAACTAGTTGTCTTGAAGTGATCGGCATTTCAGCCCAGACCTCTCCTTCGAACTGTAGACTCAAATATCCAACTACTTCCCCAACACCTCTTCACGCATGTCTAATACACAGCTCAGACTCAACACGTGACCTTCTGATCTCTTCCTCCAAACTGTCTCCTCCTATAGTCTTCACCTCAGTAAATGGCATTTCTTCTGGTGGCTTTTTTCAGCCAAAAATCTTGAGTCATCCTTGACTATTCTTTCTCTTTCATACTCCACATCCAAATTCACAACGCAGATCTCATTAATGCTACTTTCAAAATACATACAAACTTAGGAAATTACAAATGTAGAAAGGGAGAAGATTAGAATAAACCCTGTTGTGCTGGATTGTAACTGGAAGTCTTGGTGTAAACCTCATAGGTATATATAGAAATATAAGGGGAATGAATGTGTGTATATGTGTAAATACAACTATTTCCTAATCTTCACTGAAAGGCCTAGAAGTAATAGTATGCCAGTATCTAATATCTAGATCCTGGTTTCAAAGAAAAACCAGGGCTTCTTGGAGAAATAGCTGATTCTAGGCCAGGAAAGAAAGTACAAGAGCTTGGAACATCTTGCACCAGAAAGTAAAAAAGTGCTCAAAGAATGATGTCAAAGGCACTACCTTCTAGGGGTTCCCACTGGCCAGATCTATGGAATGGACAAGTGTCAAAATCAGTAATAGTAAATGATTATAAGCACTGAATAAAATAGCAATCCATGAATACATACTGATGTAAATAAATAAACCAACCGGTGAAGGGGGAAGCTCTGCTTTATAATCAATCAAATGCCAACTAATAAATATATAAGGAATAGTGGCATTTAAAAAAATAGTGTTTGGCAACCATCACAATAAGAACTGACTCAAGCAACAATAATCAAAAGATCCCAAAGCTAGCAAGAGAAAGTTTAATGCAGAACCAGAAATTTATAAAGTCTCAAACTACTTCCCCACAAAACACTCACTTAGTTTACAGTAGAGAAACCTTACAGGCAAAACCCATCTAAACCAAGTGATAAAGTTAACATCACTATTATGGGGCATATCGACATTGTGTTCCTCCAAATATAATGAGTTAAGAACACAGCATCATTTCTGCAGTATGTTTGTCCAAAACTGCATAACCTGAATCTAACAATAAGGAAAAATCAAATACAAATTTATGGATAGTTTGTAAGGTACTGGTCCATATCCTTCAAAAATGGCAAGGTCATGAAAGATAAAGAAAGACTGTTCAGACTGAAGAAAAATAAGACATGACAACTAACTGCAACACATGACCCTGGACCTTTAAAGACCATTGTGGGATAAATGGCAAAATTCAACCACAGCGCTTGGGTGGCTCAGTCAGTTCAGCATTTGACTCCTGGTTTTGGCTCAGGTCAGATCCTGAGATCAAGTGCTCTCTGGGGCTCTGCACTCAGCACAGAATCTGCTTGAGATTCTCTCTCTGCCCTTCTCCTGGCTGATGCATCCTCGCATGCGCACCGTGTGTGCTCGCTCGCTCTCTCATCAACACATACATACATAAAATCTTAGAACATTTATGTGTGTGTATGTATATATATATAAAAGTCAGGAAGAGAGCTCTCACCAGAAATGGAAACTTGATCTTGAGCTTTCCACATCTCACCTCAGAAATGTGAGAAAATACACTTCTCTTGTTTAAGCCACACAATTTGTGGTATTTTGTTACGACAGCCCAAGGTTGTTAACGCAACTACAGGAGAACAGCTTTTTTATTTTAGGAAATGGACAATGAAGTATTAAATAGGGAGGGCATCATGTCTGCATCATACTCTCAAATAGTTCAGGAAGAAAAAATGTGTGTGCATGGTGAGAGCAATAAGAGAGCAAACAGAGATAAAACGTTAATTACTAGGGAATCTGGGTGAAAGGTACACAGGAGGTCTTTGCAATACATCACAACTTCAAATTTGAAATGATTTAAAACTAGCAAATTAAAAAAGCTGGGACTCTAACTACTACTTACCACTGTGCTGGTCGAAGTCATAATCATCTTTTGCTTGAATTATTGTAGTAGCCTCCTAACTGGTCTCCCTGCTTCTACCTTTGCCTCACTTTCGTCTAACCTCAACTCAGAAGAGTGATCCTTTTAAAATCCTTTTAAAATATAAATATAAAATATAAATCTTATATTTTTATATTTATATAAATCTTATAAATTTTATATTTTATGTAAAATATAAATCTAATCATATTACTCCACTATTTAAATCCCTCCAATCATGGTTTCCCCCTCCTTAAAGATCAAAGTCCTTACAATCGCTTATAAGTCCTAAACAATCTGGCCCCACATCATCTCTGATCCTCTGTCCTGACCACCATTCATTCTATTTCAGCCATTCTAGCCACCTTACTGAAGAAAGACCTACAACACACCTGGCATACTCAGGGTCACACCCGCCTCAGGGTCCCTTAAGCTGCCTGCTCCCCCTGCTTGGAACATTCTTTTCCCATAAAATCTCATGGTTTACTCTCTCATTGCCTTTATTTTTAATTAATTTATTTTTTTGTTATTTATTTATTTGAGAGAGAGAGAGCACAGCACAAGCAAGGGGAGCGGGAGGCAGAGGGAGAAGCAGACTCCACTGAGCAGGGAGCCTGATGTGGGGCTCAATCCCAGGACCCCAGGATTATGACACGAGCCGAAGGCAGATGCTCAACCGACTGAGCCACCCAGGTGCCCTCTCATTGCCTTTAAATCTTTGCCCAACGTCACTTTCTCAGTGACTTCTTGGACTTCTCTGAACAGGAAAAACTGTAACATCAAACACCAACCCGCCTATCACCCCTCCTTTATTTTCCCCCTACCACATAATTTCCCAATATACTATACAATTTAAATTTTTTTTTTGTCTGTCTCCCCCCATGAGAATATAAGCCTCCTGAAAGCAAGGATTTTTGCCTATTATTGAATTCTCAGGATCTAGGATTATGTCTAACACATAGTAGGCTTTCGGTAACTATCTCCTGAATGAATAAATTAGAAAGAAAGATAACAAAATACAAGGAAAAGAAAAGGAATGAAAAACGAGTAGTCTTCTACTCAGTTGGGTTCATAATCCCAGAGGGCAGCTGGCTTACGTGTAACTATGAAGGATAGGCTTCATTTAAGGTACAGTTAGGTATTCCAGGGGTTGTTGCAGAAGATCATTTAGATAGAAAATCAGTGTTCTCACAACAGCAATTCCTCAACAATCTACAAACTAAGAATTCAACCCTCTTTTTATCATTATGAAGAAGGGGAAAGAGACTGACAATAGGAAAAGACGGGCCAGGGCAGCTGGGTGACTCAGCTGGTGAAGCATCTGACTTTGGCTGGGGTCATGATCTCAGAATCCTGGGACCTAGCCCTGTGGCGGGCTCCACCTTAGGTGGGAGTCTGCGTATTCCCATCCCTCTCCCGCTGCCCCTCTCCCTGCTCTTGTGCGCTGTCTAATAAATAAATAAAATCTTTAAAAAAAAGTAAAAGATGGGCCACTGATTTCAAATAAATAGTAATAAGTAAATTATTCAAAATAAACCCGCTAACCTGGTGGCAAAAGGGTTAGATGATTTTTTTTTTTAAGATTCATTTATTTTAGAGAGAGAGAGCATAAGCAGAGGGACAGAGGGAATCTCAAGCAGACTTTATGCTGAGCACAGAGTCCGATATGGGGCTTGATCCCACCACCCCGAGATCATGACCTGAGCCAAAATCCAGAGTTGGGATGCTTAACCAACTATGCCACCCAGGCACCCCAGAAGGGTTAGATGTTTTTAACTTGAGTTAATATTAATATTTGATGTCTGCCTTGCCTTGTTCCAAAAATGGGTGAAGGCAACAGATATAAAAAAGAAACTGTTTTCCTGAGTGGTCTTTCCATTAGAGAGAATAAGCATTATGGTATAATGGAAAAGGCACAAGCATGAGTCAGAAGACCTGGACTGTAACCCTTGAAAAGGATTAATTTTCATTAGCTTTCGAATGACTTCATTTGTAAAACAAGGATGTTGAAAGGAAAAACAGGGGCACAAGCTCCACACTGGGTTGTAGAGCTTCCTCAAAAAAAGGAAAGAAATAAAAATATTTTTTAAATAAGTCAAGAAATACCGATCTAAAAAAAAACTCAGGGGCACCTGGGTGGTTCAGTCAGTTAAGCATCTGTTTTCGTCTCAGGTCATGATCTCAGGGCCCTGGGATCAACCCGCATCAGGCTCCCTGCTCAGCGGGGAGCCTACTCCTTCTCCCTCTCCCTCTGCCTCCTACCCCTTGCTTGTGCTCACTCTGTCAAATAAATAAAAAAAATCTTTAAAAAACCCCAAAACTTAAAAGTTAAATATTTAAGGGCAAAGACAATTACATTTCAAAACTGGAGACCACAGATAAATACTGACAAAGGACTGGAAGAAATGATGAGATTATCTTTACAAAGATGAAGAAAAACAAAAGAACTGACAAGTTTTATCTCCCTAAATTTGCTGGTGTCCCAAGCATCAAAACACTCAACTGATTTAATTTCTGAATGACTCGTTCTATGGAATTATATACAACCAATTACAGTATTCATCATATATATATTTCTGCTCAAGGTGTTTACAAAAAAAACCAAAAAAAATCCCATGAATATTGTAATTAGTGAACAATTTTAAGGCTAATCTTCTCTCTTAAGTACTGATTTTAGAACCTGCGTCCTGAGTAAAATGATTTCAATGTACACTGAAAGAGCCACACCTAAACTAAAAATTTCAAAGTAGTCTCTTAATATTCACAAGGTATCAACTCAGAAGTTCTGTAAGCAATTTGCCACTCAGGATATTTGTTAAATATCATTATACACAATTATCTAGAAATCTACTAAATCAAACCTTCCCTAATTCTAGACAGAAAACTGTTCAGGGCTACCAGTGATCTGTAAACAGCCAAAAGAAAATTAAAATCTAAATGTACACCAATAGTGGAACTGGTTTATTAAATTCACAAAATTAATGTAATCATTAATCAAATATGAAGACCATACAGAAAACCGTAAAATGGTTTATATACTGAAAGTGAAGAAAACAAAGAAGGTTCATTGACCTTGACTCCTAACTTCCCCTTATTTTCTACATCTAACTCCTGTCAATCCTTTCTCTTTTTTACTGTATTTTACTGAATTTCAGATACCATTGTTTATAACATGCACCAAATCACCAAAAAACTTACAAAGTACTGGGGCATCTGAGCGGCTCAGTCGATTAAGGCATCTGCCTTCAGTTCAGGTCATGATCCCTGGGTCCTGGGATTGAGCCCTGCACTGGGAATTCCTGCTCGGCTGGGAGTCTGCTTCTCCTTCCCCCTCTCCCTCTGTGTGCTCTCTCTCTCTCTCAAATAAATAAATAAAATCTTTAAAAAAAAAATAAAAGAAACTTACAAAGTACTAACCATTAACTGAATGAAACCATCGACTGTGAAATACACACTGATTTCAAACTTGTTAAAACGTGAAGAAACAATGTGCATCTTAAAATTTATGGAATACATGATTTGTAATTCATTCTCTCCCTGCCCACTCCTTTTGCCACTGTCTCACTTCTCTCACTTCAGTTTTTCATCATCAGTGTTTCCTTTTTTTTTTTTTTTTAATTTATTTACTCGACAGAGATAGAGACAGCCAGCAAGAGAGGGAACACAAGCAGGGGGAGTGGGAGAGGAAGAAGCAGGCTCATAGCAGAGGAGCCTGATGTGGGGCTCGATCCCATAACACCAGGATCACGCCCTGAGCCGAAGGCAGACGCTTAACCACTGTGCCACCCAGGCGCCCCCATCCTCAGTGTTTCCTAATAATGATCCCTGCCTCTAGTTTCACCACCCTTCAATGCATTCTCCAGACTGCTGGGAGTTCATCTCACGGATATGCTTGCCCCCATGTACAAAACCATGTATAAAAATACTCTCTGCAGTACTAATACCAACAAAAGCCTGGAAATATCCTGAAAGTCCATTACAGGAGATTGGCTAAATCCGACTGAATAGCACATAACTATTAAACACAAGGACATTCAATAGCTCATTTAGAACCTTCTCCAAGATATAAAGTAAAAAGCACAACGGTGTAGTATGTCACTAAGGTACACAAAAAGTACAAACAAGCATATATTTTATATTCATAGAGAATACCTCTGAGAAGATAACAACAAACTGTTAATAGTTAATGCCTCGACAGAAAGACATCAAGAGACCAAGAGGGACAGGGGCAGTTACGATAAAGGAATTAATTTTTTACTGTATACTTTTTGGAATTTGATTTGGGGATGTATTTATTTACTTATTTAAAACAATATATTAAAAATTAAAAAGAAAATTCCACTCTGCTGCTACACCTTATGCCCTTCCTTAATACTGCTAAAACACATTGCGCACAGATGTTGACTTGGAGCTGAAAATATCCATTAAAAACGTCTCTGCACCAGACCATGAGCTCCTTGAGCACAGTGGCTCTGTATCTCAATGCCAATCAGCTATTTAGCAGGTATAGAATACCTTCTATTGGATAAACAAATACTAACCAAGGCCTCCCTCTAAAATCACCCCCATCCAGGCCTCACCTTCTCCCATTGCTCCAAACTACCTGCTTCTCTTTTCCTATCAATTAACCTCAAATGTTCTGGGGTCCCGACACCAAAGAATGACCTAAGATGTGAAGGAGAAGGAATTTCTTATTCCCGTCCCTTGTTAACCAAGTCCATCTTCTGTAAGTCTATTATTACAGAGTCTTAAACAATCTGCCCCATGGCTCTTTTATAACATTTACTCTTTCAAAGTTTGACCTAATTTCACCATTATGAAAATGCTGATGGGAAGAGGAAAATCAAATAAATAACCTAATCTGTCCCACCTTAGGTGCTAAGAAAAGTCCTGTCTCAAATTCACATATCAGAATTCTCATTCCTTTCAGAGGATGGTATTGTAGAAAGAAAACAGAAATTGGACCCAGACAGACATTAATTCAAATTCTACCTCAGTAACTAACGGGGTCATGACCTTGACTAAAATTATAGGTCTCTGAGCCTTAATTTCCATATCTTAAAATGAACATAACAGGGGCGCCTGGATGGCTCAGTTAAACATCTGACTTGGGGATCGAGCCCCACATCCAGCTCCTCGTACTCTTTCTTTCTCTCTCAAATAAATAAAATCTTAAAAAAAAAGAAAAGAACAGTTCAAAAGACTTTTGGAAGGAATAAATAATATATGTGAACTATCTGTTTGTAGCACATACTACTATTACAGAGCAGGTCAAATACTTAACTAAGAGTAGTTGTTTTCTCCCAGTTTTCTTTCTTTCTAAGCTGGTATATGTCAGGTAAGTACAGGAAAAAATGCCATCTAATTAAACTAAATTAAGATATGTATGACAATAGTTTCTTATTTTTAACTCTGGCCTCTGAAAATGGAAAGAAAAAGACTTTATGGTTTTTACCTCCTCCAATCCTAGGACCCCCTTGCTCTGTTCTGGCTCCTAACAACATCTAGGAGGCTCATGAAACATCCAGGCTGCCAAAAAATCAGAGGCCCGGTCACCTGCGAACTCTCATCTTCAAAGAAGTCTTAGAGCTTCAAGTTAATTGTTTTCTTCTCAGCTGACCTCAGAAATGTTTGGTTTGTTTGCAGTAACACTAAGTATAGAGATTTATATGAGTTAATTGCTTATACCTAGTAACTATGCAGAATAATAACTATGCACATATCATTTAACCAGCAAAATGTTTGAAAAAGTTTATTATAACCCAAACACTACTCACACGTGATTCAATGTTGGTTAATCACATAGCTGAGCTGTTTGCTCATGGATTTAAGAAATTGTTGGGGAGGGGAGGGAGCACCTGGGTGGCACAGTTGTTTGAGGATTGGCTCAAGTTGTGATCTCAGGGTCATGGGATTGAGCCCTGCATAGGATTCCACACTAAGCACGGAGTCTTCTTGGGATTCTCTCTCTCTCTGCCCCTCCCTCCCAACATGCACGCTCTCTCTCTCTCTCTCTCTCTCACAAAATAAGAAATTACATCTTTAAAAAATTGTTCTGCTCAGTCCAAAGAACATTCAACTCTTGATCTCCAGATCATGAGTTCGAGCCCCATGTTAGGTATACATTATTTTAAAATAAATAAATAAAACTTTTAAAAAAATGTTCATATTATTCCTTCCATCTAAAATGACCTTGGGGGGGGGGTGTCTGGGTGGCTTGGGTCATGATTTCAGGGTCCTGGGGATCAAGCCCCACATCAGGCTCCCTGATTAGTGGGGAGTCTGCTTCTCCCTCTCCCTCTGCCCCCGACTCATGCTTGCTCTCTCTCTCAAATAAATAAAATCTTAAGGAAAATAAAGGAATACATTGGATAAACAAAATGTGATATATATATATATATATATATATAATATAATGTGTTGGGACACCTGGGTGGCTCTGTCAGTTAAGTGTCTGCCTTCAACTTAGGTCATGGTCCCAGGGTCCTGGGATCAAGTCCTACATCAGGCTCCTTGCTCAGCACAGAGCCTGCTTCTCCCTCTCCCTCTACCTAATCCTCCCCTTGCTTGTGCTCGCTCACTCTGTCTCCCTGTGTCAAATAAATAAATGAAATATTAAAAAAAAAAAAAGCTCAAGAATACCTTTAAAAAAAAGACATTAGGCAAAAAATAAAGACTCCAGTTAATAATTATGTATCAATATTAGTTCATTAGTTGTAACAAAGGCACCATACTATTGTAAGATGTTAAAAAGAGCAGAAACTGGGTGCTACAACCTTTGTAACTTTTCTGTAAATCTCAAGATATTCTAAAATAAAAAGTTTATTGGGGTGCCTGGGTGCCTGGGTCAGTTAAGCATTCCTTTTTTTTTTTAAAGGATTTTATTATTGGGGCGCCTGGGTGGCTCAGTCGTTAAGTGTCTGCCTTCGGCTCAGGTCATGATCCCAGTGTCCTGGGATTGAGTCCTGCATTGGGCTCCCTGCTCAGCGGGAAGCCTGCTTCTCCCTCTCCCACTCCCCCTGCTTGTGTTCTCTCTCTCGCTGCCTCTCTCTCTGTCAAATAAATAAATAAAATCTTAAAAAAAAAAAAAGGATTTTAGTATTTGTTAGAGAGAGAGGGAGAACGCGCACAAGCAGGGGGAGCGGCAGGCAGATGAGAAGCAAGCTCCTGACGTGGGACTAGATCCCAGGACCCTTGGATCATGACCTGAGCCAAAGGCAGACACTTAGACAACTGAGCCACCCAGGTGTCCCCTAAGCATCTGACTCTTGATTTCAGCTCTGGTCATGATCTCAGGGTTGAGGGATCGAACCCTACACTGGGCTCTACACTGGGCTCCACAATCAGCATGGAGTCTGCCTGAGATTCTCTCCCTTTCCCTCTGCCCCTCCCCCTGCTTAAATGTGCACGCTCTTTCAAATAAATAAAACCTTTTTAAAAAATAAAATTAGGGGCGCCTGGGTGGCACAGTCATTAAGCGTCTGCCTTGGGCTCAGGGCGTGATCCCGGCGTTCCAGGATCGAGCCCCACATCAGGCTCCTCCACTAGGAGCCTGCTTCTTCCTCTCCCACTCCTCCTGCTTGTGTTCCCTCTCTCGCTGGCTGTCTCTCTCTAATAAATAAATAAATAAATAAATAAATCTTTTAAAAAATTAAATTAAATTAAAAGTTTATTTTATTTTAAAAAACTGTATTTGTTGCAATTTCTGCAGGATTTAGTTGTTTTTTTTAGTGGAAGGATCCTGAAAAATCTAATGTCATATCACCAGAAACAGAAGTCCTTCTATTTCCACTTCTGCCCAATATAATCATGCTCCTTCCCAGAACCATGCTCCACCGAAATTCCTCTGACAAACTTTCTTTCCTTAGTTTCTGAAAAATCACTTTGTTCTGATCCTCTCATCTACTTAGGACACCTTTTCTTCTGTTAACTTCTGAAACTGGTGTTTCCCAAAATTCTTTCCTTGGCCCTTTTCTCTTCTCACTGTTCTTTGAAGTGTTCATCCATTAACACTACCAATATATTTACAATTCTCAAGTCTATACCTCTAGTTCAAAGCTCCCTCCCAAATACAATATAGTGGTAATGAACATCTTTCTTAAGTGAGTCAGAGGCAGTTTCAAAGCCCAGCCCTATTTCCAACTGCATGACCCTTTCCAAACACTGCTTTCCTCATATACAACAGGATAACAATAGTACCTACCCATTCAAAGATTGTTGTCAAGATTACATAATACACGTAAAATTCCTAGGACAGCGTCAAGTCCATAACTGTCAATAAACATTAGCTAATATCAGGATTATAAGTACCATCTATAGGGCTAATTATCTACCAAACAACTCTTCTCAAATGCTCTCCAGACTCTCCAACTCCATATGTTCAAGTTCTTATCTCTTTTGTTATCTATCTCTTCCTCCCAAATTCCCTGCCACCCAAGACAGAATCCATAGACTCTATCTTCCAAGCTTTCCTCTTATTCCCAACATGCAACTGGTCATCCAGTTCTATCAAATTCCACATTTTAAATACCTCTTAAATCTTTTCTGCCTTCCCCACTACCACTATACTAATTCAAATCTTGGTCATTTGTTGCATTATTATAATGGCCTCCTTCCATATCTCCCAAATACAATATTTTTAGTAACTATAATCTCAGTTTCAGGTATTACAGCTTACAGTGGTATTTTAAATACCAAAATACAACATTTTGGTCGGCATTATACAAAAGCAGCTCCACTTGTCTTCCTTGGTTATCTTTAGCTCTTCCTCACCTACTTACCCATCTCCACCCATCTCACTTTCACCACAAACTCCTTACCCTATTTATACTACCCAGCTCAAGAAACTCCCCTGACTCAATCCTCTCCAAACCCCACTTACAGGGTGCGTCTACACCTGAGGGCAAGAACCGAAAGGATCTCTCCTTGAGGAAAAAAAGGTTTTAGACCTCCACTAGGGCAATCTTTCCCAAGTTGGCCAAGAAAAAAATCAAAACTTCAGCAATTTTGAGCTACTGAACAGAGGCAGATGGTTCTCAAAGCACTAGTCAGGGGAGTTAAATCTGGCAAATAGATACTTGAGTCCAACCCAACCAGCTTTATTACACAGGGCAATCATAAGTGTGTCTCAGGGAAAAAGACCAAAGTCAAAGGAAGCAGCAAAGCCAGGAGTACCTAATGATTTACATTAGAAGATTATCTATATTTAATATTGTATAAATTAATATTTTTTAGTTTCAGTGATAATTTTTGAAATATGAACTATATTAAATTCCCTGCTTCACTAATTTGATTTCAATTTTTGAATTTTAAAAGCTTTAATAGGGGTACCTGGGTGGCTCAGTCAGTTAGGTGTCTACCTTCGGCTCAGGTCATGATCCTGCAGCCCCGGAATCAAGCCCTCTGTTTGGTTCCCTGCTCAGCAGGAAGTCTGCTTCTCCCTCTCCCTCTCACCCAACTCATGTTCTCTCGCTCACTGTCTCTCAAGTAAATAAATAAAATCTTTTAAAAAATCAATAAATAAAAATAAAAAATAAAACCTTTAATAAAACTCAGAATTATATTAATACCAGTATCACAAAAAAAACTTTTGGTCCAGTGTTACAATCACTATCTAATTTAGCTTTTGCATATATTTGTACTTTTTTTTCAACATACTTTTTCCCCTTTATGTTGTAAAAATTAAGCCCTTTATTCCTTCTCTTTGTCTTTTCCATCCTAACTTGTTGTCACTCCCAGCTTCTGATTCTTTCACACCTTTGTTTATATTTGGGATGCCTTCTTTCACCTGCTTTAAACCTTTTCTGAACACCTGTTGGGGTGTCTGGGTGGCTTTGTCAGTTAAGCCTCTGACTCCTGGTTTCGGCTCAGGTCATGATCTCAGGATCCTGGGATCCAGCCCCACGTGGGGCTTCATGATCAGCAGAGAGTCTGCTTCTCTGCCTCTTTCTCCCTTTCCCTCTCCCTCTGTCCCTCCCCCTGTTCACACACACTCTCTCTCAAATAAATAAATCTTAAAAAAGAAAAAAAAAATCACCTGTATCCTCCATGACGCCTTTCTTACTATACACAAATATAAATGGGTTCTGTTCTTTAATTGGAGGTTTCCTTCAAAAACTTCCTTAACAAAGCTTCCCAAAGGGTGTTTCATGGAACACTACTCATGAGATGGTTAGAAAAGAAAGCGATTCCATGGTTAAGTAAGTTTGGAAAATGCTGAATATCTTATCCCCCATGCCTCTCGGAAATTCATGAAGCACTTTATCAACCACACTAAAGTGCAACAGCACGAAACAAGGTGTAACACTAATTTGGTAGTCCCTAAACTTTGACACTGACATCTAGACATCACTTTTCGGGAAATGCTATAGTTTGTACAAAGTACAAAGTCATACTGTTATTTTCGTTCATTGCCATGTTTTATTTTCTCTGTATCTTATCCAAATCTGTTTATACATATGAACTACACATGGCAATCTGAGAAACCTAACAGGACAGAAATGAACTCTTTTTTTTTTAAAAAAGATTTTATTTATTTATTTGACAGAGAGAGACACAGCCAGCGAGAGAGGGAACACAGGCTGGGGGAGTGGAAGAGGAAGAAGCAGGCTCCCAGAAGAGCCTGATGTGGGGCTCGATCCCAGAATGCCGGGATCACGCCCTGAGCCGAAGGCAGACGCTTAAAAACTAAGCCACCCAAGTGCTCCCAGAAATGAACTCTTAACTTAGCTGATATTAGCCACAGTATATATGTAGAAGGATGCCCTATAAATGGATTTGAAAAACTTCATTTTTCTATTATCAGATTTTTTTTATTTTTTTTATTTTTTAAAGATTTTATTTATTTATTCGACAGAGATAGAGACAGACAGCGAGAGAGGGAACACAAGCAGGGGAGTGGGAGAGGAAGAAGCAGGCTCATAGCGGAAGAGCCTGATGTGGGGCTCGATCCCATAACGCCGGGATCATGCCCTGAGCCGAAGGCAGACGCTTAACCGCTGTGCCACCCAGGCGCCCCTCTATTATCAGATTTTAAAAGTTTTAGAAAATGAAGTCCATCTTCCAAAATGTTGTCTTGATATGAAATTTTCTTTTTTAAAAAATCTTTAACTTAAATTTTAAAAATTTAAATAAAATATGATTGATATTTGGTCTTTATTACTCCAACTTCAATTTTTAGAAACCCCGTGTTTTCGGGGCGCCTGGGTGGCTCAGTCATTAAGCGTCTGCCTTCGGCTCAGGTCAAGATCCCAGGGTGCTGGGATCAAGTCCCACATCGGGCTCCTTGCTCAGTGGGGAGTCTACTTCTCCCTCTCCCATTCCCCCTGCTTGTGTTCCTTCTCTCGCTGTCTCTCTCTGTCAAATAAAATCTTTAGAAAAAACAAAAAACCCAAGTTTTCAACAGGTTCTTTTTTTATTAAGTAATCTCTGTGCCCAATGTGGGTCTCAAATTCACAACCCTGAAATCGAGAGTCACATGCTCTACCAACTGAGCCAGCCACGTGCCCTACCAACAGGTTATTTATTTTTTTAAGATCCAGCAACACTAAAGATATTGCTGTCCCTTTGAAATCTCTTCCTTGAGGGCGCGTGGGTGGCTCAGTCAGTTAAGCATCTGCTCAGGTCATGATTCCAGGGTCTTGGGATCCGCCCCACATCAGGATCCCTGTTCAGTGGGAGCCTGCTTCTGCCTCTCCCTCTGCCACTCTCCCTGCTTATGCTCTCTCTGTTAAATAAATAAAATCTTAAAAAAAAAAAAAGGGAAGAACAGCTGCTCGAAATAATCAAAATAGGTAAAGTTTCTGAATTACGTATTCTTTGGATACTCAGTAGTATTAATAAGAAAGGACTAAAAAATTCACATTCATTCCTTTGGATTATTAACCTTAAAATTTCACCTACAGTATGTAGGATTAACTGGAAGAAATTAAAGCTTAAGTAAAGCTTGCATGAAACATAGTATAAAAAGTGTTACATAGCATAACTGCATTTAAAAATGACAACAGGGGCGCCTGGGTGGCACAGTCAGTTAATTGTCCAACTCCGTTTCCACTCAGGTCATGATCTCAGGGTTGTGAGATCGAGCCCCACATGGGACTCCCACTCAGCACAGAGTCTGCTTAAGATTCTGTCTCTCTCTGCCCCTCACCCTCTCCACGCTTGCGCATGCTCTCTCTCTAAAATAAATAAATATGTCTTTAAAAAATAATAAAAATAAAAATGACAATACGGGTGCCTGGGTGGCACAGTCTGTTAAGCTTCAGACTCTTAGTTTCGGCTCAGGTCATGATCTCAGGGCCATGAAATCAAGCCCTGTGTGGGGCTCTGCATTCAATGCAGAGTCTGCTTGAGTTTCTCTCCCTCTCTCTCTCTCCTTCCCCCCCCCACCCCCGGCTCTCTCTCTCTTAAATAAATAATAACTCTTTAAAAAAAAATAGAAATGACAATAGTGGGGGGAAGCCTGGCTGGCTCAGTCAGTGGAGTGTGTGACTCTTGATCTTCGGGTTCTAAATCTGAGCCTCATGTTGGTGTAGAGATTACTTAAACATAAGAAGAAAAAAATCTTTAAAAAAATTTAAAAATGACAATAGTAGGAGCTAATTAGATGGTGGCATAGTAGGAGGACCCTAGGCTTGTCTTGTCCCTCAAATACAACTAGATAACTATCAAATATGACAACAGTTCCCATTTGTTGAGCTTCCTAAATGTCAGGCAGTCTGCAAAGTACTTTATATGAATTCTCTTAAAAAAAAAAAAAAAGATGTTACTTGTTTCAAAGAGAGAGCTAGTGATGGTGGGCAAATGGGGGGAGGGTCAAAGGGAGAGAATCTCAAGCGGACTGCACATGGGGCTCAACCCCACCACCCTGAGGTCATGACCTGAGCTAAAATCAAGAGTCTGCCACTTAACCAACTGCCCCTGAATTAACCCAGATGCCCGTGAATTATCTTTTTTAATACCGCCAACAATCATATAAGGTGAGCTATATTATTATTATCCGCCATTTAAAGGCTTTTTTTTTTTTTTTTTTTTTGAGAGGGAGAGAGGGGTGAGAAGGCCAGAGGGAGAGAGAGAATCCCAAGCAGGCTCCGCGTTCAGTGTAGGGCTGGCTCTCACAACCCTGAGATCATAACCTGAGCTGAACACTTAACCAACTGGGTCACCCAGGAACACCGCCCCCCCCATTTAAAGGCTTTAAGAAGTAACAACTGCAAGGCCTATTTGAGTCCAAAACTCATGTTCTTTGCCAATTAACCACTACATAATGCTCCTATATATTAATCTAACAAAACTGTGTATAAACTGTATAGCAGCAATTCTCCAAAGTCCGGTCTGGGGTCAGATTTAAGGAAGATTCATTAATTAAGGACCTTCTACGTCCCAACCCTCTTCAAGGTGCTGAGGATGTAGTGGTAGCCAAAACCAATTTCCTGCTGTCAAGGACTTACATTCTGGTTGGCGGGCGGGGGGGGGGGGGCAGCGGGGAGGACAACACATGCCTCTCAATAAGTAGTATTGTATACAATAATGAAAAAAACTGTGAACAAAATTTAAAAGGTAACGTAATAAGAGAGTGACTGACGGCGATATGGGGGTAGGCTCTTGGCTAGGGTGAAGGATCAACCTCTAAGGAGAAGACATTTGAGCTAAGACCTGAAAGACAAGAACATCAAGGCAAATTTTTCATATAAAGTGGTAATTTATAAAATCGTAGTGATAATATAAATGGTAGTGTATTTTTATATCCTTATTTGGCAAAATAAAAAGTTGGCAAATTTATGATCTCTCAAGTTAAGATAATGATAATAATTAAATGATTGATAAAGCCTGGAAGTCAACGAGCAATATGCAGTATTCAGGTAAGAGACAATGGATATGTACACTGCAGAAACCTGATTAAGGTCATTCCATATTATAAAGCAGTGGTTCTCAAACCTTTCAGTTTCAGGAACCCTTTATACTCTTAAAAATTATTGAAGACATCAAACTGGTTTTATGTGGTTAAATCTACATTATCTACTACATCAGAAATTAAAACTAAGCATTCTAAAAATCCACTAATTCACTAAAAGCAACAATAAAACCATTACAGTTAATGTTATATACAATTTTTATTAAAAATAACTACATTTTTGGGGTGCCTAGCTGGCTCAGTCACTTAAGCGTCTGACTCTTAGTTTCAGCTCAGGTTATGATCTCTGGGTCATGATCTCATGGGTCATGAGATCGAGCCACGTCAGCATGGAGTCTGCTTCAAGATTCTCTCCTCTGCCCCTCCCCCCACTCACTTGGACGCACATGTGCGCAAGGGCCCCTCTCTCTCAAATAAAAATATTTTTTTAGGGGCGCCTGAGTGGCGTAGTCGTTAAGCGTCTGCCTTCGGCTCAGGGCATGATCCCAGGATCCTGGGATCGAGCCCCACATCGGGCTCCTCCAGTAGGAGCCTGCTTCTGCCTCTCCACTCCCCCCGCTTGTGTTTCCTCTCTCGCTGTCTCTGTCAAATAAATAAATAAAGTCTTTTAAAATATATATATATTTCTTTAAAAAACCCTACATTTTGTAAAACAAAATTTAGTGAGATGAGTAGCATTGTTTTACATTTTTGAAAATCTAATGTCTAGTTTAATAGAAAACAACTAGGATCTCATATCTGCTTCTATATTCGATTTATTGCTATATAAGAATTAATAAGTTGTTTTCAACTTCACAGTTCTGTGAAATCATCAAAATATGCCGGTATATGAACTCACAGAAACAGTAGAATGGTGGGTGCCAGAGGCTAGACAGTGGAGGAAATGGGGAGATGCTGGTCAAAGTGTACAAACTTCCAATTATAAGATGAGTAAGATTCTGGGGATCTAACGTACAGCATTAATCTATAGTTAACAATACTTGAAAGATGCTAAGAGAGTAAATCTTAGATGTTCTCACAACAACAACAAAAAAGGTGGGGTACCTACGCAGCTCAGTTGGTTAAGCAACTGACTGACTGATTCTTGATCTCTGCTCAGGTCTTGATCTTAGGGTACTGAGTTCAAGCCCTAAATTGGGCTCCACACTGGGTATGAGCCTACTTAAATTCTCTCCCTCTCCCACTGCTCCTCTCCACACTCGTCTGCGTGCACGCGCATGCTCTCTCTCTCTAAAATAAATACATAAAATCTTAAAAAAAAATAAAAAATAAAAAAACAACAAAAAGGTAATTATATGAGGTGACAGAAATGTTAACTAACCTTATTGTGGTAATTATTTTGCAATATATACATGTACCAAGTCATCACATTATACACCTCAAACTTACACAATGTTATACGTCAAATATATCTCAATAAAGCTGGAAAAAATGAGCACAAGGCTGTTTGGAAACCATTTACTATATATACCATACTGCCTATGGAACACTAAAATACCAATAAACTTGGGAAGAAGTGGGAAGCAGTCTAGCACAATGGTGGAGTATAGACTCTGGAGCCAAGACTGCTTAGATTTGGGAGCGCCTAGGTGGCACAATCAGTTAAGTGTCCAACTCTTGGTTTCAGCTCAGGTCGTGATCCCAGGGTCATGAGATCGAGCCCCAGGATGGGCTCCGCACTCAACAAGGAACCTGCTTAGGTTTCTCTCTCCCTCTGCTCCTCCCTCCCCCACCCCACCTCATGCTCACTCACACTCTCTCAAAAAAATTTTAAAAATCTTAAAAAAAAAAAAAAAAAAAAAAAAGATTTGGTGGTGCCTGGGTAGCTCAGTAGGTTAAGCATCCAACTCTTGATTTTGGCTTAGGTCACGATCTCAGGGTTGTGAGATCGAGCCCTGTGTTGCGCTCTGTGCTGGGCATAGAGCCTGCTTAAGATTCTCTCCCTCTGCCCCTACCCACTCATTTAAAAAAAAAAAAAAGGATGCCTGGGTGGCTCAGTCAGTTAAGTGTCTGCCTTCAGCTCAGGTCATGATCCCAGGGTCCTGGGATAATGTCCCGTATCAGGCTCCTCGCTCAGCAGGGAGCCTACATCTCCCTCTGCCTGTCCCCCCCCACAAATAAATAAAAGAAATAAAATCTTAAAAAAAAAAAAAGAAAGACTGCTTAGATTTGAATCCTGGCTCTACTGTTTACTAACCCTGTACCTTCAACTTATTTTCCCTGAGACTTCAAGTACTTCACTTTTTATCATTTGTTTTATTTTGTCTGTCACCAGTGTGACAGGTCTTGATCTGTCATTAATACACTTACTCAGTAATAAAAATTATATACAGTACTTACCTCATGAGCTGTTATATTAAATGACATCACATAAGAATTTGGTATATGTTAGCTATTTTTTTTTTTAAGATTTTTTATTTGAGAGAGGGAGAGAGCATGAGCAGGGGTGGGGGGAGAGGGAGAGGGAGAAGCAGACTCCCCACTAAGCAGGGAGCTCGACACAGGGTTAGATCCCAGGACCCTGGGATCATGACCTGAGCTGAAGGCAGACGACGCCTAACAGGCTGAGCCACCCAGGTACCCTATTTATTTATTTTTTTAAAGATTTTATTTTGGGGGTGCCTGGGTGGCGCAGTTGTTAAGCGTCTGCCTTCGGCTCAGGGCGTGATCCTGGCATTCCGGGATTGAGCCCCACATCGGGCTCCACTGCTGGAAGCCTGCTTCTTCTTCTCCCACTCCCCCTGCTTGTGTTCCCTCTCTCGCTGGCTGTCTCTCTCTGTCAAATAAGTAAATAAAATCTTCGAAAAAAAAAAAGATTTTTTTTTCTTTATTTATTTGAGAGAGAGAGAGCACACGAGCAGGTTGAGGGGCAGAGGGAGAAGCAGACTCCCTGCCAAGCAGGGAGCCTGATGCAGGGCTCTATCCTGGGAGTCTGGGATCATGACCTGAGCTGAAGGCAGACACTCAACCGACTAAGCCACCCAGGCGCCCTTGGTTTCCTTTTCCTATGCAATAAATGTTCTGACAATTTCCTCAAATAATCAATTAACTTCCCTCAATTTATAAAATTTTAAAGTAGTGATAACTCATATCTTGCAGCATTGATGTCAAGATTATAGGTAATATATGTATACCTATGACACCTTCACCCCAACCAAAAAGTGATACCCTCTTCTAAACTGTTACAGCATATAGGGGGTGGCTGGGTAGCTCAGCCCATTAAGTGTCTGCCTCTCTCTCTCTTTCAAATTAAAAAAACAAAAACCTTAAACTGTACAGCATATAAAAACCTCATACAATACTACTTTCCAGAACCAGTTATTTTTGTCCAATTCCTAAGTTACTAAGAGTTAAGTTCCTTATAATTCCAGTACAGAGTTTTACACAGAGTAAGCACTCAATATTTCTAATTTCATTTTCTAAATTCTCTCTCTTTGGACATAGGAACACACTATAAATTTTAATAATTTGAGTAATAGTGACTGCCTCCTGGACACAGAGAGCATCATTTTAAAATAACACACTATGCTACAGTTTTAAAATTATCCTGATGGTAAAGGAAACACAAAAACAGTACAGGATCCAGTCTAGTCTTTTTAAAATAAAAAATGGTGGGTACCTGGCTGGCTCAGTCAGAGAAGCATGTTACTCTTGATCCTGGAATCATGAGCTTGAGCCCCACGTTGGGTGTAGAGATTACATAAATACATAAACTTCAATAGACAAATAAATAAACAATTCTTTTACAAATGTTCAGCTGTAATTCCTAACATTAAAAGATCTTTTCCGGGGCACCTGAGTGGCTCAGTCGGCTAGGCATCTGCCTTCGGCTAAGGTCATGATCCCAGGGTCCTGGGATTGAGCCCCATGTCAGGCTCCCTGCTCAGTGGGGAGCCTGCTTCTCCCCCCCCTCTGTCTCCCGGCTCGTGGTCTCACTCCCTATCTCAAATAAATAAATAAAATCTTTAAATAAATAAATAAATAAATAAATAAATAAATAATCTTTCCCCCTGTAACAGTACAACTTTTACTAAAGGGTAATAAAGAAACACACTCTCTCTGCTAGTGGGTACCAAAAACCATAGAGTGAAAGTAAGTGAAACTAACCACTAGAGGGTGAAGTGGAAGGAAGAAGAGGAAGAAAAGATAAAGGCCACAAACAAAATAAACCCAGCATACCGAACTCTTCATTTCTTTCATCAAAGAGACTCTATTTCAATGTTTGTAAGAAAAGAATAAAAATTAGTTTTTTTTAACCGTCTTATCTTAGAAAAACTTCACTGTTCCAAAGCACAGATGGAATTGTTGCCTTTTTCCAAAAAGAGTAACTAGGTTCTATTACTTTCTCCACAAGATGTGCATTTCTCCAATGTTCTATAATTAAAATCTGTGGGGGCAGTGGGATCTGAAAACACTACAAAACACCAACTACTTTTTGTTTCCTTGACAAACAGATGAGAAACTCAGTCTAGCTGGTTTGTACAACACTATTAAGTTCTGGAGTAATTTTTACTAGGGTCTCTGAGCTCCTTCTACACCTTAAAAAACCTTTTGTATCCTTACTTCTCAGTTAGTTGAAATTTTAAAACAAATATCAAAACTGAGTGACAAAAACTTAGAAGAAAAGGAGTTTGGATGTTATCTATTATGTATTAGTTTATGAAAAGCAAGAAGCCAGATCACTAAAAATAAAATCAGTTACCCTCTACTCCCTAAGAAATTGTACACATACAGGGGCACCTTGGGTGGCTCATTTGGTTAAGTGTCTTACTTTAGCTCAGGTCAAGATCACGGGGTTCTGGGATCCAGCCACAGGTAGGCACACCCACTCCCTGCTCAGCAGGGAGTCCGCCTGTCCCTCTCCAACATCCCCTGCCCCTCCCCCGCTCATGCTTGCTCAAGAGCTCGCAATCAATTAATCTCTCTCTCTCTCTCTCTCTCTCAAATAAAAAATAAATAAAATCCTGGGGTGTCTGGGTAGCTTAATTGGTTAAGCAGCTGCCTTCAGCTCAGGTCATGATCCCGGGGTCCTGGGATCCAGCCCTGCCTGAGGATCCTTGCTCAGCTGGGAGTCTGCTTCTCCCTCTCCCGCTGCCCCTCCCCCTGCTCATGCTCTCTCTTGCTCACTCTCTCAAATAAAGAAATAAAACCTTTAAATAAATAAATAAATAAAATCTTAAAAAAAATTATACACATATATACACTCACCCCTTCTCTGCAGACAAACCTATAATTTTGGTGTGACCTATCTGATCAAATTTTAATCAGTATTTTTCCACTGCCAATGAAATTTTACTTTCCATACCAAAGAACCATTCGAAGTTTGTCAATATTGTTTCACACTTTAAGTTATAGGAATATTTACTTGCTACGTAATTTAACATTTAGCTTACTATGGAATGTATAACAAAATTATGTCATATATAATGCTTCAAATCCACCTAGGGCCATGTTTATACTATCACCCTTCTGCATTTGAGAGACAACACAGCTAAAAGAAGAACCTAATGACTGATTGTAAAGTCTCATAATCCAAGTAAAATAACTCGTTTAGTATATACCATCACAGTAATTATATGTCATAATTAGGTAGTTCATGTTTTAAAACACTGTCAGGAAACATGGAAAATATTATCTACATCTCTATGAATTTAGGCCAATGGCATGAAAAAAAAAATGACCTAAGCATCCACAGGGGAAGGAGAGAACCATTAGGCAATAATTTTATAGTTGGTATTTATGATACTACTGCCTAACTAATCCAGAAATGCCCTTTAGTCTAAACCAAGAGAGTAGAAACATTCAAGAGCTCAAAATAGATTTATTACTTCTTTGGGGATCTGAAATAAAGTTTACCTTGACCCTCAAAAAGAACCTAAGCCAAGAACACATTAGACCAAATAAGCAGAAAGAAGTATCTAAAACACTGAACGCCCCAGAGCCTTCGGTCTGGCCCTCTTCTCTATCTACACTTACTACTCTTACTATCCGTACTTCTCCATCTATGCTTAACTCCCACCTAGATCTCTCTCTTCCAGCCCTGTGACTCCAAAGACAATCTACACACGAAACAGACATCCTGTGGGGACTGTTGCACAATTCTGTGAATGTACTAGAACAACTGAACTGCAGTTTAAATGAATGAATTTTCTATTTGTGAATTATATCTCAATAAAGATTTTTTTTAAAAAGATTTTATTTTTTTATTTGACAGAGAGAGCACAGGCAGGGGGAGTGGCAGGCAGAGGGAGAGGGAGAAGCAGGCTCCCTGCAGAGCAGGGGGAGCCTGATGCAGGGCTGGATCCCAGCACCCTGGAATCATGACCCAAGTTGAAGACAGTCACTCAACCAAGGCACTCTCAATAAAGATATATTAAAATATGGACTACACAAACCTAACATTCAAAACTAAACTTCTGATCTTCCTCCCGAAATCTGCTCCACTTATACCCTTCCCCATATTAATATACATCAACTCTTTCTAGTCAGGCAAAAAAACCAGAGTCATTCTTGATTACATCCCTCTCTCTCTTAACCCATGTTTAATCCACCTAGAAATCCAGTTAGTTCTACATGCAAAATAGATCCAGAATTAAATTACTTATCACTTCCACAGGCCACAACCTGGTGCAAACCACCACCATCTTACCCCAGGATTACTACAACAGCCACCTAACTGGTACCCCTGTTTCTACAGCAACCAGAATGACCTTTTTTTAAGGTTTTTATTTATTTATTTGGAGAGAGAGAGAGAGCACAAGCAGGGTGAGCAGCAGGCAGAGGGAGAAGCAGGCTCCCCACTGAGCAAGGAGCCCGATGCAGGACTTGATCCCAGGACCCTAAGATCACGAGCTGAACCGAAGGCAGATGCTTAACCTACTAAGCAACCCGGGCACCCCGCAGAATGACCTTTTAAAAACATAAATCATGGGGTGCCTGCCTGGCTCAGTCCATAGGGCATGTGACCCTTGATCTCAGAGTCATGAGTTCAAGCCCCACACTGGGCCTAGAGCTTACTTTAAAAAAAAAAAAAAATCAGCTCAGGTCATTCCTCTGCTCAAATAGCTCCCCATCTCATTCAGAATGAAAGCCAAAGTCCTTACAATACCTATCACAGATTGTGATATGCCCCTCCTACCACCATCACCCACCATAATCTCTAAATTCGTCTGCTAAACCTCATTGTAACTACTCCTTTCCAGTCACAAAAGCTTTCTTGCTCTTCCTTAAACTCCCCAGGCACACACTAACCTCAGGACCTTTGTATTTTTCTGTCCTCTTTGTGTTGGAACATTCTCTCCTCACACTCTCATTATCTATATTGCAATACCTCATCTCCCTGCTCAAATGTCACCTTCCGAGTAAGGCCTTCTCTTACCACCTAATTTAAAACTGCAAACCCCTATACTCTTGTGTTTCCCTTCCCCACTTTATATTTCTCTACAGCACTTCTAATATTTTTACCTTCTAATATATTTAATATTTTACTTATTTTGTTTGTTGTCACCCCTTACTGGAGTATAAACTCTGAGAGGGCAAAAATTTTTCTCCATTTTGTTCACGTGCTGTATCCCCAGCGCTTGGTACATTAGGTATTCAACAAATACTTGTTAAAAGAGCTGAATGTAGGGGCGCCTGGGTGGCACAGCGGTTAAGCGTCTGCCTTTGGCTCAGGGCGTGATCCCGGTGTTCTGGGATCGAGCCCCACATCAGGCTCTTCCGCTATGAGCCTGCTTCTTCCTCTCCCACTCCCCCTGCTTGTGTTCCCTCTCTTGCTGGCTGTCTCTCTCTCTCTGTCAAATAAATAAATAAATAAAATCTTTAAAAAAAAAAAAAAAGAGCTGAATGTAGGGGCGCCTGGGTGGCACAGCGGTTAAGCGCCTGCCTTCGGCTCAGGGCGTGATCCCGGAGTCCTGGGATCCAGCCCCACATCGGGCTCCTCTGCTATGAGCCTGCTTCTTCCTCTCCCACTCCCCCTGCCTGTGTTCCCTCTCTCAGTGGCTGTCTCTCTCTCTCTGTCAAATAAATAAATAAAATCTTAAAAAAAAAAAAAAAAAAGAGCTGAATGTAAACTAGGGACTTACAGGCAAAAACCATCTTCATACTCAAAGTTAGAATCTGTATCTAGTCCACCTGTTATCACTCCTTTGCATACATATGATACGTAATCAAAATGCTTTATGCCTATGGCAGTATTGTTATATATTCTACATGTCTAGCCTACATATCTGCGACAAAGATGGATTACAAAGAAAATAAACAATTAATTGTACCAGCTGTTTTTAGGCATTTGTGTTTTTTGTTTTTAGGCTTTTGGATCACATCACAGATACTTAGAACTAATACCCTGGTATAATTAGGTAGGAAACCTAATTTGCTAAGTATCTGGCACTTGAGATACTACTTTTATTGCTGGAGGTCTACATCTGTGGTTGACCTCTGTTGTATTTACTTATTTATTTATTTATTTTAAAGAGTTTATTTATTTGATCAACAGAGAGAGCACAAGCAGGGGGAGTGGCCGGCAGAGGGACAAGCAGGCTCCCTGCTGAGCAAGGAGCCCGATGCAGGGCTTGATCCCAGGACCCTTACCTGAGCTGAAGGCAGACGCTCAACCGACTGAGTCACCCAGGTACCCCTCTTTTTAAAGATTTTATTTATTTATTGAAAGACAGAGAGAGAAAGAGCATGAGTATAAGCAGGGGGAGGGGCAGAGGAAGAGGGAAAAGGAGGAGCAGACTCCCTGCTTAGCAAGAAGCCCCATGCAGGGCTCAACCCCAGGACCCCCAAGATCATGACCTAAGCCTAAAGCAGACACTTAACCAACCTCTATTGTTTTAAAAAACAATAATAAAAAGTTAAAATCTTTGCCAAAAAAAAGTAAACAGTTAAAGGAATAACTACAATTCAGAAGCCAAAGCTGCAGAAATGGTTCCAGACCCTCGGATTTGTGGAATATCAAATATAAGATAGCAGACTGCACTCCCCACTGACCAGTATTGCATCCCAAACTTTCTGTAAAGAAAAGCCTTTCCACAGGGCACCTGGCTGGCTCAGCCAGTACAGCATGAGACTCTTGATCTTGGGGTTGTGAGTTCAACCCCACACTGGGCATAGAGATTACTTTAAAAAAAAAAAAAAAAAAAAGGCGGGACACCTGGGTGGCTCAGTTGGTTAAAGGTCTACCTTCAGCTCAGGTCATGATCCCAGAATCCTGGGATTGGGTCCTGGGATTGAGTCCCGCGTCCGGCTCCTTGCTTGGCAAGGAGCCTGCTTCTCCCTCTGCCTGCTGTTCCCCCTGCTTGTGCACGCTCTCTCTCTGACAAGTAAATAAATAAAATCTTAAAAAAGAAAAAAAGAAAACCCTTTTATTATTTAATCCAAATGCACTTCACATTTAGAGATTTTTATCTACTAGTTGGCTTTCATAGCTAACATGTCTTGAAGCAAAACCATAAATGTCTATCAGAACTCAAAATCCACACGAGATAATCAATTTTGCCACAGAAAGCAAAAAACAAAACCACCCACAAAGATTTAAAATTTCAACATGTGGTTAATCTATATAGCCTAATCTTGAATAAATAAGCAAGTAATGAAAGGTTTTCTGCATGGTAGAGAATATTTTATGAATCAGAAAGGCTGTACAGTATAGTGGCTAAGAGTGTACACCCTAAATCCAGAATGTCTGGATTGAATCCTGGCTCCACCACTTAATAGCTCTGTAACCATTAGCAAGTTACTCAATCTTTTAGTGTCTCTGTTTTCTTATCTGTAAAATGCGGATCATAACAATACCTACTTCAAAGAGCTATGAGGACTGAACGAACTATTATGTGTAAAATACTTGGAAAGGTACCTAGCACATAGTAAGCACTTGATAAAAGTTAGCTATAAAATTATCACCATCTTCATGGTCCATCTAAGGATCGCTGAGTACCAAACTGAGAAACCACTGCCATAAATCAAAAACGATAACTGCACTTTGCAAATTCTCTGCAATAAAAAGAGAATTTTTTTACTAGTCCATGTTTCTATAATAGTTTCTCTTGTAGAAAAAAAAATACCAGAGTTCCTTCTAATGAGGTGGAGGGGGAACAAGTAAGGGGGGGTAGAAGAAAAAAAGATTGGCCATTAAGGTGATAACTACTGAAGTGGGTTAATCAGTAGAAGGTCGGGGGTCGGGGTGTAAATATTTAGTTTGTATCAAAAATAGCTGAAGGGACGTCTTTACAGATTTTCTGCTCTACAAAAGATTCTAATTTCCTATATACCGCTTCTCTTCAAAAACTCACTTAAATTTTCACACCACGTTCTAAAACAGACTAACCCATTCAATGGTTAGAAACAAGACCACATGGGACATCTGGGTGGCTCAGTTGGTTGAACGTCTGCCTTTGGCTCGGGTCATGATCCCAGGGCTCTAGGATCCAGTGCTGCTGCATCAGGCGCCTGGCTCTGTGGGGAGCCTGCTTTTCCCTCAGTCCGCCACTCCCACTGTTTTGCGTGCGCGCCCGAGCACTCTCTCTCTGACAAATAAATACAGAGATTCTTTAAAAAAGAAACAAGACAACATGGAAATATCATGAATGCAGTAATTTCCATTTTGTCCTACCAGTTCTTCACAGCACTTGCTAATTCATTACAGTCTGGTCCAATCCATCTGCCTCTAACTGGGAATTTCCAGCACTATACCCCAAAAAGAGCTCTGCTGTAATTATTCTGGATACTCAGGATTTTAAGATTAAAGACAATCTTTATTTGCATCATCACTGTCATCATAATAAATAATTTGAATGTTTTGTATATGCTAAGACCTATGCTAAAATACATGTTATCTTCTTAAACCTAGAGAGCAATTTTATGAGGTAATTATTACCTCTACTTCCAGATCAGAAATGGGGGCTCACAACTTAAGTGTAGAGTCACCCAAGTATTAAATGATGGAATTAAGGTCTGAATCTAGGACTAATTCTAAAGTCTGCATTTTTCTACTTTCTACATTGATTACTATTTTACATTAAAAATGGGACAAATGAAGTAAAGAAATGAAAATCTGGTTAACTGAACATCAAGTCCAAAAAGATCCATATCTTACAAACAAACAAAAAACAAAAAGAGCCATATCTTGAACTTGCTGACAACCATACCTATCATTTCTTTCACTAATTATAAACATTTCTTTCTGATAAACAGAAATTAAAACAATTCAAATTCTTGATTAATACACAAAATTATGTTGGCAAATATTTACTGACTGCTTACTTTGTGCCAAACACTGTTCTAGTTGCTTGAGGATACAGCAGCAAAGAAGACCTAGCTCTGTCATCTGGTGGGAGAAGATAAACAATAAGCAAGTAAACAAATAAGCAAGAAAATTTCATATACTGAAAATAATGTGAAGTGACAGAAGGCAACTGAAGTGCCCACCTGGAATAAGGTCAAATAAGGGAAGGCCTTTCTGAAGAGGTAATACAGGAGCTTGAATCTAAATGATAAGGAAACGGAACTGGAAGAAGCCTGAGAGGTAGTAGGCAAAGCAGATGGTGTAGGAACTCGTAGATCATAGTAAAAGAAGTTTAGATCTTAACCTGTTGCAATGGGATATCAATGGAGGATTCTGAAACACAGTAATGACATCTGTTTATGCTATAGAAAGATCACTTTTAAAAATGATGGCAATGAATGTTTCAGGACAAATTAAAAGAAGCCTGAATAAAATCAGTTAGAACCCAACCATGGAGTTATCTTCCAGAAGCCTATTTACTTTCTCTAAATTATTTCCTTTAAAATGAACAAAAGCCTCTCATTACAACATTATGAAATAAAGAGTCAAATGAAAATCTCTTTGGAAGACCTAACACACTTAAACTCACATTGAGGTCTAAACACAAATTACTAAATGAGGGATGCCAGAATTAAAAAAAAGAAGCACAACTGACATCAGGAAAACAGACAAAGGCTGGGAATGCCAGAGACACCGATTTCACAAACTTGCCTAAAGCTGATTTAGAAACCCAACTCAAATAATCCCAACTGCAAAGAAATACGAAATTAAATGAGGCCTAATGCATAAACTATTTTCACTGCGCCCTTCATTACTCTCCTGAAAATTTCTCTCAAAGGCTTTATTTACGTTGATGCAGATGACGTTCATTAAAAGTAAACACAAAAGGACTACGAATAACCCTTAACCCTTTTAGAAAGTTCCATTCCACTAGGAAAAAAAGAATCAAGTTTTTAGAAAGCCAAAAGCATTTAACTATATAAACTACATATAATGCACTTCAAATGAAGTATTATTTTACTAGAGCAATCACTTTTTCACTCAAGATATCAACAAGGGAAATAAGCTCCCGCAAAATATCAATAATAGTGGCAGAAAACTTCTGGCTCCAGTATATCTCATTCCTGCTAACTAGAAAAAAAAAATTCTAATTGTCATTTGAAATCCCACAAGGCAGGGTTGGGGACCAACTTAGTCTTGCAAATGATGTAACCATACAATTAAAGCACCAGAGCTCAAAGGTAGGAAATGTTAAATACTTGTATAATTTTGTACAAACGTTTTAAGACAAGAAAAGAGAGAATGTTCTCAGACTTACATGAGCATTTGCTACCACGATGTTATCATTGGTACACTTGGGTGTACCAAGTACATTAAAGAATAATTTCTTTCTTTTAATCTTGAAAACATTACTACAAAGTTAAACGTGGTCATTGTCATCTGATATGGTGGAGTTAAATCCTAACTCCACCCTTTTTCTGTGTAATCTTAAGCAATTAACATGTTTGGGCCTTCGTTTCCCCACCTGTAAATCAATGATTTGAAATATCGACTTCTTGGCGTTATTTTAAAGTATAATGAGATGGATATATCGTAAACGGAAATAAAGGGTTGGGCACATAGCAGATACTTAATATGTGAGTCTCTGATGATGACCGTTATCATAGTTTATATTGCATGTTCTAATTTTACTTCTTGAAAAGAAAGTAACTTTGATCTATTGGTAAATATAGGTAATCTTGTCTTGGTTCTACAATCTTTTCAGTATGTATTACTCAAAGTGCCACAAAACATCCCTACCAACAATAACTTTATATACACAAATAGTCTGAAGATTGGGGCCTATGATTTTCTAAGTTTTATCCATCTGTTCCCTCAAAAGTAAACACAAATCAAAACACTATAGGGGCAATGGCAGAAGTGGAATAAGAAGAGTAACTGGATGATGGGTCTCACTGGTGGTGACATGCCACAGACAAGAAGCAACAAAAGACCTAAAAGTCAAATAGATATATATGGATTAAGGGTTAGCCCTCTCTTCTCAGCAGGAAGCAACAATGACTTCCCCACACTTCCTGACAGTTTAATATACCTCTTTTCTGTAGTTAAGAAGCGAAATGGAAAAAAAAATTCCCGATGGAGACAAAAAAAAAAAAAAAAAAAAGCAGTCACTGGGGAAAGTACTATATATTCAAATAGCCCATTTCCCGATTTCCTGTTTTACCTATGAAGCCAAACTTACTTCTTTAAAAAGGTATTTCGAGTGACTGAAAAGTAGCCGGACAAGTTTTACATTTTAAGGTATTCATGATGATACTGACTGCAGTTATTTTCGGTCAGTATCAAGAAGCCCGTATTTTATTGCAGCAGACACAGGTACAGGGAAACCTCCCAGGTGGTCGCTTCAGCTCTACGTGGAGCTCCTGTTAACTTCGTAACATTCACCCAAGTAAGGCCCTTCTTATAACACATCACGAGTTTTAGCTCAGCGTAAAATAGAGTGGTCCAACATATTCCAACGAAGTGGATTTGCTACTGCTTAAACCATAGCTTGTCTAGCATCAAGAAAACCAGAAATCATTAGCACGTCAAGGCCTATAAGAAATAAACGGACGCGATAATTTCCGCGAAGGTTCAGTAAAGACAACAGCACCTTACAAGGCTCTGAAATAACACCTAAATCTTTAATGATCTGGGCCCAACGGCCCAAGGTCACACACACACATAGGTCTCTAAGTAGCTAATAAAAATCCAAGAAATGACGAGCCTCCTGCAGTTCAGGACAACTGTGGCTAGGAATGGAGTCTGGGTTTGGGAACACTCGCGTCAAAGCTTTAATGTGAACAACGCCAACCGAATGCAGTGGCTCCGTGGGAAAAACCCAGGCGTTTCGGGAAGGATTTCCTTCCATTTCCCCAGTCTTCCCTTCCCTAGTCACCCCCAACACTCACATCTCCGGAGCCACTTCATCCAATGGTAGACGATAGTAGTGTGGTGTTTCTTGTTCTCTATACACCAAGACGACAAGCCTTGAATAGATTCCATGGTGTTAGTTACCGACTGGAATTTTCGATCCAACGAGGACTCCAAAGCCCCTGCCGAAGAGGCCGACGAGGAGGAGGCCTTACTGCTGCCTCCGCCGCCGCCGGCCGCCATCTTCCCGGTTTGCACAAGCGCTGCTGCTCCTCTGGCGGCCGCGGCGGCGGCGGCGGCGGCGGCGGCGGCGGCGGCGGCGGCGGCGGGAGCGGGAGCGGGCACAACAATCACTGCGAGTGCGTGAAAGCCGTAGGTGGGGAGGGAGGCCAGGGGGTGGGGATGGTGCACGCGCTAGGCTCTTCTAGAGGTAGGACGGGAGGACCAGCTGCTGGGCACGCTGGTGGCTCCTACACGCTGTAAGGAAGGGCTGCGGGTATCGAAGGTTTATCAGAATTGTTCAAGGGGTTGTGTTTAAACCAGTCAATAATCACGGAAGAATTGCGCAGAAAACAGATCCTGCGAAGCCTTTCAAAACGCCTGGCCCCGAAACTAATGGTTTTACACTCTTCAGCTCTCGAAGCTAAGGCTCTTCCCCACTCTTATCGCCACGCTCCTGTAAGGGTGGGCGTTAATATCTTAAATTTAATACTACCCGATTGCCCCTTCAGTTGCAGAAATCTTTCTCCTTTAGATCCTCTAGCACAGAAAAGGCCCAAGGCTACCTAGTCAAGATTTTTTTTGCAACGCAATAGCAGCAAAGGGACAGCAACAGTATCGCGCACGCGCTGCTTAGCCCCGCCTCCCCGCTTCCTTCTCAACCTAGAAAGCAGAGAGAGGCGTGATGGCGGGGCAGTCTGACCAATCAAAGGACTAGAACGAGAAGCGCGCGCAGAAGGCCGCAAGCCCCAAGGGCCAAGGAGGCCCTAAGATTATTTGTGCGCTTGCGCAGCAGATCAGCGTGTAGCGGGCTAGGAGGAAAAACCAGAAGGGAGGGTGAGGGAGTTGGTAAAACTAAGGAGAGGTTGGGGGAGGGGCTTCACCGCTCCGCCCCGCCCTTTACTTTCTAGCGAGGTCTCCCTCTTGGGGCTGTCCAGCTCACACAATAGGCCGGGTAATTCCCACCGCTCAGAGGTCACTGTTACTCTCTGACAGCTGCTGCCGCCGCCGCCGCCGCTAACTCCTCGGGGCACCGACGCGCGACAAAGTAGCTGGCAGCCATCTTGCAGCGCCTCAAAAGATGCGCATGCGCCAGCTCTAGCGAGCCATTCACTACGCAGACTCCCAGATCAAACAATATTTTACACTCCCCTTGGACGATACCATTCACAGCCAGTGGGCTGTTCGGATTATAGGAAGAGGAAGTAAATGAAGTGAAACGAAAATTTCCTAGTAAAATTTTCGAAACGATGAAAGAATAAAAGGCAAGATGTGATCTCACTTTTGCCGGTTATAGTAACAGTCTCACAATTACATAATGCATTATAGTTTACAAGAGCCCTAGCTGTTTATTATATTGATTAGCTCAACCTAGATTAACCAGTCCATCGTATCTGCCTGTGTAAAGCCTCTGGGCAGATTTGGAGGCTCCTGTGTTCCACTGAGCACAAGCAATTATTGTATTTTAAGTCTTTTACCTCTCCCCAATGGACTTATCGTTTCTTGAGGCAAGGAATCTGTTTTGTGAAGTTCATCTCTAGTATTCATTCATTCATTCATTCATTCAACAAAAAGTTGTTGAACGTTTTGTGCCAAGTACAGTTCTAGATACCGGGAAGTATAACAGCAAAACAAACAAAAATCTCCTACCTGTGGGGCTTAGTAGCAGGAGACCATAAACAAATATGTGTCATGGAGTAATAAGTTCTATGAAAAAGTATGAAGCAGTGTAAGGAAGAGAGAGGATATTGTGTATGAGATCCTACATGGGAAGGGAAATGGTTTGGTGATCCAGGAAGGGTTCTGGAAGGGAGTGACACTTATCTGAACGCTGAGAATAAGGTAACCAAGCAGGTATGGGGAACGGGAAGAAGAACATGCTGGCAGAAGGAACAGCCAAGTGGGAAGGACATGAAACTATGTCTTCGCATATTCGAGGAAGAAAAAGGAGGCTGGTGTGGCTGAAGAAGAGTAAGAGAGGGTACAAGTAGCAGAACATGAGGTCTGAGGTGAAGGGAGAGAGTTCATGTAAGACCTTGTAGGCCACTGTAAGGATTTTGGCTTTTAACTTTGGGATAGGGAGCCCCTTTAAGCAGAGGAGTTTTAAGTAGAGAAGTTGCATCCCATGTAACTTTTTAACTGGTTGCTATGTTGAAAATAGACCAGTCAAGGAGGCTATTGGAATAATCCAGACAAGGAAATGATGGCTTGTACAAGAGTGGTAGCAAAAGGATAATGAGAAGTGGTGTCAGATCCTGGATATACTTTGAAGGTAGAGTCAAAAGAATTGCTCATGCAGTTAATGTGGGTCTGAGAAAAACAAATGAGTCAAGTATGACACAGGGGTTTGTGACCTGAGCAACTAGAACGGTGTTTCTCCATCTGTTTTTTATTGTTGCCCCTAAAGATCCTTTTTTAAAATCATTCGGGAGCGCCTGGGTTGCTCAGTCGGTTAAGTGTCTGCCTTCAGCTCAGGTCATGATTCCGGGGTCCTGGGATTGAGCTCCACATGGGGCTCCCCGTTTAGCAGGGAGCCTGCTTCTCCCTCTCTCTCCCCCTACTTGTGCTCTCTCGTGCCCGCTCTCTCTCAAATAAATAAAATCTTAAAAAAAAAAAAAAGAAAGAAAAACTAAAGCCAGAAATTGGCCACTGCACTTTAATAAATAAATAAATAAAATAATTCAAAATTGTGGTGTGCCTGGGTGCCTCAGTCGATTGGGTGTCTGCCTTCAGCTCAAGTCATGGTCCCAGGATCCTGGGATTGTGCTCCTTGCTCAGTGGAGAGCCTGCTCCTCCCTCTCCCTCTGCCTACTGTTCCCCCTGCTTGTGCTCTCTCTCTGTCAAATAAATGGATAAAATCTTAAAAAAAAAATAAACCATTCAAAATTGTTTATATTCCCAGCAAAAGTAAAAGAATTTAAAAAATTCAGTTTCGGGGCACCTGGGTGGCACAGCGGTTAAGCATCTGCCTTTGGCTCAGGGCGTGATCCTGGCGTTATGGGATCGAGCCCCACATCAGGCTCCTCCGCTATGAGCCTGCTTCTTCCTCTCCCACTCCCCCTGCTTGTGTTCCCTCTCTCGCTGGCTGTCTCTATCTCTGTCGAATAAATAAATAAAATCTTTAAAAAAAATAAATAAAAATTAAAAACTCAGTTTCTTCAAAAATTTTAGTGAATTTTCAATTTTTATTTGACATGAGAAAATTGCTAGGTAGTCATTCAAATATTGAAATTTTTTCCTTCTCAGCATTTGACAGAGTTGTTGATGAACTGCATAACAGAAGTAGAATTAAATAATAAAATACAAACTATTTTTATTTGCTCCTCAAAGCCCAAGTCATATGCAAAAACACTCAGAATCAAACATGATATTCACAAGGTACTACATGACAGCCAAAAAGTCAGGTATAGGCCACTTCCTGTGTTCAGAATTTCAAAATTGAAGGAAACTGCTCTAGTCACAGCCTCAAAGTTTTGTAGCATTGACCTTGCATACATTTTTCATATCTTCCCTAAATCAATGTCATTGTGGCTTATGACATATTCAAAAATAAAGAGATATTAAATAAGGAACAAGATTGTGTTGGGTAGGGGGTGCCTTGGTGGCTCAATTGGTTAAGTGCCTGCCTTCAGCTCAGGTCATGATCTCAGGGTCCTGGGATAGAGCCCTAACACAGTCCCAGGCTCAGTGCAGAGTCTGTTTGTCCCTCTCCCTCTCCCTCTGCCCCCCCCATCCTGTGTTCCACGCATAGGCTCTTTCTCTCTCTTTCTAAAGTAAATAAAATCTTTGAAGAAAAAAAAATATTGTATTTGGTATATTTGAGTTTTGAGGGTTACAAACCAGCATTAGTATCTAAGACTTCATCAGCTAAGAGCCAAATTTTTCCCTTTTTTGGGGTGACATTGCCCCCATTGAAAATGCATGAAATAGAAGTTTTCTCAGATGGCCCAGGGGAAGACGGAGGAGCAGTCCTGTGAGAAACTAACAGGAGTCATGATTTCAGTTATGGACAGCTTGAATTTGAGATATCAGATATATAAATGGCACTAGAGGGGTTTACGAGAAAGATCTAGGTAGGAAACATCAATTTAAGAATTGTCAGTATTGGGGGGGTGCCTGGGTGGCTCAGTCAGTTAAGCATCTGACTCTTGATTTTGGCTCAGGTCGTGATCTCGGGGTCCCAGGATCAAGCCCCACATTGGGTTCCATGCTCCATGGGGAGTCTGTTTGAGATTCTCTCTCTCTCCCTCTGCCCCTCCTCCTGCTCGCTCCCACTCTCTCTTCTCAAATAAATAAAAATAGATCTTAAAAAAAAAAAAAAGAATCGTCGGTATTGGAGCTTCCGGGTTGGTGAACTCATGGAGATTTGGAGAGAGGCACCCAGAAAGGGCATGGAAGCTGTGTGTGCTTCCCCATACGTGGCCCTGTGTATCTCCTCATCTGGCTGTTCCTGAATTGTATCTTTCTAAATGGTGACCTAGCATGTTACCCAGAGAACTTTCCAAAGTGGTATCAAAAACCCATCCAATGTCTGAAGAAGAGTGGAGGACACGGTGTCCAACAGAGTCCAGGCTGGGTTCATTACATGATTCATGAGCCAGAACCACGTATTCTTTTCTTTAGATGACCTCTTCCAACAGATCAACAAAAATGAAGTATATCTGGTGATCATCAATTAAATCTTTTTCAAATTTAACGTATATGTGTATAAAGTGAATGTAAAATGTTCATCTGTACCTGTGCAAATGTAAAAAATGTACCAATCGTTCATCCGTACCTGAACATGAGCTATATTCTTCACAGTAACAGAGCTCAGTTAAATGCACCAAGTAGGTTACTGTAAGGTGTTGAAGATAAAATTTTTGGGACACGTGGGTGGCTTAGCTGGTTAAGCGGCTGCCTTTGGTTCAGATCACAATCCAAGGTCCTTGGATCGAGTCCTGCATTGGGCTCCTTGCTCAGCGTGGAGCCTGCTTCTCCCTCTGCCTGCCAACCCCCTGTTTGTGCTCACTCTCTCTCTCTCTGATCAAAAAATAAAATAAATTTAAAAATAAGATAAAATTCTTTCTAGTCAGTTTTCTCTTAATATAAGTGCTTGTTTGACCTTGTCTGTTACTTTTGTTAAAGTCTGTATGTTTCATTAAAAAAAAAAGTCAGCACTTAGGGGTGCCTGACTGGCTGGAAGAGCATGCAACTCTTGATCTCAGGGTTGTGAGTTCAAGCTTCCTGTTGGGTATACAGATTACTAAAAAAAATAAATAAACTTTTAAAGATTTGTCAGTATTAGGCATGCCTCGGTGGCTCAGTTGGTTAAACGTCTGCCATCGGCTCAGGTGGTGATCCCAGGGTCCTGGTATTGAGTCCATAATCGGGCTCCTTGCTCAGCAGAGAGCTCACTTCTCCCTGCCTTCCACTCCCCCTGCTTGTGCTCTCTCTGACAAAAAAATAAATAAAATCTTAAAAAAAAAAAAAAAGTAATGAAAACTTTTCAAGAAGGAAGGCCCAATCAATTATGTCAGATGTTGCTGTGTAGTTTGTGTGAGGACTGAGATAACCGCTGGATTTGGCAACATGGTGACCATTAGTGGTCTTGACAAGGACTGTTTCCTGGAAGTGAGTGATTGGAGAGGGTTCTAGAGAGAATGGGAGAAGTGGAGATATCTTAGACAACTCTTTCAAGAAATAAAATGAGGGGTGCCTGGCTCACTCACTTGGTGAATGTGTGACTCTTGATCTCAGGGTTATGAGTTCAACCCCCACATTGGGTATGGAGTCTACTTAAAATAAACTGAAAAAAAAGGAAGGGAGGTAGAGAAGAAGGAAGGAAGGAAGGGAAGGAAGGGAGAAGGAAGGAAGGAAGGAAGGAAGGAAGGAAGGAAGGAAGGAAGGAAGGAAGGAAGGAAGGAAGGGAGGGGAGAAATGGAACTGAAGCTGGAGAGAAATGTGAAATCAAGGAATCAGTTCTTTTTCTAAGATGGGAAATAATTGTAGCTGATGCAGATGAAAATTTGGGGGTTAAATATTGATACAGGATAGAGATGGGACAATTGCTGGATTGATTTCCTTGAATAGATGGGAGAGGATAGGATCGAGCGATAGGTCCACAGTTCCTTTTTTAAAATAGGGAAGTAGGTAATGTAGGCAAGAGATTCAGGTAAATTGGTAGATTTATTGGTGAGAATGTGCAGAAATTCTCTTCAGCTGCTCCTTTTCTCGTTGAAATAGGTGGGCACTGTAGTTGGTGCTGAGGAAACACCCACTTAAAAGGCACTAATAATCTACTAATTGCCAATTCCAGTGTGTTATTTACAGGCTTTAGCTTCCATTTTTCTGTTAGATAGCGTAATGGCTAAGAGCAAGACCTCTAGAACCAGACTGCTGAAATTCAGGCTATGCCACTTACCAGCAGCAATTTTAGGTAAATGTCTTAACCTCCGTGTACAATTATTAAATGAGTTAATGAATGCAGTGCTTAGAGTACCTGAGTGCCTGAGTCAGAAAAGGTTTGATGATGATGTCAGCTATTATTACACTTAAACTTTTCTTAAAACTTATTTTCTTTTGCTTCTGTTAAATGTACAATCCTTAATCAGACTGTACTAAATTAATGGCTTTGGGGCACCTGGGTAGCTCAGTTGTTAAGCGTCTGCCTTCGGCTCAGGGTTGATCCCAGGGTCCTAGGATTGAGCCCTGCATCGGGCTCCCCGCTCCGCTGGAAGCCTGCTTCTTCCTCTTCCACTCTCCCTGCTTGTGTTCCCTCTCTCGCTGGCTGTGTCTCTGTCAAATAAATAAATAAAATAATTAATTAATTAATTAATGGCTTTCTCTGCCCATTGCTAGTTTTCTCACCCTATTTGCCAGAGTTCCATTTTTAGCCCTTTTGCCATTTTTCTCCTTATCCTTTCCTAAAGATTAAATTTCATCACCTGCATTTGGACATATTCAAGTTGGATATTCTAGTTATCTTTGTTTCCACCTCTTCCATCTAGTTATCAAATCCTATAGACCTTTACCTAGAAATCTCTTGAATGAATTCCCTTTCCATTCCCTTTGGCCTTTAACCTACTTACGGTTATCATTACCATTCTGATAATATCAGCAGCATCACAATCAGCTTCTCAGTCTCTCTTCAACTTACAGACCATTACCAGATGAACATCTTAGTTCCCCTCCACTCAAAACAAAACAGTGTTCCTGGGGCCCCTGGGTGGCTCAGTCGTTAAGCGGCTGTCTTTTTGGCTCAGGTCATGATCCCAGGGTCCTGGGATCCAGCCCTGATTTGGGCTCCCTGCTCAGTGGGGAGTCTGCATCTCCCTCTCCCTCTGCCTGCTGCTTCACCTACTTGTGCTCAAATAAAAATCTTTAAAAAAAAAAAAAAGTTCTTTTTTACCTATTAATTAAAAGCCCTGGTGTTTAAGACTCTCCACAATGATTTCAATCTAACTTCCCAGTATAATCTCAAATGCCTCCCCTCCATGGTTCCTTGGGCTCCAAACTGTTCTTTTCCTTAAACATATCCTGTCATTTTCTATTTGTAATTAATTCTGTTCTGCCTAAAACATCCTCTTCTGTTATCAAAATTCTATCCATCTTTCAAGAGCTATCTTAAATTGCCTCTTTTGTGCAATAACATTTTCTGCCCTGAGTGAAATTATTTGTATTTTCTTACCTCCAGGAACATTGCATTGAATAACATGTGAAAGCACCTTGAAAATTGTAAAATGCTCAAGTGTTAGTTATTACTGAATTGTCATATTAAAAAATAATTATTGGGTACCTCTATTCCAAAGATATTGACATTTTCAAGATAATTCTGGAAATTCATCAAGCTACGCTACATACAGGGAGGAGAAAATAGTCCAGTTACTTTGTATTCACTTTTAAATTAAGAAAGCTACTTTCTATCTTGATATCTCACTTAATTCTCTATCATAAATTCCAAATGACTTTAAAAATTCTTACCCAGAATTATGGAGGATAAATAACTGACATTAACATATCTGACATAATACACATAATTTCAAAGATTATAAAAGGAATTGCTAAAGTTCACAATGCATTTTAAGTGAGAACAGCAACCCAAGATAGGAACTCCTCTGGGAATAACATTCACTTGAAAGAACACAGCTGTCCCTACCACCTTATTTCGCAAATGAAGCAGCATATGTAGGGGCTAAGAGTTTGGGCTCTAGTCAAACAAACCTGGGTTCAAACTAAGCTCCATTACTTACTAGCCATAACCTTGGGTCAAATTACTTACCCGAAGCCTCGAATTCCTCATCTCTAAAATCTACTTCTCTCTTAAATTTTTTCTGATAAAGGAGGCAATGTTTATGGAACACAATGCTCGACACAGTGTAGGGTCAAGAACATTTAAAGACAACAAAAAACAACGGGAGGCATCGGGAGATGAAAGACTTGCTCAAGGCACGGTCAAGTCTCTCTATACTAACAATGTGTATTATAGTATAAATACTCCTTTTTAGGCCTTATGCAAACAATACATTTTTGAAGTTGTATATAAATTATTTACACACGTTATTGTGACAAACCCTTTAATAAAAGCAAAAGCACTTATTTCTATGATAATGAATGTTTCCCCTGGATTTGCTTAAATCAAGAAATATCAAAAACAAGTTCAATTCTCTGGCTCCCATCTCACAGATACAGAGATGATTACTAGCAAGGACCCAGTTCATTGCTGAGGCCTGGTGAGCTTTTCAGATTTCATCCTGCTCCAGGAGTAATTAGTTAACCTCGCCTATCTGGGTTATAGTTTACTTATCTCTAAAAAGAGGTTATACTAGTTTTTCCTTAAGGCCTTTAGCAGTCCCTGTCTCCTTCCACCTCTTTTATCCTAAAGCTCTCTCATACTGTTTTAAAATTAGAACTCTAACTAGGACCTGAAACACATAAAACTTAAAAAAATTTTATAATAAAGAATGTTTTAACTTCTGATCAAGTACCCATTTTCCAAGACTTCTTGGTAAACTCCAACTGGAGGAAGTTATGGGAGTTCTAACAGCTCCTGTGTTCAATCCATTCCCAGTATGTCCTCAACAGGCAACATGAAATGAAAGTGTAGGTATGGTAAGAATTTTAGACTTCAATGGATACTTATGCTGACCTAAATACTCCTAAAATCAAACCAGAGACATTACATTCTTAAACAGAACTACATGTAGTCAGATTCTTTGGAAATGAAAAAAGTAACTACACATTGTCTTTTAGAAAAAGATTTTCGTTTTTTTTTTTTAATTAGTAAAGAGAGGAAATAGGCTAAATTCCCGAATCCTATTCCATTTTACAAACGGACCCGTAACATTCTCCTTGGGACTCTCCCTGTGTCCACTTGAGCCACAACACACATTCTCATATAAGCACCTGTTTGGGGCAATGACTTCCTATTAAGACCATAGCCAAGACCAGAGGTTATCTGCCTTGTGACTCTACTGAAGGTTAACAGGTAAGACACTCATTTGTTCCATCCTTTTACCCACTTAACACCTCCTGCTTTACTCTGCTCCAGGAAAACAGTATTTATCACTCTTGCTCCAAGATGACGTGAGAAATGTCCATCAGACATGAAAAATACATATCCATCCGTTCATCCATTCATCCATTCATATATACACAGATATCAATGACAAAATTTTCTTTTTCCACAGCAATTGCTAGAAGTTGGGAGAAAAGATCACCTGAAGACCCAAACTCCAATACCTATAAGTGTGTGAAAAATATCATACCAACTTTAAAAATAACTCTTTAATCATATGCACATATGGGGAATAAAGGGCAGCACCAGGCTGACTGGGGAAGGGACTAAGGTGTTTTCCCTTTGTCCCAATGTCAGCTTGGCACAGTTCTGAGATCACACACACAAGTGGGACTGGGTTGGGAAGTAAAATAAGAGGACTGAAGAGACAAAGGCAGGAGGGGAGAGGCAAGGGCTTGCAGTAGTTTCAGTCGGTGGACTCCAACACAGATTCACTCAGCGCAAGGTCCCAGTAGTGTTCAGCCCCATGCTTTTTGAAGTGCTCTCGAGCCATGTTCTCTGTAGGGCACTGTTTGAACTTCATCTCCCCAAAGCTCCGGTCTTTGGCTGTACCCTGGGAAAGAGAAAAAATCTGTAATAAGAACCCTGCAATTTTTTTTAAAGATTTTATTTGTTTTTCTAAGTAATCTCTACACCCAGCGTGGGGCTCCAACCTACAACCCCGAGATCGAGTTGTAGGCGCCACCAACTGAGTCAGCCAGGTGCCCCAAAACACTGCAATTTCTAATTTAAATCAGATATAATACTCTTTCCTAAAACCTAATAACAATTTTGAGGCACCTGGGTGGCTCTGTCAGTTAAGCATCCGACTCTTGATTTCGGCTCAGGTCATGATCTCAGGGTTGTGAGATCAAGCCCCGCGTCAGGCTCTGTGCTCAGCAGGAAGTCTGCTTAAGATTCTCTCCCTCTCCCTCTCCCCCTCCCCATGTGCACATGCACACACACACACACACTCTCTCAAATGAATAAAATTTTTATTTATTTTAAAAGACTTTATTTGAGAAAGAAGCAGGGCCATTGTGTGTGCACAAGTGAGATGGAGGGGCAGAGGGAGAGAGAAGCAGACTTTCTGCTGAGCAGGGAGCCCCACGGAGGCTTGATCCCAAGACCATGAGATCATGACCTGAGCCAAAGGTAGACACAACCGACTGAGCCAACCAGGCACCCCTTAAATAAATGAATCTTTAAAACCTAGTAACATTTGTGTAGCAATGTGCCCAGTTGAGCACTGTTTTATGGTAAAATATTCTAACCTCCATTCCCTTCGATATTTGTGTGAGTCTTCATGAATTTATAGGCATAAAGGTTTCAATTTTTTTTTTTAAGATATTTATTTATTTGACAGAGAGCGAGCGAGCACAAGTAGGGGGAGCAGCAGGCAGAGGGAGAGGAAGAAGCAGGCTCCCCGCCGAGCAGGGAGCCTAATGCGGGGCTCGATCCCAGGAGCCTGGGATCATGACCTGAGCCGAAGGCAGATGCTTAACTGACTGAGCCACCCAGGCGCCCCAAAGGTTTTAGTTGTTTTGACTGAATGGAGGATGAGGAATTCTGTGCTCTGATACCTGGGTGAAAGAGCAAGTCAGGAAGGACTATGGAGGGTGAGATGGAATGAACTACTTACCCACCAGGCCTCGAGGACTAGATTTGGGCCTTTAAAGAGAGAACCAAAGGCTGAAAGGACTCTTTCCACTGAGACTCAGTGAGACTCTGTATACAAGCAGGAGGCTTTGGGGCCCACTGGCCAAGAACAATATGAGGGCAAGGGGAAGAGGGGAACAGGAACAGCGAGGGGCGGGGGGTACCCAAAGAGAACTACAATAGAAAAACATACAGTACTGGGTGTAATCACAATCTTGCCAAAGGCACCAGCAGCAATAGCAGTCATAAAGTGCTATCTCCAGAGACTTTCAGGGATAAAATTCCAATAAGAAGCTAGAGTAGAACCTGGCTTGTTCCTGAACCTGAGATACAATTCCTGTGGACTCTCAGAGATAAATGGAAGAGAAATTGGAAAAGATGAAGGGGTTGGGATCTTAAATATGCAGGTGGGGTATCATGGTTATTATGGTCTAATTTGTATGCATAAATTGGAGGAGTCTAGGATAAGACAAAAGGATACATGAAGAACATTAACAATTGCCTATAAAGAGTGGTCTTAAAGAATCAGAGAATTAGAAGGGGACCATTTCAGTAAGTGTTCTTCTGTGTTATTAGAATTATTTTAATAAGCATTTACCACTTTTGAAATAATACTTTTGTAATAAAGAACTAGTTACTAAGCATGAGTACATTTAAAAAATAAAAGATATACATGTACTCAACATAAAAGAAAAAATTAAAACATTAAATCAACACAAAGGTAGAAAATATTTACAATGTAAAAAATGTATCTTGGAGTGGGAAAGAAAGGATTCCTGCAATACATCAGGATAAAGATATAATTATTCAAGAAAGAAATTTTTAATGCTTGCTGGAAAAACAGGATGGTATTTTATGCTTCACAAACAATGAACAATCCTTAATTCAATTCTTGGCCTGAATAAGCATATTCATTAATTCATTTTTCAGAATGAATACTGGTTCACTAAGATTTCAGGGGCAAGGGAGCTAGCTGTATAACCATAAACAAGCTCCATTTTACAGAGCACTATCATATAGTAATCTACTTCTGCTCAGAAAAAGACTGACAAATAGAAAGGGAAAATAATATCCACATTTTGTAGACAAACCGACAGTAATTGATGTTAAAGTGTCTTGACACCCAGTTGAACAGCTAGTGAGTGGTACTGCCCAGACTCCCAACTTTATATTCTTAAATCTAGTACTTCTTTCATTATATCCAGACTAAAAAAATCCCACAATGATTCATTCTTCTCTTTCCACATCTCATATGCATGACTGTGAAATAAATGACTTAGTCGAGAATTTGTATTCTTGCCACCAGTTTTGCATACTCTCCCCAGGTGGCATATACTATATACTCATCAATTTGACTAAAATATAAGCAGGAAGAATCTGCTGTCAAACATTTACCAATGAATTCTGAAAAGAAACATGAATTACTTAAGGAATCAGTCATTGCTTAGTTTTACCACTCTACCGCTCCACTAGAATGGTAAAAACCACCAGGAATTAGCTACAGTTCTGCTTCAGTGTTTAACAGAAGATCACCTACCTCCCAGACTAGTACACATTTGTTGGTTTTCTTCACAGCTTCCTCATCAGATTCCTCATCATCTGGAAAAGACAATATAGCTAAATCTTGCTCTAGACATAGAGACCAAGATCTAGGTTCTAAACAAAGAGTACTCAAGTCTACCCCAATTCTTTTAAATATCATCCCCCCTTTGCCATGTATCAGGGTCAAATGTCTTTTGTTATTTTTATTTTCCCCAAATTAGACTGAAAGCTCCAAATAGGCGGAGATATTAATTAATTCAACATTTACTGAGCACCTACCATATATCAAGAGCTGCCTCAGGTACTGGGAATAAGGGGATAAATAAAAGACAAGCAATCAAAAATAAAAACTTGTCCTAAGGGGCGCCAGGGTGGCTCAGTTGGTTAAGTGTCTGCCCTCAGCTCAGGTCATGATCCCAGGGTCCTGGGATTAAGCCCCACATCGGGCTCTCTGCTCAGTGGGAGCCTGCTTCTCCCTCTCCCTGCTGCTCTCCATGCTTGTGCTCTGTGTCAAATAAATAAATAAAATCTTCAAAACAAACAAACAAAACTTGTCCTAAGCACTCTGAGAGACAAGCTTCAGATGCTAACATAAAGAGTCCCTTATCAAGGAATTTTTAATCTAGTGGAGAAAGAGGGCAGATAAACTAAGTGAAAATATCTTAGAAATCTTGCAAAACAAAAGAAAATATAGGTCAGTTGTAGTAAAAAGTGTACCTTAAGTAAGTAGGGCACGAAAATACTTTAAAATTTAAGAGGGCCAAAGTTAGGTAAAATTAAGAAAGTAAGGCTCTCTATGCATGTTAAATGCCAACCCAGGTCTTTAAAGAAGGGAAGAATGGGGCGCCTGGGTGGCACAGCGGTTGAGCGTCTGCTTTTGGCTCAGGGCGTGATCCCGGCGTTGTGGGATCGAGCCCCACGTCAGGCTCCTCTGCTATGAGCCTGCTTCTTCCCCTCCCACTCCCCCTGCTTGTGTTCCCTCTCTCGCTGGCTGTCTCTGTCTCTGTCAAATAAATAAAATCTTTAAAAAAAAAAATAAATAAATAAAATAAAATAAAGAAGGGAAGAATGAGTATTGATAGAAAAATGACGACAGGAAGGTATCAAATATATACATGTAATTTTATATTTTACACATATATAAAGTTGGGCAAAAGAATAAAAGTATATATATATTTTTTGCCTTCAACCCTTTAAAAAGCTTTTTTCAAAAAATACTCAGACAATGCACACGTAAGTGCATAGCTTATGTCACCTGTGTAGTTCAGGTGGTGAAGCGTCTGCTTTCGGTTTGGGTCATGATCTCAGGGTCCTGACATCAAGCCCCACATCAGGCTCCCTGCTTAGCAGGGAGCCTGCTTCTTTCTCTGCTCGCCATTCCCCCTGCTTATGCTCTGTTTCCGTCAAATAAATAAATAAAATCTTTAAAAAAAAAAAAAGCATTCACAGCTTGCTGAATTTTCACAAACTAAATACACTCTCATAACCAGTGACCAGGCAGACAGGGAAACCAGCTGGTAGAAAGGCCTTAAAGGTCAAGCAGAAAAATAACTAACACACATATCATCACACAATAAATACTAAAGTCCAAATGACTAAAATTTCTAAAATTCCTGAACAGGGGCACCGGGGTGGCTCAGTTGGTTAAGCGTCTGCCTTTGGCTCAGGTCATGATCTCAGGGTCCTGGGATCAAGCCCCCCATTGGGCTCCCTGCTCAGTGGGGGTCTACTTCTCCCTCTGCCTCTCACTAGCTCTCTCTTTCAAACAAATAAATAAATAAAATCTTAAAAATATGTAAAAATAAAATTCCTCAACATTATCAAGTGTGAGCAAGTGTCACTGGGAGGGAATAGATGAATGGACAGAGTACCATCCCCACCTCCCACTAAATTCCCTCTAACCCCCATTCACCATCTCCCTTTGTGTTAGATGTCTGTTCATCCCATTTTATCCGATGCAGCATAAGACGCTTAAACTTCTTCTGGGCCTTGGGGCCTGGAAACAGAGAGAAGGAGAATTTTGCCAGAATTGTGGAAGATGATGAAGTAGAAAGAACCTCTGAGATCATTTGTTACTCAGACCTTAATGCGGTAGTTGAAGAATCCCAGGAACCACATCTTAGGTCCTTCTACTCCAATAAACACCGAAACAGAAGCCCAGGATATTATACCCAGGTATGGCTCTAAAACTCTATTTTCCTCCTTTCTCCCCACCATTCTAATCACTTCAAGGCCGAGGGTTGCGTGGGGACGGTCTCCCTCAGTTTTTTCAGACTCACCCCCTTCCACTACTACCACGTTGACATCCTTGTGCAGTACCACCACCCCTGTCAGGTACAGCTGCCCAGCATTGGCCTCAATCTTGAACTTCTTGGCTGGGTTGCTCAAATTTCGAACTCTGGAGAAGGGAAAGTTTAGTTATGGCTTTTGTTTCAGCATCAGTAGCTGCCTGAATGGAATGGCAAATAAACAGATGGATCCAAAATGGTTTTCTCTCTAAAAATAAAGGCCTTTGAAGTAAGCAAGTACGCTAATGCTTGAAAGATAGAATCAATGAATCTCGCAGTAATTCCACTGTCTTATACTTCAAAGCCTAGTACTGTACACCCTACAACAAACAGCAGGTAATCCAAATTAACTCTAAGAAAGGAGAGGTATTTACCATCATCTAAAAATATGTGTAAGCTAATTGTTTTTGACAGTATAAAGATCAAATTCTTTGTCTCCTAGATGCTTATGACGTAAAATAGTCAGAATGCTACGCAAGGAAAATTTCTAGAAGGCTACACAAAAAACTGTTAGTCACACTTAGGGATCAGAGAGTAGGAAGGGGACATTCAGTAAGGGCTTTCTGTAGTATTAGATTAAAAGAATTTTTTAATGAGCTTTCACTACTTTTACAATAATGTACCACTTTCATAATAAAGAGCTAGTTATTAAAAAGGAGCGCATTTTAAAAAATGGAAGGTACACATGCACTCAACATAAAAGAATAAAAATGTTGAATCAACAGTAATACAGAAAATATTTACAATGTAAAAAATGTACTTCGGAGTGGAAATAAAAGGATTACTGCAAAAAGTGAGGATAAGAATATAGTTTCTGAACAAAGAACTTTTAATGCTTCCTGGAGAAATAGGTTATTTTATATTTCACAAAGGATGAATGATCCTTAGTTCATAGGTTGGTCTCAACAGGTATATTCATTCATTCATTCTTCAGAACTAGTACTGGTTCATTGAAAAGCCTCAGAGATAGAAAAGTAAGTCTTTAAACCTGCCTCATTATAAAAGATTTACTAGCTCCTGATTCATGCTGGGGTCATAGAAGAGAGTGGGGACTGGTGTTGGGTATGCTTTACACCACACTGATTCTGCCTCAAGCACTTGGAAAATTTTTGATATTTCTAAGGCAAAGGCTAGCCCAGACTGGACACCTACCTATATACAGATATGTGTACCCCCTGTGAAATGTCTTCTTTAAGCTTTTTAATTTTCTTGACCTTTCTCTGTTCTGCTGTAAGTTTTCGGGCAGCGTTGGCCTCTTCATGCGCTCTGTCGTGACAGGAAGGACATCCACAAGTGAGAAAGGCATTGAAGATCAGAGGCAAAGCTGAGGGAAAGAGAGAGCAACAGAGGACTCTCCCCTCCCTCCAAATATGGATCCCCCCAGAAGAGTCTGGGAAAGGTACTTGCCCTGGGTTTCCACCCAATCCCATGGCACTTACTTCTGTCTTTTTGCCATCTGAGCTCTGACATGGGCTTCTACCTTCGTGGGGTCTTGAACAGCTTCTGTTCCTAATACTCGCATCAAATTTGAAATTCTCACTGCACATGGAGAGAGGATAGAAAACAATTAATTCTCCAGCTGGGATAACCTGTTATCTCTTCTGAATTCATACGGTTTACCTATTTCAAATCTCCGCTCAAAGCTCGTTTCCTCCACAAACCCCTACCTTGAAAAGTCCATCCAGTTAACTCAGCAATTGTAGAAGGACACACAATCTAAATAGTTGGTCTATGTTTACCTACACTGCTTGAAAATTTATGAAAGATAAGGAACTTAATTTCTTTGGTATTTTTCACTCTGATCAAAGCATTTAGTGAAAGATCCTACATATAACAATGCTCACTTAAAATATTACTGAATGATAATGGGAACTACAGGAATGAAGGTCCCTTTTAACAGTATTTTCATTTTTCAAATATTAAGTATAAAACAACTTTATGCACACACCGCAGCTACTATCTTCATGAATTTCAAGACCATTATTCTTCCAGGAAGATCACACTGTTATATATTTTTATACTTAAAAATAAGCCTTAAATGACCTCTACAGTGAATATGTTGACCTGTCTTAAGATTATAGAAAATGTAAGAAAAGGAAGGAAAAAAAAATCAATGAATGATTCAGAAATGGAAAGCACCCAAATATAGGGGCATGCGAAAGTTCCTCTAGAATTAGAGATAAACAAATGCACCACGCTTTCTTCCCTGCCTCTAAGATATGTACCTTTGGGTTCTGGAGGAGGCATCAGGCCCAGCCTGACTTTCTCTTGTAGTTCCTTCTGTGCTTCCCTCCTTGTTTGCCTTCGAAGTTTCTTCTGTTCCTTCTTGGTAAGATATACCCCCAGAGTAACTGGTGTGTCATTGTCAACTGCCAGGTAGAGAAATGAAAGTACACAAGCATTAAGCCTATTAGAGGAATGTAGGTGAATATCAATCACATTAACAGAAACTTGAATTGTTACTATTTTTAGGTTGTAATAATGGCAGTATGTTACATTTTTAAAAAGCATTATCTTTCATGAGAGTGTTCTAACTTGTTTTTTCTTGAAGTTGAACCCTTTAACTGAAAAGTGGCAAATACAGAAAACAAAATGAGAGCTGCTCCAGTTGTATTATATGAGGATTTGGGGTAGGTGGGGCCAAGATGATGAAATTTATAATTTTAGAGTTCTAGGGATTGGGGAAAATCCTCCAGACTCCCAGAGCAGGTTTACTCAACTTTTTATTTAATTTTACTTATTATTATTTTTAAAGGTTACTTAAGCAATGTCTACATCCAAAGTGGGGCTCAAACTCATGACCCTGAGATCAAGAGTCACATGCTCTTCTGACTTGAGCCAGGCAGGCGCCCCCTCAACTTTTTATTATTTTTTGATGATTTATTTATTTATTTTATAGAGAAAGTGTGCGCACATGGAAGTGGGGAAAGGGAGAGAATCTCAAGCAGACTCCCCACTGAGCATGGAGCCTGATGTGGGGTTCCCCTTGATCTCATGACTCTGAGATCATAACCTGAGGTGAAACCAAGAGTCAGATGCTCAACTGAGCCACCCAGGTGCCTCTCAATTTTAAAAGCAAACAAAATCCCTTATGTTCTTCTAATGATCCTCCATACTGATGACATCTAAGTAGACTCTGATTAAGTAATAGTCAACGATTATCATACACTGTATTACCTTAAGGTCTCAATCTATTTTTCCAAATTTACTAATTGAGGTATTATCTCCTCTATTCATCCCAAATCTGATGAAAGTGTTAAAATCTTTTATGATCTGCATGCTTTTTTTTTTTTAAGATTTTATTTATTTATTTGACAACCAGTGAGAGAACACAAGCAGGGGGAGTGGGAGAGGAAGAAGCAGGCTCCTAGTGGAGGAGCCTGATGTGGGGCTTGATCCCAGGACCCTAGGATCACGCCCTGAGCCCAAGGCAGATGCCCAACGACTGAGCCACCCAGGCGCCCCTGATCTGCATGCTTTTAAGAAGATGTAACAGCTAATATTATCTCTACATGTGAGAAAGTTGTGTGTTCTAAGTGATTTACCCAAGGGATTCGGCTAGTTAAAAACACAGCCATAACTAAAACCTATCTCTTTTGATTAAGCCAACAGGCTTTTGCCACAAAAATGATAGAGAGAAAGGGTAAAGACAAAGAAGACTGAAGAAGGGCAGCTATTTAGTAATGGTCTACAAGAGGAGTTGGGAGTCAAAGATATGCATGCTTTTTATTTTTTATTTTTTTAAAGTAGGCTCCGTGCCCAGTGTGGAGCCCAACATAGCCCACAACCCTGAGATCAAGACCTGAACAGAGATCAAGAGTCAGACGCTTAACTGACTGAGCCACTCAGGCATCCCAAGAATGACTTTTAAAACCCACCTTGTTGTATACATCAGTGAAACCATCTCTGGAGTAGGCCTCAATGCCCTAGAGCTGCACTGTCCAATACTGCAGCCAGCAGCCACATACATACACTACCTATCTATCCATCCTCTTTTATTTTTTTTTATTTTTTTATTTTTTTTAAAGATTTTATTTATTTATTCGACAGAGATAGAGACAGCCAGCGAGAGAGGGAACACAAGCAGGGGGAGTGGGAGAGGGAGAAGCAGGCTCATAGCGGAGGAGCCTGATGTGGGGCTCGATCCCAGAACGCCGGGATCACGCCCTGAGCTGAAGGCAGACGCTTAACCGCTGCGCCACCCAGGAGCCCCTATCCATCCTCTTTTAAAGATTTATTTATTTATAAGGAGAGAGAAAGAGCGCGCCTGCACACGAGGAGCAGCAGCAGAGGGAGAGAGAGAATCTTAAGCAGGCTCCACACCCAGCACAGAGCCTGACAGAGCTCGATCCCACGACCCCGAGATCATGACCTGAGCTGAAATCAAGAGTCAGATGTTAACCAACTGGGTCACCCAGGCGCCCCGCATATACTCTATTTAAATTGAAATTAATTAAAATTGAAGATAATTAAAAATGCAGTCTTTCAGTGGTATTAGTGCACCTCAGTTTTCAAGTGCTCAATAGTCACAAGTGGATAGTAGGTACCGTATGGTCAGCACGAGTAGAGAACGTTTTCATTATCACATGAAGTTCTATTGGATAATACTTCTTAGAGCCTTAGTTGAGTAATCTATACATTACCTGGGGGGTTGAGTTGGGCTGGATGTTCAACAAGATTTGTGATTCCAAAATAATCTTCTCTCTTGGGATTTTCCTCTGTACTAAAATTGGAGGAAGAAGGAAAACAGGATATGTGAGTAGAAACAATTCCGAGAGAGAGAGAGTCTCAGAAACACAATGAAAAAGTGCACTCTCCATAATGTGTTCTAGCACTTTTTAGTGTTTGTATATCTACAACATCTAATCATATTACACAGGATTTTCAAGATGAGAAAACTGGCTCCCACTAAGGTTGGACATACTCTCCCCACTAATCATTCAACCTTTTTCTTACCCTAACATCCCTGATGGATGTCACACTCTCTCACTAGTAACAATAACTCCCTGCGACAGTGGTTGACAAAAGGAAGGGTAAGGGGAAAGGCTGAAACACAGTCTCCCAAAGCCATGTATCAGAATTACAGAACGGATATAATTAAAGCTCTCCGAATGTTTCATAAATGCTTTATTTACCATTCTCTCCCCATCAATTAAGAATCCTTCCTCTATTCTAGGACTGGATCTTTAAGAAATATAAAAACCTATTATAAGTAGCAGAAAAATGTAATTAAGAAAACTATGTATAACAAAAGCAAATATAAAATTTACATCGTTTCTCTTTTAGATTATGTGTGTCTGTTTCTTCCTACGTTAACCCCCAAAACGAAAACATTCTATACAACATATTCTTCATGAATATGTGAGTCTCTGTGCAGTTACTTATTTCCCCAGGATTTTAAATTTTGCTTAATGCATGAGCATCATCTCTCCCAATAAAACTCTAGCCTTATTAAAAGGTATTAACGAACAGACTCACAGGTCAAAGCCATTGGGGATGATGTAAGAGTCCCACCACTCAATTTCAGGGATGTCTCCTTCCTTTAACTCTTTTTTAGGAGCAATGAGGGCCAGCCTAGTTGAAGTATGGATGCCTGTTTTTCGAGCTGCCTGTGAGATCTCTGCCTGCAGCTTCTCCAGTTGAGCCTAAAGACAAGATAAAGCAAGACGTGAAATTGGAGTCACAGCAAACAGGGACATGACAGAACCCCAATTTTAAAGCACTCTCTTGTTGAATTCTTTATGCCTAATGCAAAGAGTTCATAATTTCTGAAAGCTTAAAAGAAAAGAACCTTCTACCTTTTTTATCCCTAGCTGACTTACATACAACTACTCTCATCACCACCCTTCACCCCACAGTGTGTGCCCACAGCAAATATGCAGAAATGGAATTTTATGAAAACACCATTCTTAGAGGATGAAAACAAGAGCAAAACTCACTGAATATACAGTCAATTCAACTCTCCACGTGTGGAGTTAATTTATCTGCAGTAAGTAACACCAGGCTAGCTTTCCTCAGTCAAGTGTTCTGAATTGTTTCCTTTCACTGTTTGTATGTGAATTTTCAAACTCAGTTTTATTTCCACATAGGCAGAATGTAATTAAGACAAATCAGCTAAAAATCAAGTATTATAGGAATAAGTGAAGTATTTTAAAAATTAGTCATTGCTTTATTACTTGGGTATCTAATTGCCTAAAACTTATAGAATTGAATTGATAGTATTTTAGGACTGTATTAAATTTCCTTTGTTCCCTTCCTAACTTCTTTGAAGTTCTAGGTTATATTCTAAACCAGGTACCTTTGTCCGTAATCGTTGGGCAATCTTCTCAAATTTGCCCTTGTCATGGAATTTGAAAGTGCGTCTCTGGCGCTGGGAAGGGGCAATTGAGACTCGGGGGTCAAAAAAGGTATTAGACTCCATGTCTTCTGATGGCTTTTCTTTTAGCTGTTGTTTGAATTGTTCCCTTTTCACAGCACGAATATTGGCCTTCAGAGTAGGCATGCGGTGTGTCAGCTCAATCTCCTTGCCTGTTGCGTCTACAGTGCGACCTTGCTCATCGAGAATCAGTGGTGTAGGTTTAGTTTGATCTTTTAACTCCACCTTCCTGAGAAATAGCCCACAAAGAAATAAATGTCACGTGGGACAATAAATAAAGCAAACAAAAACAAAAGAAAATAAGACAAATCAAACCCAACAAAGGGAACAGGTTACACAATTCTAGGGAACATAAGTCCATCAGTGAATAGCAGTTAACACCTTGATTGAAAACATCAAACTGAATATTTGAGTACAGAACACAATCAGATGAAATGTGTTTATATATATATTACATTGATAAGAACTTGCAATCCTATATCACTCCTCAATTTCTGAGTCAGACATAATATGCCAAACCAACTGTAAGTGCTAAATGTAAAGTCTATCATCCTTACGCAGCGTAGAGAACTCTCAGATCTGGAATCACTCACTATGATTTAATGGATTTGGCTCTGAGTTAGGAACCAGGGGACCCGGTTCTAGTCCTAGCTCCAACAATAGATGAATAATCTTAACCTCAGTTCTACCAATTGTAAAAAGAAGATAAATTCTGCAACAAGGAAGCTAAAAGAAGGTAACTGGTATTTATTAAGTATGTAAGAAATATAAAACTAAGAACTGACGTAGGTTCCTTGGAAGAAGAGGGTAACATTCCAAGGTTTTGTTGTTGTTGTTGTTGTTGGTTTAACTTTCAAAGGTACTTATTGCTTCTCCAGCTTCAGAAATAATAAGAGATTCCATGAAACAGATACTCACGGGGGAGCAATGCCCATGGCATGGAGATTGGCCAGGCCCACCATGTTGGCATTGCCAATGAGCCCTGGCTTCAGTGCCAGCTGGGCTTGGATGCGGGCTTGTAGTTCAGCTGCCTTCCTTGCCTTCTCAATGGCATCATTCATGAAAGTGGCAGCCTGGGAGGGCTGAATAGTGTTGCCAATTGGAAGCCGCTCTGGTTGGGAGGAAGAAGGAGTCTTTGGCTGTGAAACAGAGAAAAAGAAGTCAGAATCAGAATTAGACAGGCAGACAGGTCATACACACAGACTGGTAGACTGTGGGGTGGAACATGCAGTCACCTTCCAGACTGTCAAATGAGTGGACGACAAGAAATTCTTACGCTAAAGAGTCTTCTTTTCACAATACCTGAGGTGTGGGGGGGCTGATGAAGCTCAGCTGTTTTTTCCTTTCCTCGATTTGCCGTGTAGCTGCCTCCATCATCTGTTTGATCTGTTCTCGATGGGGAAAAGTTAAAAAACTGTTAACATCTTTTTTTTTTTTTTTTTTAAGATTTTATTTATTCATTTGACGGCGGGAGAGTGAGAGAGCACAAGCAGGGGGAGCAGCAGAGGGAGAAGGAGAAGAAGGCTCCCTGCTGAGCAGGGAGCTTGCCGCAGGGCTTGATGCCAGGACCCTGGGATCATGAAGCCGAAGACAGACGCTTGACCGACTGAGCCACCCAGGCGCCTCAATATCTCTTTTTTTATTTGTCCTATATAGGTTCCTAAATGTAAAGGCTTTCAGGTCTAGAGAACTAAAATTTTTTGAATGAACCCATCATATTCTGCCTGTACCACTGGATAGAAAAGTAAAGATAAGCTTACATAGCTCAGCACTGAAACTTTTCAACCCATCATTCTATTGAAGGATTGGCATGTTAGGTAGTAACATAACTTGATAATTAAGACTCAGGTTAAGTGTCTGACTCATGTTTTTTGGCTTAGGTCATGATCTCTGTGGGATGGAGCCCTGCGACGGGCTCCATGCTCAGCAAGGAGTCTGCTTGGGATTCTCCCTCTCCCTATCCCACTGCTTCTCCCCTCTCTCTCTCAAAATAAATAAATAAATCTTAAAAAAAAAAAAAAAGAAAAATAAAGACGCAGGTTAAGAGAAACCTGAGCTTGAATTTTAACTCTGAAGCTTAATGCTTGTGTGACCCTGGACATGGTATTTAATCTCTAAAACTCCAAGTGTCTAAAAAGGGTAAAAATAGTACCTACATTACGAGACTATTATGAGCATTTAAACAAAACTCCTAACAGAATCCACACAAATTAACATACTTTTTAAAAGTATATTTATTTATTTTTTGAAATTTCTATACCCAACATGAGATTCGAACTCAGGACCCTAAGATCAAGAATTGCATGCTCTTCCGACTGAGCCATCCAGGTACCCCAAATTATACTTTTTATGAATGCCTGCTTTGGGTAACTGGAGACAACAAAGCAAAGACCTGTTTCCTAGCCTCTGTAAAACCCTTCTTTGGTCCTCAAGAATACGAAAATAAGCTTTGAGAATACAATCAAGTAACTCTTCTTGAATTTTCCAAAAGAGACCTTGCTGCCAAGGTGCTTCAATATATTTTTTAAAATGTATCTTTAATTTATTTTTAAAGTTTTATTTATTTAAGTAATCTCTACACCCAACGTGGGGCTTGCACTCACGACCCCAAGATCAAGAGTCCCATGCTCTTCTCACTGAGTTCACCAGGAGCCCTTTTAAAATTTACTTTTTTAATATTTTTTTTGAGTAGGTGATATATTTACATAATTCAAAATGCAAAAAAAGGTACAAAAGGGCGTATTAAAATTTCTTCCACCCCTATTCTAAATAAAGCATCAGTATCAGTTTCTTTCCTTGCAGAACTACCATATATAGATATAAATAAGCAAATTCAGGGGCAACGGCGTGGCTCAATCGGTTTAGTGTCCAACTCTTGATTTCACCTCAGGCCATGATCTCAGGGTCATGAGATCGAGCCCCGCGATAGGCTATGCGCTGGGCATGGAGCCTGCTTAAGAGTCTCTCTCTCCGTCTCCCTCTGCCCCTCCCTACCTTATAAAAAAAAGAAAGAAATTCATCTACCCATCCATACACATATATGTATATATTCTATTTACCTTCCAAGAAATTTTAAATGGTACAAGAAATATTTACTGTTTATATGGTAACAAAATTGTTGTTTTTTTAAAAAGACACTTTATCTGAGAAAGCAAGTGAGAGAGAGAGCATGAGTTGGGGCAGGCGGAGAGGGAGAAGCAGACACCCCACTGAGCAGGGAGCCAGACATGGAGCTCAATCCCAGGACCCCAGGATCATGACCTGAGCCAAAAGCATACGCTTAACTGACTGAGCCACCCATGCGCCCCCAGATAATTCCTATTAAAAAAAAAACAAACACCACCACAAAGTCAGGGCACCTGGGTGGCTCAGTCAGTCAAGCGTCTGACTCTTGGTTTTGGCTCTTGGATTGAGCCCTCTGCTGGGCTCTGTGCTCATCACAGAGTCTGCTTGGGATTCTCTCCCTCTGCCCTCCTCCCCTGCTTGCGTGTGTGCTCTCTCTCTTTAAATAGTAACACCTAAATGAAAAACAAAAACAAAAAAACCCCACAAACCCTCCAAACAACAAAGTCAACTTGAAATTACTTTTAGTGGATTATATGGTCTTGTCTCTGCATTATACCTGGAAATTCTCCTCTGCCATCAAGCCAAGTTCTGATTATTTCAATAATTTTCTCAATGATCCAATGAGGTACGCACTTGCGCAAATGATGTATGTAATACACCTTGTCTGCCACATAATCACTAAATACAATTTTAATAGCCTTCCCCAATGCTAACTACTAACTCAAATTAAGGTCACAACAAATCTGGACCCACGCATCTCTTGCTTCTTCAACTCATAAAATCACTGCTTTCAGTTCCTAATTACTCACCTGGAGCTTAGTTAGCATACCAGGACTCTCTGAGGGAGGCCCAGGGATCACTTCAGGCTCTTCTTCCACCTCCTCAAAACGGGGTATCCGTCGCTTCTTTACTCCTGATGATTCCTTGGAGATCTCAGAGTCATCACCGAACACTTCCTAAGGAAACCCAAGACGAAAGAAGAGTTGTCTCCCTGCCCATGGAAGAAGGGAAGAATCATCCTAGTCCCTGTCAGCATTTTGTGGCTTTTCCCAGAGTCCTCTAGACCCTCCACCAAACAGACCATTTCACCCAACTTCATCATTCTCCTACTCCAGTCAAGCAAATTTCATCTCCATGTCCTTATAAGTGTTCCCATCTCAAGGTCTTTACAAATGCTACTGCCTACATTTATAATGATTTCCCTCAACTTATCCACACCCTTATTCCAAATCCTGCCTGAAACTCACCTCCTCCAGGAAGTTTTCCTCATAAATAATCTCATCCCACTCTGATCAAACTGTTGTTTCATATCCTCTTAGCACTTAAGACCTGGGTTCATACTACATAAAATTACACTGCTGATATTCTGCTTGCCAAGTGTTAAGTCTTTCAATGTTAGTACTTTCTCCCAACTAGAGTCTAAGCTCTTCCAGGACAGGGGTTTTCTCTTTCTTCTTCAGTATTCCCCAATAACACTTGTTCTCATCAAACAATGGGAACTCAAATATGTTGACTAATTTGCAAGGTGAATTTAACAGGACCAAGAGTGGCCAACTGGAAGGGACAATGGGAAAAAGCAAATGTACACACCGGTGGTAGGCTTTGGGTGACATCCCCTCTTCACTAGGAGGGCTCGTGTTTTGCAAGGACATATCCTCGGCCAGGGGCGAGCGCTTCCTGGAACTCCTACAGTTCAAGAAAAAGGACTCTCCCATAATATATTGTGTGGGGTGGGGACTTGAATGGACCAAAATGGGACCCATATCCCAAGGCTATCTAGATACCTCCTTCAAGAAACCATTTTGATTAATCCCACCCAATGTAGTCACTTCGTTCACAGCATGCCTCAGCACTTACACAGCCACATGCCCTGTTATAGCACTAGCTTCACTCCACAGAGCTGTGTATATTGTGGGTCAAGCATTCCCCCTTAAACACAACAAATTTAACATCAGTCTGACTCTACAGTCAACTCTAAAATGTATATGAAACTGCTACTTAGATTTTATAATTTGTGACTGTATTTTGTTGTGCCCCACCTTAAACTGCAAATTGCTTTCAGGCAAGGACTATTTCTCATTCCTCTGAACACCTTACAATGCCTTCAACACAAAAGGCACACGGTTCTCTATTTCTCTTGGTACCAGAGCCTGGCCAGGGACCAAGCAGACATTGCTTATTCACTCTCTGTGCCTCAGGAAAAGCAATAGGATAGCCGAGGTATCAAATGCACTTTGGAAGGTTTGATGGGAGTCACAGAAAAGACTTTTTTTAATGGAAGAGACAGAAAAGAGATAGAGAAATCAGCCACGTGAAGCGCAATATTGAAAGACTGCATAACGAATCAGCAATTACCAAATAAAAAGGGAAGGAGGTAAGACAGTAATGATGGTCCTCTTAAGTACTCCACTCATGGGGCCCGATGACCAACAATATGCTATGCAGCAAACAGTAGGCTCTCAAGACACACAGTAAATAATAATTTTTCTTAGGTATCCCATCTACAGGTCCATTTCAGAGAAACCTCTAAAAAGAGCAACAATGAGGTCTACAGCAGTGGAGTCACATTCTGAATCAATCTATTAGTTATCAAGTAATCCAAATAAAACCTTAGAGCAATCAATTTATAGGTAGTAGCAAGGGGGAGGGCGGAGGAGACATAGGGAAACCTAAGAACCAAAAACTCCTAACTGTACATGAAAAAGGACAAAGCTATCAATTGTTTCCTTGGAGTATTTCAACCCATGAACTTAGGTAGTTCATCACCACAGATGGTGATAATACAAGTTCACCTCCTCTCCTTTAATGTCTAAGTACCTCTCTTGAATATTATGTATTCTAATAGTGGATATCAAAGTGTGAGCCAGGTAAGCTCAGCAACTTTGTTACCATTTAAAACACTCCCAAGCTCATCAGATAGTTAACTGTAACCTACCTTCAGCTCTCTTTTTCTGCTCCTGTCACTGCTAGACTTGGAATGTCTAGAGCTTCGGCCTTCCTCCACAGCCTCAAACAGTTTGTCCACAAATCGGAGAGTAGAATCATCAAGAAAAGGTTTCAGATGATCTGACAGGAAAAAAAAAATGTGGTAGGGTTGAAAAAGTAAGAGTACTTGTCCAATACGAGGCATATAATAGACACCAACACTGAAATTTTATCCCTAGGAGGGAAAGAAATGTTTTCCTAAGTTCTTTGTAGGATTCCCATAAATCCTTTTACATTGAATGACCTTACCTTTTGAGGTCAAAGTACTGTTAGAATTTTTTGCAGTAGGAAGTAGCACAGCCAGAGCAACCTATTCAGGTTGAGTATCAAAGTTTATGATGAACAGGGTGCTTGGGTGGCTCAGTTAGTTAAGCACTTGCCTTTGGCTCAGGTCATGATCCCAGGGTCCTGGGATTGAGTTCCGGGTCAGAAGGCCCCCTGCTCAGCGGGGAGTCTGCTTTTCCCTCTCCCTCTACCCTTCCCCCTTGTTCATGCTCTCTCTTAAATAAAATCTTAAAACAAAGTTTAGGATGAATAATCACCCTAACTCTTCCCAAAGAACAAGCTCTAGGAGACTACCATAAGCAAATTCTACCTTCCTCAACTTTTTCCATGTTTTTTTTTTCCCCCAGAAAATCTGATATATTTAGATGTCAATCTGAATGGAATATACTATCTACTTTAGCATATTCCTTAAGTAAATATAACTTAGCTAATTCAATGCATTGGTTAAAGGAAGTTAGTCTGAGATTCGAAATAGGACACAAATGGGGTGCCTGGCCGGCTCATTTGGTAGAGAAAGCATCTCGATCTCAGGGTCATGAGTTCAAGCCCCACGCTGGGTACAGAGGTTACGTTAAAAAAAAAAAAAAAAAAAAAGTAAGTCATGAGTAGTATAAAAAATAAGAAAAAAAGCAAAATTAGTCACTTCCCCTATTTCCATTATAATGCAAGAGAAAATAAAATGTGGCTTGATCTTTTCAGATACTCCCAACAGAGAATTTGGGGAAATTCAAAGCAGTGTTTGGGATCAGGCTATATGTTAAGTCCAAAGATTCATCGAAGGACATACCAGCTGCCTTCTTCTTGTCCATGCCCTTCCCCACACAGTTCAGTGCTGCTGTGACCACTGTGGGCTCTGAGAAGCCCAGCACCCTCTTCACTGTCTTCTCTATCCATGGTTTCAGCTCATCCAGCTCCCTCTTAGACAGTGCCATTCTTCAGGAAAGGGAGGGTAGCTCAAATGGATTAAGTACTGCACCTAAAAAGAAACCAGGAAAAACCTCTTTTAGAGGGTAGGAAAAGACCATTCCAGGCAATGTTTAGTATATCGGGAATGCCATCTTCACCCTTATTCTCAATCAGGCAAGTGCCTGCACTTCATTTCAAACCAAATACTTTCCCTAAAACCCATATTTCAAAGCAGAAAGAACCACATTCTGTTTGTAACCCTAACTCATTAAGTATCAGTGGATCAGCAAAATCTGTGGAATAAACAAGGAAACCCTGGGAATAATCTAGTCTGAGAAATGAGTTCTACCTTCTTTTTTGATCCTGTCATAACAAGGACTGGAAAACATATAACCTGAAAACAAGACTGAAAAGTCCACCCAGAGACCAGCTTTTCTATTCCTCCTGCTTCCAGGCAGGCATTCCTTAACCCAGCCTAGACGTGTAGGTTTCCCTTCTTTTAAAGGATGAATAAAAAAAAAAAAAAAGAGGGCTTATCCAGATCAGTCATCCTATATTAAAGCTCATAATCCAGGGTGCCTGGGTAGCTTAGTCGGTCAAGCATCCAGCTCTTGATTTTCGCTCAGGTCATGATCTTGGGGTTATGGGATTGAGCTCCTCGTCAGGCTCCACCCTGGGTTTGGAGCCTGCTTGAGATTCTCTTTTTTCCCTTTCCCACTGGCCTTCCCCCGGCTAAGGAAAAAAAAAGCTCATAATTCTGGGGCGCCTGGCTGGCTCAGTTGGTAGAGCATGCAACACTCAATCTCAGGGTTTTGAGTTCAAGCCCCACATTGTATGTTGTGTGGAGCCTACTTTAAACAACTAAAAAAAAAAAAAAGCTCCTAATCCTTAAGAATGTTGTCCCATTTCTATATAGTCATATTCATCCCTGTGGAAATTCTGTACCCAGATCATTTTCTCTCACGTTCTACAGGATCTGTCAGTTGACTTCATAAGACTAATCCCTTAGCTCAGAAAAGAATACCCTAATTTTGGATGTACTTTCTCTCTCTCCCCTTTCATCTTTACACTTCTACTTTTTAGCTTAGCAGAGAAAACACTATCATAAAAGACCTTCTACAACAAATCTGTTATTTAATGCAAGTTAGTATAATTCTTCAACATTATTCATGTTTATATTTTGCTCTCCTACTTAAATAGCAAAGCTCATGAGCATAGAGAAAATTTTGTTTCTCTGATTTTCTCCATAAGTGCCTAAAGTCAATAAACAGCACTGACCTCAATTTCCAAGCAAACTTCCTCCCAGCAGTGCTATAAATCAGGGTCTCTGGGAGTCAATCTTTCAAGATGTTTTAAGACATCTTTTCTCCTAAAAGATAGTCTGATTAATTTCTACTTTCTGAGCAGGTTCATCTTCTATAAGACCTGTTGCTAAACAATATATTTAATTTTGGTATAACCACAGGAAGCTAACAGATTAAAGTCATGAAAACAGGAGTGAAAGATTTTGTGACTCAGGGTCATGTTGTATGAATAATTCTGTGGCAGCTCTATTCACCTCTCATGAGATAGCAGTACAGCCTATAAATTTGTACATATTAAATGTGCATTACTCAAAAAAAGCATACTCAGGCACCAAAGAGAGGGAAGAAAGAGCTCATGCTGAACATTTGGAACACTGAACTCTATTTACCAGCTTTGGGACAAGTAATTCCTCTGTGCCTCAGTTTACTCATCTTACAAAATGAGGCCAATTCCCATACCTAAATCATTCTTCATCATTCAATAAATACTTATTGCATAATTACTAGGTCTCAAGTAGTGTACTGTGTGCTGAGGATACATACAACAGTGAACATAACAGACAATCCTCGCCTTAACGGGTCTTATATTTCACTAGAACTGAATCATGGGATAGAAAGTGTAAGCAATTTGAAAATCCAAAGCAACAAATGAGGTACCACTCTATCAGATGAAAAGTGTGCCCAAGTACCATGTTAACAAATGTATTCAACTTCGACCCAATACTCTAGGACACTAAACAGCCAGTGAGCAAAAAAAAAGTTTCCAACAGTAACTAGCTTTGTCACTAATCAAATGTTCAACAATAACTGCCTGGGGCGGGGCGCGGTGGGGTGGGGGTGGAAGAAGAGGAAGGCAGAAGGATCTCTGAATGAGCAGGTAGCAGAATCCAATTTTCTGAAGAATTTCCTTACTCCGTGCTATTTGCTGTAACCCGAGTTTCCCCCCTGCAACCCCCATTCTTCTGTTTGCTCTCTCCCTATCTCCGACCGCCTCCCTACCCCACCTCGTTCTCCCCAAACTCATCTTAGAGCTAGTCTCCCCACCCCGTCCCCTTCCCGCCCCCGCCCTTTTCCTCCCTATAATCTCACTCCAACCCATTCTCCCTCAGAACCTTGTACTTCTTTCGGCTTCCTTCCCACTGAGCGTTCCCGCCTCGGTCCTACCCTTGGGCTGAGCCCTGGCCCTTGCCGCTCAGACCGGAGGATACCCTCCCAGGGCCCGGGGCCACTACTCACCTCACAAACTTCAGCCCCTGAGACGGAGCCCGAACGTTACACCGGAACCGGAAACCCTCCGATCGCCCTACGGCCTGCCGTCGCTACCGCCACAGCCGCCGCCACGCCGCGGTCCCCCGACATGTGACGGGGAAGGGCCGGGCCACCGATTCGCGCAGCCGTAGTAAGCACTTTCCCCTCGGCGAAGCGCATGCGTGCCGGAGCCGTAAAGTTTGCGCGTGAAAGTTCCTACTTCTTTAGGTTTCTCCCGCGAAATCTGGTTAACTAGATTACTGCGCAGTTAATGTTGCCTGAAGCAGAAATTGGGCTGCTTGCTGTACTCCTAGTGCGAATAAATGCGCTAAAAGCGGAGCTTCTGCGTTCGGGGTAAACGAGCCTATCTGGTAGAAACTAAATCATCTGAGAATCGTTTGTCGCTAGCATTAGCCACCCCTCTGTAATCTTTCTCCCTTACTTAAGCATGGTGCCAGAGACCACCAAGAAAAATGACGAACACAGGAGGACTCTGAAGATAGCAGCCCCCCATCTGTGCCTAATATTTATTGTTTCATTCGTTCACTGGCGTAATACTTGCTGACTGCCTACTACTATGTGCCAGGCATCCTCTGACAATCTATATTGCTTAATGATTAAGACCATGGGCTTTAGGGGCGCCTGGGTGGCTCAGTCCGTAACTGTCTGCCTTCGGCTCAGGGCGTGATCCCAGGGTCCTGGGATGAGCCCCGCATCAGGCTCCCTTCTCCACTGGGAGCCTGCTTCTTCCTCTCCCACTCCCACTGCTTGTGTTCCCTCCCTCTCTCTCTGGCTGTCTCTCTGTCAAATAAATACATAAAATATTAAAAAAAAAAAAAAAGACCATGGGCTTTAAAGTCAGACTGCCTAGATTTGTATTCTAGCTCTCTCACTCATTAACTGTGACAAAAGGCAAGTTACTTAAGCCCTTTTTCCTCACCTATAAAAAAAATCCACTTCATAGGGCTGCTCTGAGGACCACAAGAATGAGCGCAATGCACTTAAAACAGTGCCTCTCAGGGTTCAATAAAGCTACATTATAAATAATAATAATAATAATAATAATAATAATAAATTATCTAAATGTGTAACAGACATTTCAAATTTACATGATGAAAACTAAGCTCCTGATTCCACCCCTCCCCCCCCCAAAGAACAGCTCCCAGTCTTCATCCTCAGTTAATGGCACCTGTATTCTTACAGTTATGCAGGCCAATAATCTTGGAATCTTCCTGGACTCCTCTGTTCCATTGGCCCTACTTTCAAATATATACAGACCCATTTGCATCTCACCACCTCCACTACTCTCATTTTTATGCTTGGGTTATTTTAGTAGCCTCCTGCTTTCTCTCTTGCGTCCACTCTGCCCCTCCTTAGTCTCATTACCTAAGCGTAATAAGCAAATTATCTAGTACTAGAATGGCAAGTACTATAGAGATCATGTAAACACATCAGAAAGGTCATTATCCTCGTGCTTAAAACCATCCCTTGGCATTCCATATCACTGAGTAAGATGCCCTACAAAATGCCCCACTCCATTACCTCTGTGATCTTATCTACCATCACTCTTCCCCTCACTCATTCAGCTCCAAAATCCTAATCCCTTTTGTTCCTTGAACATGCCAAGGATAATTTCACCTCAAGGCCTCTGAACTTGATGCTTTCTGCCTGGATTGCTCTTAATCCAGATATAGGATTTGCTCCCTCCATCCCCTTCAGATTTTTATTCAAATATGACCTCAGTGAAGCCTTCCCTGATCACCCTATTCAATTCTGAAGATTGTTTGACACTCTGGAGTCCCGATTTTTTTTTTCCTTTTTCCATAGTACTTATCACCTACCACACTAGTACTAGTTTATGTTTATTCCTTATCATTTCACTCCCTCTGGTAGAATATAATCTCCTTAAAGAGAGGAATCATTGTCACTGATATATCCTAAATGTCTACAGAAGCAGCCGGCACAATTAAATAAATAAATATTTGTGTTTCAGCAGCGTAAAGTCTGTTTTTCACCTAAGGAATGGAAATGCCTTAAGGCATTTTGTGTTACATTGTCTTTGTATCTCCAGGACCTAGGATAGTACCAAATAAAGTAAAGGCTCAACAAATGATGAATGAGTAAGACCTCCCCGAACTGGTTCTCTCATTCTATCAGTAAGCCTGTATTTTTCCCTTTCTTCAAAATGAGGCTCTAAACTTTACTGACCCTTTAAACCACTGCTTCTGAAAAGCATGTATGTGGGCAAAGTATAGCATGGAAAAAACACATCCAATATTATGGTACAGTTTCATAGATGATAAATAAACTATTCTGCTATATCAGATTACAAACTACAGAAACTAAAATTCCAGGGTGTCTTCTCAGATGATAGGCTCACCAGAAAAAATGCAGTTATTCTCTAGGGAGGTTATTAGTATGTCCCAGGGAAGTTAAGATCTTTGTTTCTAAAGGCTGGCTTTAAAGAAGTATAAGAAATACATACCAAGACCCACCTTCCCTGATGGTGCAGCATGACGTAAATGAATAAAGCTTGGTTTTGAGTAACAAATTGAAGGAGCTCCAACACGTCACTCAAGTTATTCATGCCTCAGCTTCCCCATTTTACCTATAGCACCTAACACCAATGTCTCTCAGAATATTCACTCAAAGTCTGCTGAATGGGTTAATGATTCCAACTCTGCAGTTTTAAGTTTATTCTGTTTCAGTGCTTTTAACTATCTGGATTCAATTCCCCAGAGGGAAATGTTTTCTAGGAACTGATTTTATTTCTAATGCTTGGAATTGGCTGGGTTTAAATCCTTAGTCTCCCAGTTACTAGCTATGATTCCTTCAGGTAATTAACTTTTCTGAGGTTGTTTCCTCAATTATAAAATAATAACATTCTCTACTTCAAAAGACCATTGCGAGGATTAAATGCAATGTATAAAACACAGTTACTGTGGTCCCGGCATAAAGGACAGCCATGTAGACCAAACAAAACAGAATAGAGAGCACAGAAATAAACCTCACATAATGGCCAGTTGGTTTTTGACAAGGATGCCAGGACCATTCAATAGGGAAAGGACAGTCTGTTCAACAAATGGTGCAGAAAAAACTGGGTATCCACATGCATAGAATAAAGTTGGACCCATTCTGCACATCATATACAAAAATTACACAAAATGGATCAAAGACCTAAACCTAAGGACAAAAACTATAAAATTTGTAGAAGAAAACAAGGGGAAATCTTCATGACATCAAATTTGGCAGTGATTTCTTGGCTATGGTACCAAAAACACATGTAACAACAGCAAAAAATAGATAAATTGGACTTCATCAAAATTAACACTTTTGTGCATCAAAAGACACTATACAGAGAATGAAAAGACAGTCCACAGAATAGGAGAAAATATTTGTGAGTCATATATCTGATCAGTGGTTAATATCCCAGAGTGCATAAAGAACTCCTGTTGTAACTCAACAACTTACAAAAAACAACCCAATTCAAAAATGGTTCACGAAGGACTTGAATACACATTTCGTCAAAGATGTATGAATGGCCAATAAACACATGAAAAGATGCTCAGCATCATTAGTCATCAGAGAAAAGCAAATCAAAACCCACAAGGAAAAAAAATGTACAAGGAGATATCACCTCACACGCACTGGAATGACTACTATCACAAAAATCTAAAAACAAAACAGGGGCGCCTGGGTGGCTCAGTCAGTTAAGCGTCTGACTCTTGATCTCAGAGTCGTGAGTTCAAGCTCCACGCTGGGCTCCACGCTGTGTGTGGAGCCTACTAAAAACAAACAAACAACCCCCCTCCCCGAAACAAGTGTTAGTGAGGATATAAAGAAACGGGGGGGGGGTGTTGGGAGAAACTAGAACTCTGTGCACTGGTAGTGGAAATGTAAAATGGTGTAGCTGCTATGGAACACAGTATGGCGGTTTCTCAAAAAATTAAAAATAGAATTACCATAGGATCCAGCAATTTTCCTTCTGGGTAAACACCCAAAAGAACTGAAAGCAGGGTGTCAAAGAGATATTTGAACACCCATGTTCACACCCATTATTCAAAATAACTAAAAAGTAGAAGCAACGCCAAGTGTCCACTGACATATGAATGGATAAATGGGGCGCCTGGGTGGCTCAGTTAAGCGTCTGCCTTTGGAGTCCTGGGATCCAGCTCCCCGCTCAGCGGGGAGCCTGCTTCTCCCTCTCCTCTCCCACCCCAGCTCATGAGTGTGCTTTCTCCCTTGAGCGCTCTCTCTCTCAAATAAATAAAATCTAAAAAAAAAAAAAAGAATGGATAAACAAAATGTGGTACATATGTACAACGGATTACTCAGCCATTAAAAGGAATGGACTTCTGATACATGCTACAACATGGATAAACCTTGAAAATATGTTAAGTGAAATAAACCAGACACAAAAGGATAAATATTGTATGATTCCACATATAGGAGGATCTAGAATAGACAAATAGAAAGTAGAACAGAGGCTACCAAGGGCTGTGGAGAGGAGGGGTGGGGAATTATTACTTAATGATGACTGACTTTGTTTCAAGTGGTGAAAAAGTTTTGGAAATAGATAGTTGTGATAGTCACACAACATTGTGCAAGTACTTAATGCCACTAAATTGTACACTTAAAAATGGTTTAAACAGTAAACTTCACGTTATGTATATATTGTTTCAATAAAGAAATAGTACAGTGCCAGACACACAGTAAGACTCAATTGATCATTGCTACTGTCACATGTTCCTTCAAGAAATATTTATTGAGGGGTGCCTAGCCGGCTTAGTCAGTAGAGTATGTGACTCTTGATCTAGGGGTTAACTTTTGAGCCCCACGCTGGGTGTAGAGAGGCCTTAAAAAAATCTTTAAAAAAAATTTATCGAGCATTTATTTTTTTAAAGATTTCTTTATTTTGGGGGGGAGGGCAGCAGGAGAGAATTTCAAGCAGATGCCCCACCAAACGTGGAGCTCAATCCCAAGACCTGATGATCATGACCCGAGGCTGAAATCAAGAGTTAGATGCTCAACCAACTGAGCCATTCAGGTGCCCCATTTATTGAGCATTTAAATGCTGGGCACTGGGAATACAGTGGTTCAAAAAAAAAAAACCAAACAAACAACAACAAAGACCTCCAGGTAACTGAAAATCTAATGGAGGGAGAAAGGCAAATAAGCAATACATTACAACAAATTACAGAAATAAACTACTACTGGGTCACCTGGGTGGCTCAGTCAGTTAAGCGGCTGCCTTCGGCTGAGGTCATGGTCCCAGGGTCCTGGAATCAAGTCCCGCATCAGGCTCCCTGCTCCTGGGGAGTCTGCTTCTCCCTCTACCCTTCCCCCTTGCTCGAGATCTCTCTCTCACTCTCTCTCTCAAATAAGTAAATAAAATCTTAAAAAAAAAAAAAATGGGAACCAATTACCTACTTAAGCAGGGAAGTGAAATGATCAAGGTTGCATTCTAGAACAATCATTTCCACCTTAGGAAGTGTGGAGGGATTGAAGGCCAGGCAACACTGATGCAAAATGGTTAAATGACTGTTGTAATCCAGAGTTGTAATCCAGAAGGGAGCTGGGACTCAGGTTGTAGGCAGTTAGTCCTCAAGACAGGAATTAAGTGGATGCTAGTGATGGCTGAGTGTGGAGGAGGACTCAATGATCAGGCTTCTGTCTGGCACAACTGAGGGATTATTGCTAACATTTAAGTTCTGTGTGCCAGAAACCATGCTGAGCATTTGACATGCATGATCTCATTTAATCCTCACCACAAACCCCTAAATACAATTATTCTCATTTTATAAGGAAACTAGATTTTATGTTAATTTGCCAAGATCATGATTAAATCCAGATATAAGTAAAAAACTACATGTGTAAGATAACTGGCACATAGTGGAAGTCCCAATATTTTCATCTCCCTTCAAACACCTACATTTAACATATCACTCCATTATTACTTTATTTTGTTAGTATTCAGTGAGTTACTACTCCTTAATGTTTTCAGTTAACATAGAGGCAAACTCTCATTTCATACTTTATGTACTTCTGAAAACTTTAAAGTACAATGTCAAAGTTTCACAACAGAGTCCCAATTTAAAAGGGATACCTGTTTCCAGAGCACTAAACATTATAAGATCCTTAAATTATGATTGGAATGGACCTGTCAGAGGAAACCCAGTGGACATCTAAGAAATGTCACAGGTGCCTAAGATCAGGATAGGAGGTACCGCATCTATCATTCTACAACTGGGTCAAACACTAAACCACCCCTCTCTTGAACCCAAGGCAGGGATAGAAGGACTGGACATTCCTATTCATTATATAACCATGAGGTACCTTCTAGCTTCTCAGAGGAGGGAGTGGAGGTCTTTTTCCCTGCCATGACAGCACAAACTGACTGGACTTCAGGCAGCCAGCCAATTACCGTACCCTTTATACAAGAAGCCTCACAACTAGCTATCTCCTAAAACCCATCACTGTTCACTAATCTGGGGCACATGAGCAATGGTCAGGAAAATGACTAGAGCAAGCAGGGGATAATTTCAGAGATGAAGGAAATTCCAGATCTTAAGCCACTCCTTGATATTTCGGAGGGAGCCTAGGAGCAACTGTAATCTCAGAGGAATACTGCCAAGGAACAGGCGTGGCTCTACCATCACAAACATCCCCTACCATTTTGGCAAAGGCCAGGCCCTTACTCTTCAGCAGCAGAAACCGGCAGGAGGTGAAACAATACCATGGCTCAAAGTCACTCAAAAGTGATACATTAAAGACAAAATTCAGAGATTGAAAAGGGATTCAGAAGTATCAATGTCTAACTGTGAAAATGAGGTTGTACAAAGGAACAAAATTGAACACTGTCTGGATATAGAATTTCTCCAACCACAATGTAAGTTTCTGGAGGGCAAGGACCAGGTCTTCTATCTCTAAGCTACTTCTATGCCGTGCCCTATAATATGCTTTATTCACCATGGGCTTTACTGATGAGGGTAAGAAAGATGATCAAGCCCTGAAAAGCAAGGAACCGTGATTCCAGCATCTCTTCATGCACGCCTGCCTATCAATAAGTATAACTGTGAGAAACGATATTGAAAAGACTGAAATTAAGACCAGAGAAATCGGATTTCACGCAGCTACTCCACAAGGGGGCAGTGTTTGGACACTAGTAAACAGGAGAGACAGGGTGCTTGGCAGTCCGCTGTTATGTCTTTTTTTAAAAGATCTTATTTATTTATTTGACAGAGACAGCCAGCCAGCGAGAAAGCGAACACAAGCAGGGGGAGTGGGAGAGGAAGAAGCAGGCTCCCAACGGAGGAGTCTGATGTGGAGCTCGATCCCAGGACTCCAGAATCAAGCCCTGAGCCGAAGGCAGACGCTTAACAACTGAACCACCCAGGCGCCCCTGCTGTCAAGTCCTTTTTAAACACCATACTGAGGGCTGGAGCCTTGGTGAGGAGAGAGGGGCTAGTCACTCCACCTACCCACTGTGTTCTCCTACAGGGGATGGCACCAACTCTCCTTCTACTAGCAGTGTGGCTGTCAGGGGAGCAAGGCCAAAAGAAACAGCAGGAGAGGAAGCAGAGGCTAGTCTTCCCACAGAGATCACATACCCAAGAATGCCTGTTGAGCAGAGTAGGGGTGACAGTGGGGACCTCTGCCTGGAAACCACTTTGACTAGGATGGGGCAGGGGTTCTCAAACTTTAGCAGGCACCAGAATCACCTGCAGGCCTTGTTAAAATAGATTACTGGGCTCTAACTCCAACTTCCAATTCAGAAAGTCTAAAGTAGGTCCCAGAATTTGCATTCCAACCAATTAACTGGGTGATGTTGATACTGCTGATCTCAGGACCACACTTTGAGAATCACTGTTATAAATATTTCTAGCCCTTATATCTCTTAATACTCGCCCATTCCTTCTTTTTCTACCCTCCACCTATTGCTTTATTTCTTCTCCACTATCCCTTCATTAGCCTTCTTTAGGAAAACTAAAGGAAAGACAGAAAACAGGAGTGAATGTTAGATTTGTCTTAAGGATTCCTCTGGATAAGGATTCCAGCACTCTAGTCTGGTTGATGGGTGTTTCAGTAGCAAAATTCATTCCAAATACAGATGCCTCTTCTTTGATCTAACAGTTGGTGTGAAGGGACAGTTCAGTAAAGAGTAACAGATGCTTTTCCAATAATGTCTTGCTTTGGGTTTCATAAGAATTGAGTAGGAAGTGGTAGATATGGGGCGCCTGGGTGGCTCAGTCGGTTAAGTGTCTGCCTTCGGCTCAGGTCATGATCCAGGGTCCTGGGATCAATCCCCGTATCGGACCCCCTGCTCAGTGTGGAGCCTGCTTCTCCCTCTCCCTCTACACCGCACGCCCCCCACCCCCACCACCACGTTCTCTCGCTCACTCTTGCTTGCTCATGCTCTATCTCAAATAAATAAAATCTTTTAAAAAATGGTAGATATATTCCACTACATTTTAGAAAAGTTCCTCACCTCTCCTAGATTACTTAAAAACATTTTATTATAGCTAAATATACATAAAATTTGCCATTTTCACCATTTAAGTGCACAGTTCAGTGGCATCAAGTACATTCATATTGCTGTGCAAGTATCATCACCATCTGTCTCTAGAACTTTTTCAGCTTCCCCAACTGAGATTCTGTACCCATTAAACACGAATTCCCCATTCCCCAGTTCCAACCAGCCCTTGGCAACCACCACTCTACTTCTTGACTACTTTTTGACTTAGTTTCTCTTTCACATAATAAAAGAGAGGGTTCATTGCTAACTATGGGATTGTTTCTATACATATGCAGGCCTTCTTGCATATACGTGATTGAATTTATTATAAGAGAGGTAAGAGAAAATGGGACTGGAGAAAGAAAAGAGACAGCTGGATAGGGATTTTCATATTGGGCCTACTATCCACAGGCCTCAGCAGCCCTGCCATGGATCCGGCCGATTCTTTCGCATTAAGAAGTTGATCTTTCGAGCCATTTCCATGTTGTAGATCCGCCGACAGGTTTCATAGCTTTCCCGCTGTCGTCGGCGACAAGGCTTTTCATAGTACCGCCGTCGCTTAATGTCCTCGATGAGCCCATCCATGGTGAGGATTCTGTATAAAGGGAGGCAATAAAGTTAGAAACCTGGGCTCATTATTATTCTTTTCCAATTCCAGAGATGGCCAGAAGTCAACTGACCAAATGACTGGTGTCTATAAAAATTATAAAGGGAAATGGTGGTTGCATAGCATTAATTGCCTACCTATAGAGGCCCCAAACAGGAATTTGTGGGAAATAACAAAGCAATTAATTACACAGTCCTTGCTCTTGGGGGGTTTATAGTCAGGGTCATATTTTCAACCTTTATTCTCCCACAGCACACCTGAGGGATGTGACACAGTCCTTAAGAACAGTGGCTCTATGGCAGTGATTCTCAACCAAGCGATCATTTCAGAATCTTCGGACGGGGTCATTCATTTGTAGTAGGAAAAACAAATCACTAGGGGTGACTCCTACTTGGTCCTTAGTGGCAAATGCTCCCCCATCCCTATAGTTTAACTGATACAGCTGAAGTCTGTAGGCTTGAGATATCCCTGGGCCTACTTAATACAAGGAAAGAAGAGGCCTTTATCAAACCAATGATACAAATGGGAATATCAGTAGCCTCACCCAACAGTTCCCCAGGTACCACATGCTCCAACCACACTACTTTGCTGACTATTTCCTGAACACACTCTGATATCAAGTCTTTATTCACCCTGCTTCCTCAATCTAGAATGCCACCTCCACCTCCAGTTGCCAACCTTCTGAGTAAAATTTTCCTCATCTTTTTGATGCCAAACCTAGATGCCACCTCTCCAAAAAGGTTTCTCATCTTCTTAGAGAAAATCATTTCTATTATTGTATACCTACTTAGTAATTATTTCATTCCTCCATTCTGTTAGTTATTTATACAAATGTCTCCCTCATTAGACTGAAAATCTGTGAAGGAAGAAACCACGTTTTATTAATCTTTAAGCGTCTATAAAATTGAGCTCGCTCTGTTTTTTCCTGCCTACCCAATTCCTTGCAATGCAGTTCCTCTTGCTGGATATTTTTTTTCTTTTCAAATTTTTATTGAAATCCTAGTTAGTTAACAATTAGTATAATATTGGTTTCAGGAGTAGAATTTAATGATTCATCACTTACATATAACACCCAGTGCTCATCACAAGTGCCCTCCTTAACATCCATCACTCACTTAGCCCATTCCTTGCCCACTTCCTTCCATCAACCCTGTTTGTTCTCTATACAATGAGTCTCATGGTTTGCTTCCCTCTCTCTCTTTTTTTCTCCCTTCCTATATGGTCATCTGTTTTGTTTCTTAAATTCCACATATGAGTCGGGGTGCCTGGGTGGCGCAGTCGTTAAGCGTCTGCCTTCGGCTCAGGGAGTGATCCCAGAGTCCTGGGATTGAGCCCCACATCAGGGTCCTCCGCTGAGAGCCTGCTTCTTCCTCTCCCACTCCCCCTGCCTGTGTTCCCTCTCTCGCTGGCTGTCTCTCTCTCTCTCTCTCAAATAAATAAATAAAATCTTAAAAAAAAAAAACTTAAAAAAAAATTTCACAAGTGAAATCATATGGTATCTGTCTTTCTCTGACTGACTTATTTCACTTAGCATAATATGCTCTAGCTCCACCCACATCATTGCAAATGGCAAGATCTCATTCTTTTTGAGAAACACCCCCCCCCCAATCTTTATCCATTCACCAGTCCATGGACATCTGGGCTCTTTCCATAGTTTGACTATTGTTGATAATGCTGCTATAAACATTGGGGTGCATGTACCCCTCTGAACCTGTATTTCTGTATCCTTCGGTTAAATACCTGGTAGTGCAATTGCTGGGTCATGGGGTACTCTTGTTGGATTTATAACACATCTAACTCAAACTTACCTCTTTGTTCTTCCACAAAGACATTGGAGCTTATTCTATCAACTACTCAATCCGTAGGCTCCTGAGAACTCTGGCTCCAATCTGTAATTTGTTGCTTCCTCTTAATCACATCACCAGTTGGTCCTAAGGAGGTCTAGAGGCATCTGCTGCTGTTTCCCTCCATTTCTGGCATTGTTTACATGGCCCCTTTCCTGCTCACTCTTTCTTTCATTACAGGTAAAAAGTAAGTCACAAACACAGTTGGAGATAAGGAGGTTACGTGGAAGAAGGGGGATAGAGGAAAAAGAAAATCAAAATAAGAGAAACCACCAGCTACTTCTGCTCAGTGAGAAGTCCTATTTGTTGCTGCTGTGTTATACCACAAAGCCCGAGATAACAACTACAGACTGAACGTGAACTTGAAAAGATGTGAGCTTTGGGTAAATTACAAATGTGCATAGACTGTGAATACAAATGTGAATAGACTGTGAATACAAATGTGAATCACTGTGCTATGGGATCCCCTCCCAGGTTCCTGCTATTTAATATCAAGAATGCTTTATAGGCTACTAGAAAATCATATTTGTATAAATCAGTTTGTCTAGGTGTTAGTGGTAGGAAGACAGGAGGCAAGGGAATTGCTGCAAATTCCCAGAAGCAGGAGAAGCAGATAATTCGGGATCTACTGGAACACAGTCATGCCCAGAAGTCATGTGGATCCAACACCAGAATCTTACGATAGAGAAGTAAGGCACCAAAGACTAAAAGACTCCGCATCCTAGCCCACCTTTGCTACCCTTATTCCTTAATTTACTCTTAAATGTTGGTATCCCTCCAGATTCCTTTTTTTTTTTTTTAAGATTTTATTTATTCATTTGACACAGAGAGAGAGACAGCGAGAGAGGGAACACAAGCAGGGGGAGTGGGAGAAGGAGAAGCAGGCTTCCTGCTAAGCAGGGAGCCCCACACAGGGCTTGATCCCAGGACCCTGGGACCATGACCTGAGCCGAAGGCAGATGCTTAACGACTGAGCCACCCAGGAGCCCCGGTATTCCTCCAGATTCTGACTAAAAACCTCCTTCTTTCTGGTTCTACATGACTTCCTTAACTTTTACCAGTGAGCCTCAACACTAATGCACAATGAAATCATCCCCTAAAAGGTTTTAAAAAAGTACTGCTTCCTGGGGTGGCGCCTGGATGGCTCAGTTAGTTGAGCAGCCAACTCTTGGTTTCGGCTTGGGTCATGATCTCGGGGTCCTGGGATCAAGCCCTGCACCAGGGCTCCATGCTCAGCGGGAGTCTGCTTGGAGATTCTTTCCTTTGCCCCTCCCCCCACTTTGCGCAGAACTCACGCGTTCTGCACGCACACGCTCGCTCTCTCAAATAAGTGAATGTTAAAAAAAAAAAAAAAAGTACTGATTCCTGGGCCCCATTCCTCAAAGATTCTGATTTAATTGCTCTAGCATAGAATTACGGAATTATTCTAGCACTAGAAATGTTTGAAAAGACTCCCAGGTAATTCTAATACAGAGCCCCACCTCAGAACTGACACAGACACTGCTGACTCCTGAATCTTTACCTCTAGTCCCAACCTTACTTTAGAGCTAGACTGTTATTTCCAATTGCCTCAAAACCTACAAAGACCATGATCTATGATCAGTGATTATGACTCACTGAAAACTCAGATGATGGTTCGCATTTCTGAGTAATAAAGTTCTGTACATTTAAAAAACAAACACACAAAAAACCCTACAAAGACCAAAGTTATTGTCTCCTCCTAAAATCTATTTTTCCACCTCTATACTATTAATGACATCACCAATTACTCAAGCTAAAAATATCAGCATGTTCCTGGACTAGGCCTTCCCTTTTATTTCCTACATCCACACTTACCATATCCCATAAATTCTATAACCCGAGAATTCTATAACTTTACATCTCTTCCTTCTCTCCTTTCCTATGGCCACAGCTCTAACTATGGTCCTTATCATCTTGTACTTGGATTACAGAAATAAACATTTAACTGATCATTTAATCAATAAATGTTTATGGAATCCCAACTTGGTACCAGACGTTGTGTTAAATGCTGAGGACAGAAAACAAACTTAGACATGCTTCCCTACCCTTGTAGTCTAGTAAAAAAGATAATTATACCAGAATTACAATAGAGTGTGATCACTCCTTCCTTCGGTTCCCAAAGCACAGTGGTCCTCAAACTTCAGCCTGCAGCCGTCTCCCAAAAATCCCATTAAAACACAGATTGCTGGAGTGCCTAAGTGGCTCAGTCGGTTAAGCACCCGACTCTTGATTTTGGCTCAGGTCTCAGGGTCCTGGGACGGGGCCCTGAGTCAGGCTCTGCACTCAGCACAGAGTCTGCTTGAGGTCCTCTCCCCTCCCGCTCCCCCTGCTCGCATTGTCTCAAATAAATAAATAAATAAATAAATAAATAAAATCTCCCTTATTGGGGTGTGTGCTTTCTAAGGTTAGAAATTATTTTGTGTTCATTTTTTTAAATGAATTCATTTTTATATTTAACATAAGGCTTGGCAAACAGTATCTGTAAATATAGGATAAAAATGGATCTTCTCGGCGACCAACAAATGTCCACAGCTCAGTGGATGAAGTGACTTTATAATAGACACAGTTTTTGGGAAAAATAACTCAGAAAGCCTCAATAATGTTACCTTTCCTATGATGGCACATTAGAGTTTAGACAGCATTTTCACATTCATGATCCTAATACAATCCTATAAAATTAAAGAAGCAGGCAATGTCATCTTTTTACAGAGTAGGAACCAGGAGTCCAGAGCGGATAACCTGCCCAAGATCACAAAACGGAGCTAGAAGTAGAATCCAGATAAAAAGATGGGAGCCAAAAAGATATGGCACACTGTGGGAAAGGAATGATCCAAAGATCTAAGCCTTTATTTGTCTAGATCTTGTTTACTGCTGTCTAATAAAGGCCATGTTTTGGACTAGTCTAGTACATTAGATAACAGAAAAGTCTCGGAAAGAAAAAGATTGGATACATAATATAAAAAGGACATGGAAACTGGGTCTGAGAGAGACTATTAAAAAAACAGGGACACTGGATATGACTTCACTAGGAAGAGGATCCTACTGGAATGACAAAGACTGTTTATTTATTTTTGACAAAGACAGCTTAAAAGTGCGATGAAAGAAAACTGCAAAAGGAAGAGGGAGTTTAGACATATACTCAGTTAGGTATCCTACTGGAATTTTAGAGTTTGAAACAGAAATGATCACCTTACCAGGTGCCTGGGTGGCTCAGTCGGTTAAGCGTCTACCTTTGGCTCAGGTCATGATCTCAGGGTCCTGGGATCGAGTCCCACCTCAGGGCTCCCTGCTCAGAGGGGATCCTGCTTCTCCCTGTCCCTCTGCCCCCCTGCTCATGCTCTCTCTCTCACTCTCTATGTCAAATAAATAAATAAAATCTTAAAAAAAAAAAAAGTTATCACCTTACCAAGTAAATGCCTGTGTGGTCAGGCAAAAAAAAAGCAAAACAGAGGTGCCTGGGTGGCTCAGTTGCTTAAGCATCTGCCTTCGGCTCACGTCATGATCTCAGGGTCCTGGGATCGAGCCCCTCATCGGGGTCCCTGCTCAGCGGGAAGCCTGCTTCTCCCTCTCCCACTACCCCTGCTTGTGTTCCCTCTCTCACTGTGTGTCTCTCTGTCAAATAAATAAATAAATAAAATCTTTATTTAAAAAAAAAAGCAAAATAAGAGAAAAGTAACAGAAGGATCTAAGAGTAGAGGAAGGGAAAGAATGAAAAGATCACGGTCCCCAACATAATGATGGGGTTGCTAAATGGTGTTCCCTGGATGGTTCTAACTACTCTAGCTCATCCTTACCCCGTTCTTTCCAGTTATCCTAAAAAAGCAGATTACCTTCAAAAGCTCCAAAGTCCCTATAGTAGAGGCATCTACTCAACTCACTTCTAATAAAAAAGGATGCAGAAAGAGCTTTGTAGAACCAATGAAGTAAATACAGAGGTGTTACTAATGATGCTTCTGCTTCCAAAGGTAGTTCAAGGACTAGCAGACCAAGAGCTTCAGAGTAAACAGATCAGCTTGGAGTTGGGGCGCTTGGCAACCTAACACTGAAGGAGAAATTAGTGGCCAATTTTACTTAAATTCATCAGATTATGTAAAAGGAGCTGAGCTGCCTGGGCTGGGGCAGGTTGGAAGTGGCAAATTCACATGTCAGCGTAGCCAGTCTACATCAGGATAACATATATGCACAAGGACTCGCTGGGCCCAGAAGCTCCCCTACCGGGAATAAAAGAAGTCAACGGGGCCCACTTTCAGTGTGCTTGCCTTTCCTTGCTTGGGGGCCAGCCAGTCATACAGGGCTTCCTAACAACCCCCACTCTCCATCTCCTCATCCCAGGGCAGGAATGAGGGCCCTTGGTTATATAACAAGCATTTTGTGGTGGTCTCATTGGCTGTTTCCTTTTTAAGACTGTCTTTGTGCTCCAAACACGCCAAAGCTTTAACCACCTCCCTCTTATCTCATTTGCTCTCCTGCCTACTGTTGTAATTAGACCACAGGACATGCAACTAATTTTTAAAATACCGACCATCAGAAAGCTGGGAGAGACAAGGGGAAGCCCAGGATGTAATACAGAATACAGAAAAGGTGTAATACAGAAAAGGTGGCCAGAGAGGACATTAAGAAAAAGCAGAGAAAAATAAGAAAAGTGCATCAGAAAATGTGTTTGACAGACAGGAAGACTACGATACTCCAGAACTAGCTGGCTCACATTTTCATGCTTAAAAGTCCTTGCCTAGAAAATCATTCTAAGAGCAAGATATTTGTCCATTTTCTCCCCCTGAAGCTAAATAAAATTTATAGCATATATATCTAATACTCCAATATTAAAAGGAAGAGAAATGTAGCTTCTTAAAAACTGAACGCAAACTGACAAAGTTAGTATCCTCCTGAAAGACTATAAAAATCACTACTGTAACACTTGCTCCAACCTGGCACCTTCCAACAATGTGCACTTCTTCTTTTTTCCTTTCAAAGATTTTATTTATTTATTTCAGAGGAGAGGGGGAGAGAGAGAGAGAAGCAGCCAGGGGGAGGGGCAGAGGGAGAGGGAGAAGCAGGCTCCCCGGTGAGCAGGGAGCCTGATGCAGGGCTCAATCGCAGGATTGTGAGATCATGACCTGAGTCAAAGGCAGATGCTTATTAACCAACTGAGCCACCAAGCACTCCAACAACATGCACGTCTTGCACTGCTTTCCTAGATAATCCCAGCCACAAAGAATGAATTTTCTAAATTCATAAGGAAGCCGAAGAGATAATTGCACGTCAGTCCCTGAGTCTCTGGGACTTGAACCTTTTTGTACATTTTTCTTTCCAACTATTCCTCTTCCTTTGATCACATTCCTTCCTTTTTAAGTAATATATAGTTTTTCCCCGAAAGCTATTCCTAAATTGGTGTTTTAATCCCTGAAATGAAGAAAAAGTAATGCCACGTTTCTTTTTTCTGTACGATTTATTTATTTATTTTGGGGGTGGGGAGAGAGAGCGAGAGACACCAGAAGTGGAGGGAGAGGGTGAGGGAGAGAGAATCCTCAAGCCGACTCTCCGTTAAGCAAGGAGCCTGACATGGGGCTCGATCCCAGGACCCCGAGATCATGACATGAACCAAAATCAAGAGTCTGCCACTTAACCAAACAAGCCACCCAGGCCACCCAGGCTCCCAGCAATGCCACATTTCTTAATTAGGACACTTGACAGTGTGCCAAGGGTATAATCTAGAGATAAAAGTCTCTGGATAAATTTGATGCATTTGCCCAGCGCACCAATTTTAACTTGAATAGGGGTGGAGGTAGTAGCCCTAGAACAGATGCAATGGCAATGAATTAAAAAAAAAAAATCTCCTAAAATCTTAATTAAAAAAAGAGAGACTTCAAAAAGATTCCATGTTTGCTTATAGTAACAGAACTCCTATAGTTCCTTCACTCTCCTTTGCTGTTAAGGATACTTTAGTGGAAAGGTTGACAAACACTAAAGTAAGAGATTGAAGAAGATAAAGAAACATTTACATTTATTAAATAGACATTAACTGAGAGCTTTCTATGCGCCAGACGCTTGGCAAATGCAAGGGATATACAAATGAAAATGCACAGCTCTCTGCTCTTAAGGTTATTACAATCCTGGGTCAACATTAAAATGTCCTGGGACATTTTTAAAAAATTTTTTTCCAAGATTTTATTTATTTATTTGTCAGAGAGAGAAAGACAGAGAGAGACAGAGAGCACAAGCAGGGGGAGCAGCAGGCAGAGGAAGGAGAAGCAGGCTCCCTGCTGAGCAACGAGCCGGAGGTGGGACTCAATCTCAGGACCTGGGGTCATGAGCCAAAGGCAGACGCTTAACCGACTGAGCCACCCAGGCGTCCACATGGGACATTTTAAAAAATGCTGGTCACACACCACTGCCCAGACGTAGTCTCAGGCTGGGCCCTGGCATCAAGAGTTTTTTTTTTTTAAAGGTTCCCCAGGTGATTCTAAATTGGTAGCCAGGGCTGAAAACCACATGGTGTCACACTGACCAGTCTCCTGCCGTTTCTGACTAAAATTAGCACTTATACCTAGGAAAGAAGTATGCATAAACTGCCCTTCACCTACAAAAAGAGAATCTTAAAAGAAGTATGGGGCTGCTGTTTAACAAAAAGAAGAACGAACGAAAAAGAGAAAGAAAAAAAAAAGAGAGAGGGATGTAAAAACAGATTCCTAAGAACAAGAACTGATATAGTACCAGGCCAGGCCAGATGGCAGAAAGAATCCAAACGTGCCTCACCTTCTGCCATTTATTTAGTCTTCCCTCACCTGCCACCCACTTGCATCTGGAATCAGGAAGGATTTTTAGAAAAAATGAAAAAAAGAAAAAAAAAACAGGAAAAGAAAAACTCTAATGTTGATTAAAATAAAAATATATTGGATTTTGGAAGATGCAGATATATAGAGGTTTGGTTCTAAGTTAATTAGTACGATCCCAGGCAAAGACACCAGAAAAGTCTTCTCTCAGAAGGTAGAAGGCCTAATGCTTTCTTCAGGTCTGACATCAACGGAAAGAGAATCAACTCCTTCAGGCAGGAATTAGAAATAATTTGTTTATCAGGTTTTAAATTTTTGTAACTGGAAATGGAAATGAAGGAGCAGAGCAGGGGCACCTGGTGGCTCAGATGGTTAAGCATTTGCCTTCAGCTCAGTCATGGTCCCAGGGTCCGGGGATTGAGTCCCACATCGGGCTCCCTGCTCAGCGGGAAGCCTGCTTCTCCCTCTGCCTGCCGCTCCCCCTGCTTGTATGTGCGTGCGTAAGCTCTCTCTCTCTCTGTCAAATACATAAATAAAATCTTAAAAGCAAGCAAGCAAGCGAGCAGAGCATACAGAGGGAATAAATGCTATTATTTCAAAATGAGATTAGCAATAGGCTAAATAGAAGAGCCTTGGTTGGAAAGTATCACTATCCATAAGAAAAGCCATTCCAGGGGCGCCTGGGTGGCTCAGTCGTTAAGCGTCTGCCTTCGGCTCAGGGCGTGATCCCAGCATTGTGGGATCGAGCCCCACATCAGGCTCCTCGGCTGGGAGCCTGCTGCTTCCTCTCCCACTCCCCTGCTTGTGTTCCCTCTCTCGCTGGCTGTCCATCTCTGTCAAATAATAAAAAAAAATCTTTAAAAAAAAAAAAAAAAAAGAAAAGCCATTCCAGTATCAGCAGAAAATTAGATCATCCTGACAAAATAAAGCTTAATTTTCTCATTTTTTCATCTCCAGGCCACCTTGAGCATAATCTAATAATCAAGGAAGACAGAGAAAAAAACGCTAAACTCTTAATCATTCAAATAAAAAAAATAAACAAATCACCCGCAAGCAAAACCAAAAGGGTAAAACTTCCTTACACTAACTTCCAACTTACGATCATAGCTACCACACAATGCCTACCATGTGCCAAGCACTGTTCTAAGCAATTTAACCGTATTAACTAATTTAATCCTCACATCAACTCCAAGAGGTAGGTACTATTAGTTCCACTTTACAGATGAAGAAACTGAGGCAGAGAGAGACATTAAGTAGCTTACCATAGATCATGCAGCAAATAAATTGCAGAGCTGAGATCTATCTGAACCAGGCAGTTGGCTTCAGGGTCTGTGCTCTTTTTTTTTTTAGATTTATTTACTTTAGGGGCACCTGGGCGGCTCAGTCAGTTGGGTGTCTGCCTTTGGCTCAGGTGATGATCCCGGGGTCCTGGAATCGAGCCCCGCATCAGGCTCCCTCCTCAGCGGGAAGCCTGCTTCTCCCTCTCCCACTCCCCCTGCTCAGCCCTCTCCCTCCACCTGCTGCTCCCCCTGCTTGTGCTCTCTCTCCCTCTCTATCAAATAAATCAGTAAAATCTTTGAAAAAAATAGATTTATTTGAGAGAGAAAGAGAGAGTGCATGCAAGCAGGGGTTGGGGGGGTAGGGGAGAGGGAGAGAGAAAATCTCCAGTAGACTCCCCGTTGAGTGCAGAGCCTGACTCAGGGCTCGATTCCATGACCCCAAGATCATGACCTGAGCTGCAATCAAGAGATGGTCATTTGCGGGGCACCTGGGTGGCTCAGCCGCTAAAGAGTCTGCCTTCAGCTCAGGTCATGATCCCGGGGTTCTGGGATTGAGCCCCGCATCGGGCTTCCTGCTCCGTGGGAAGCCTACTTCTCCCTCTCACACTCCCCTTGCTTGTGTTCCCTCTCTTGCTGTCTCTGTCAAATAAATAAACAAAATCTTAAGAAAAAAGAAAAAGAGAGAGATGGTCATTCAACCAACTGAGCCAAACACTCAGAGAGAGGGTCTGTGGTCTTATATTCAAGCCATGACTTTGGTCAAAAGTATTAAAGTTGTAGCTACTTTCTTGATACAAATATAAGAAATGGTTCAATAAATAATCCTGCACAACAAATTGTTTTTTCATTACTTGACAAAGTAGCTCATTTCTTAAAAATCAAATTTTTGCTTGTTTGTTATTTCCAATTTTAGAACAGGGGAGTTTAGGGGAGCTAAAGCTAAGCCTCTGGAAATTTGTTTCACCATCAAGTAACAGCTGGTCTTTGACATGCCTCAGTAATACAAACATCTCAATCACCCTGGCTAAGAGACCCACCTAAATCCACCAAAATCAATCACACAAAGACTTACAGGGAAAGATCAGAAAAAGGGTGGAGGAATCTGCAAGACTTCCTTTTCCCAAATTCAGTACTTCATCTCACTAGCTAATTTGCTACTGAGTCTATAAAGACATTCATTTTGTGCTTATAGGGGCAAAGAAAGGTCATTAGACATTTTGACCCTCTCACAGACATGCCACTAGGTCTGAAACAGGAAAGAGCTGGGAATGAGCAGCGATAGAAAAAAATGATATATGGTATCTTACCACACAGTACCTAACTGATTATCTTTAGGGAACAGCTTCTGCGCAAGGATATGACTGGTATGCACAGACATAGAATGAGATAATGGGGCTGACCTAAGACCAGATCCTTTTAAAAGACACACATCTTGGGGCGCCGGGGTGGCTCAGTTGGTTAAGCACCTGCCTTCGGCTTGGGTCATGATCCCAGGGTTCTGGGATCGAGCCCCACATTGGGCTCCCTGCTCAGCAGGAAGCCTGCTTCTTGCTCTCCCTCTGCTCTCCTGCTCCTGCTCTCTCACTCTCTATCTCAAATAAATAAATAAAAAATAAATAAAAGACACACAATCCATCTTGAGCCTGCAATTGCTTCTCAATTACGCAGCTTCTTTTTTTTTTGAAGATTTTATTTATTTATTTGACAGAGACAGCCAGCGAGAGAGGGAACACAGCAGGGGAGTGGCAGAGGAAGAAGCAGGCTCCCAGCGGAGGAGCCCGATGTGGGACTTGATCCCGGAACGCCGGGATCACGCCCTGAGCCGAAGGCAGACGCTTAATGACTGCGCCACCCAGGCGCCCCTAATTACACAGCTTCTGACAGCATCTTTGCCCTCATTTACTATGGTCTTCTGCCACCCAACACTCCACACTTAAAACTCTTCGCTAAGAACTAGTTTCTCTTTCATTTACCCTCTCTGTCCCCAAGGACCCCACTAATAAACCCAATCAAATAAAGATTATTAACTGGAAAATGACTGCCATAGTTGTCTACATTTCCAGAGGAACTAGTAAACAATCTAGTGACATAAAGCAAAGAACACTGCAAAGGAAAGGTGTGTTTTATGCTCTCCACTATTCAATAATTGTGTGATCCAAGAAACGTAATTTACATGTCCTAAGCTTCCCTCACTTGTGTAATAAAGCTACCATCTTATTGGCCTTAAGCCAGGCTGATATATTCTCTTAAGATCTCTTTCATACAATTCTTTGATAATTCAACTCAACAAGCATTCGTTTCTTTCACACTGGGGAAAGAAAATGATGAAGCAAGCCTGAAAGTCAAAATCATTACAACCAGTGGTAAGGGCAGACTAAGGAACTATTGGCCTAAGAAGGTATGAAGGTAGGGTATTCTTTATTATAGCCCTTCTACAACTCTTAGTCTAGCATTCAAAACCTTTCAAAACAGCTCTTCTACTCCCAGTTCATTTCCACCTTTATGTTTTTGCTTATGCTGTAACCTTCCTCTAAACCTGATACACTTTTCCATCTCTTGCTTGCTTCTCCAAGATCCCAAAACTGAATTCATCTTTCCATTAGCCTTGCCCTACACCCATCCCTCCCTCGACCTTCTATTTATGATGTACTACGTTCCTGCTTCCCAGAAACTTTATATTTTCATTTTCCCTTTGGGTTCCTTAAGTCTTGGGGGAGACAATTCAGGCTCTGTATAAACAAACCTCATACAGTTAGGTTTTGAGGAAAACTTCATTTTTAAGATAATAAACTAAGGGGCTGAAAAGTTTCAAGTGACTGTGAATACCTGGGCTGGCGGGGGTTTGAGAACAATCTACGACAGGGGAAGGGAGAGAATAACCACCCAAGCACTTCCCAAGAGAGCTTGTCCAGGCACAATTCTCGTTACCTGTTCAGGGTCCGGTATGCACCTTCCACGTTCCCTTCCTGTACCATCACAGTTCTGGCAATGAACTTCAGATGTTTTGCCATTACCTTGGAATTTAAATCTTCACTCTGCAGGATCTAAAGGATAATGGATAAAGGGAAAGTACAGAGACCAGGTAAGAAAGAGAAACACAGCAGAATGCACACCCTACCGCGTGGCTTACTCAGAGTCTGGAAAAGCAACGTCCCCAGGAACAAGGGACACAGGGGCACGCAGAAGTCTTCATAACCTGGAAAGCATAAGCTAATCATAATCAAGACTGCCTAGTTCTCTTTGCCAATACAACCCTAGCATAGGGAAGAAAAGAGATGGTAGCAGGGCGTCATCACGGAGATGTACGTGGCGGGCACGGGAGGATCCGGACGCGCCACAGGCTACTCCAGTTACCGCTCACCGCCCCAGGAGAGGCTGGGGTGGGCGTTGGGTACGAAGTCTTTCTCGGTCTTTCTCGCGCAAGTTTCTCTTTCCGCCACAGCCACCTTGCTTTCCCCATCCCCAAATCCTCACCCTACGCCCTCAGGAACCAGCCGCCGCAAAGGAGCTCGCGGCCGGAAGCGGAAAGACGTCATCTTCTGCGCCGCGTGAGGAAATCCAGGCTGGAACTAGAAAAACCGCTTGGAAACCATGGCAGCTTTCTTTCTGGCTGGAGTTGTTGGCTTCTCCACGCCCCCCACTCCCACGGCCCCCGCCAGACTCCCCACGCCTCCAGCCCGGACTCTACACCTGACAAAGCAAGATATTCGTTGCCTTAAATTCGCCCGAAACAGGTTCCTCGTTTTCTCATCCTTCGGTCTTTGGGAAGGTCAGCGCGATTCCGTACCCCTAATCCTATCAAATCTGTAATAAATATTTAAGCTCCCCCCCCCTTTTTTTTTCTGGAAAGAAAATGAGAGAAATAGGCAAAGCTTCCTGAACACGCTTCCTGTTTTCTCAAAGGACAGAGATTCTTTGAGATCTGCTCTCCGGAAAAAACAGCTTCACGCCCCTCATCTGCTTAAAAACTAAAGAAACGAAATGAACAGACCATGAGTTTCCTGTAACATCATCTGTCCAGGCATTTCACTAAATAAAGTGAAACTACTAAACAAGGAATTGGGAAATGACTGCAGGTTTTAGAATTGAAGGTGTTTTTTTGTTTTGTTTTGTTTTGTTTTTAAGATTTCGTTCTTAAGCAATCTCCACACACTCAAACCCACCACCCTAGATCAGGAGTCCCGTGCTCCACGGACTGAGCCGGCCAGGGGCCTTGAACTGAAGACTCTTTAATGTCGACTTCTATCCCTTTGCCTCCCAGTAAGACCTAGTAGAAATATCTCCTTCATTTCTTCTTCACTGTGGAAACAGCTTTTCTTTTATTCGTATGTTACTTCCACATATCCATGTGTGGTTATTCACATAAAATCAGATCTAGTGGCCACTGGAAAACAGTAGAGGAAGGCTCAAAAGAAGAAAGGTACACAAGTACACAAGGTCCCGCATAGGGCACTTTGCTGAGCGGGGAGCCAGCTTCTTCCTCTGCCTGCTGCTCCCCCAAGCTTGTGGTCACTCTCTCTCTGACAAATAAATAAAACCCTTAAAAAAAAAAAAAAAAAGGAAAAGAAAAAAGAAAGGTACACAAACAGGTACATGTGTTATAAGGTAAGCCAGGTTCAAAGTACCAAAATAGAGCTAGACAGGGACATCACTATGCTTATTAACAAACTTTTATTGAACACCTACTCTTTGTTAGGTGTGTGTGTGTGTGTGTGTGTTTTAAGATTTTACTTATTTGAGAGGGAGAGAGAGAGAGCGGGAGAATGCACAAGCGACGGGAGGGGCAGAGGGAGAAGACGACTCCCAGTTGAGCAGGGAGCCCAACGTTGGGCTGGATCCCAGGACCCTGGGATCATGACCTGAGCGGAAGGCAGACCCTTAACCAACTAAGCCACCCAGACGTCCCTATTAGGTGTTTCTTTTTCTTTCTTTTTTTTTTTTTCTTATTAGGTGTTTCTGATACCATTCCAGTGCCTTGGACCACCAGAAGACAGTACAGTAGACATAAAAGTTAAATAGTAAAACAAGTTAGCATATGATAAATGCAAAATAAATTACATAGGCAAAAGAATAATATGATGGAAAAGCACTGGATTGAAGTCAAGAGATCTGATTTCTGTCCAAATTCTGATATTCATATGTCCTATGTCACTTAAACCAGTAGTCTGAAGTCTACTGTCCGTAGGTCGAATCCAGTTCCACTCCTGTTTTTGTAAATAAAACTTTATTGGAACACAGTTGTGCTCATTTGTTTATATATTAGATATGGCTGCTCTGGGCAACAATGACAGAGTTAGGTAGTTGTCCTCAATTACACAAAATTTGTCATGGGAAAAAAATTGTCATGGGAATCAAATGGGATAAAATATAAAATTCTTTTTGAAATAAAGGAAGAGGGAAATTAACAGTTTTGAGAGCTTGTTATATACCAAACCTTGTATGGGCACTTTATGTGCATAATCTCATTTGATGGAGTAAATGGCCAAAGACAGCTTATATATCATGTTAGTGGACAGAATAATTAAGAGAAGGACTTGAGTGAGTCTCTTAAAGACGGATAGGGTTTAATTGACAGAAGCAAGAAAAGCTGGGCGAAGTGAACATCACGAACAAGAGTTTAGAGTTAAAAAGTCTTACAGTGTTCATCAAGGGCAAATAAAAAAGTGAACAGAGGGATCAAGTAGGGGAACAGAAGGAGAAACAACTTGACTAAAGGCTTTGAACTTCTCAAAGCACTGAGGAGCCACTGAAGGATTTAAATAGGAAATGACATGCAAAACACTGTTTTAGGAAAAGTGAACTGGTATCAGTGACAAGGGATTAGAGGTAGGAGAGACTATTGTTGTAATTAAAGTTTAGGCCAAAGAAGAGTAGGAAGGAATGGTAGGAATTCTTCCTTAAATAGGAAGAAATGGATTTTAAGAGACATTCCAAATACAGAATAAAAAGGATTTGGTGGGACACCTGGGTGGCTCAGTAGGTTGAGTGTCTAACTTGGGTTCAGGTCATGAGCCCAGGGTCCTGGGATCGAGTTCCGCATCAGCCTCCTTGCTCAGCTGTGAGCCTGCTTCTCCCTCTGCCTGCCACTCCCCCTGCATGTGCTATCTCTCTGGCAAGTAAATAAAATCTTTCATATATATATTATATATATATATATGTATATATATCCCTTATAAATATATATAAAAACATACATTTTATATATATTATATAAAAATATATATTTTATATATTATATATATCGTATGTATATATTGTTATATATATATTATATATATAAAGGATTTGGTGACTGAACGGCACCAACTTTTAAGTTTAGTTATCTAGAAAAATGATGGTAGCACAGATAGTGTTGACAAAAGAAAAAGAGTATAAAAAGGAAGAACAGGACATCTTTAAAGGAAAGATAGTATTTTCATTGGTGACCACTGGAAAAAGCACTAGACCGGAAACCCAGAGTTCTTTATCCACATTGCGTTGTCTTGCGCAAGCCACCTAAACTTCCTCATCTAAAAAATTAGGAGTGTGAATGATACCTCTTGACTCTAAAATGCTGAAATTTTCAACAATATTTAGGTGTTAATAACATGTAAATAGAATTGTTCAGCAGAGATGTAGACTTTCAGTATGTCTTCTGGGGGAGAGAGTGGGGCTAGAGATGGGGATTCAGAAATCTTCAAAGTTGAGGCAATAAAGCCATGAAAGATGAAATCTTTAAATGAAAGAATGTAGTCAGAGAAAAGGATCAAGGACTGAGCTTAAGGGAACACCCACACTCTAGAGCAGGCGGAAGTGGGGCCATTAAGAGATATAGAAGCTGCTGCCAGGTAGGTAAGAGGAGAATTAGGATAGTGTGTTGTCATGGGATCCAAGGGAGGAGAGTTTCAGTAGGCAGCATCAAGGGTGTCAAATGCTACAGAGAGCATGAAGCACATAGCCTTTGTGCTTGGATCTAGCTACTGATTTGGTGGAAGCTACATTAGAGTACCTGATCCTGGGGGCTCCTAGGTGGCTCAGTCCATTAAGCAAGTGCCTTCAGGTTTCGGTCACGATCTCGGGGTCCTGGGATCAAGCCCCCTGCATTGGGCTCCCTACTCAGTGGGGAGTCTTCATCTGCCTCTGCCCCTCCCCCCTTCTTGTGTGTGCAACGCTCTCTCAAATAGATACATAAAATCTTTTTTTTTAATTTTTAAAAAAGACTTTATTTATTCATTTAAGAGACAGAGAGAGAGAGAACATGAGCCAGGTTGGGGGCGGGGAAGGAGGGCAGAGGAAGAAGCAGACTCCTGGCTGAGCAGGGAGCCCGATGTGAAGCTCAGTCCCAGGACCCCGAGATCATGTCCTGAGCATAAGGCAGACGATTAACCAACTGAGTCACCCAGGCGCCCCCAATTAAAAAAAAACAAACAAACCTGATTCTGTGCGATAATTAGTGACTCTGGAAGGTGCACTAGAGTGATAGTAGCTAAGCTGCAGGAGGTTAAGAATTGAGTAGTAGAAAGGAGTCAGAAAGAAGAGACTGTCAAAAATATGAGGAAAAGATGAGGAAGAGGACAATCAGACTCAAGAGAGGTTTTCCAGAAGGGGGAGACCTGATCCCACTTGTGTGAGAAATAAATATTATTTGTAGGGGAAATAAATAAATAAATAATCCAAGAACAACATGAAGTTACAAGATAAAGAGGGGATAAGTGATACAGCAAAAGTTCCAGAGGGGAAAGGTAATCAAGAGCACAAGTGGAGAGGTTTACCTTAGAAAGGAGGTCGTGCTGGGCGCCTGGGTGGCTCAGTTGGTTAAGCATCTGCCTTAGACTCAGGTCATGATCTCGGGGGTCCTAGGATCAAGCCCCGTGTGGGTCTCCTTGCTCAGCAGGGAGTCTGCTTCTCCCTCTCCCTCTGTCTGACCCTCTCTCTGCTCATACTCTCTCTCAAATAAATAAAATAAAATGAAATAAAATAGAAGAGAAAGGAGATCATACTCTCAGAAATCAAGAGACAATTATTCCCTGAGAACAGGGACTTGAGAAATAGGGGAAAGATGTATAACTAGTTGTGAGAAACATGCTAAGTAGCCAATAAACAATAACTAAAGTGACCTAGTAGTCTGATACACTGCCAAGGCTTAAGATGGGAGAAGACCTGGTTTTGGTGGGAACTGGGACAAATGAGTCCGAGTGATATACAGAGAGGGGCAGACGTAGATAAATTCACAGACTTTCATGTTTGCCTCCTGATAACGCTGGGTAGCTTTCCTTAGTCTGGCATACATTTAGCTGCAGCCTTTTTTTTTCTTTTTTGAGATTTATTTATTTATTTTAGTGCTGGAAGGGCAGAGGGAGAGGGAGAGAGAGAATCTCAAGTAGGCTCCATGGCCAGCATGGGGTTTGATCTCACAACCCTGAGATCATGACCTGAGCCAAAATCAGGAATCGGACGCGTAAGCTTAACCAACTGAGCCATCCTGGCAGCCCTCCTGCAGCTTTTTGAATAAAGATGGGGTCTAGTGTCTGAGGAGACTCCCCATTTTGACAGTTCTAGGGCACCCCTTCCTCTTCAAAGCTGGCAAGCACAGTGGCTGTTCTGGCTCTTGTGTCCCTCCTCTGGCCGCGGATTACACATGCACTTACCCACAAGCATCAGCAGCTCCCACCAAAGCAAAGCGGATCCCAGAGCAGAAGAACCTGCTAGTCTGGGCCAGCTGGATGATTATAAAAGGGAAAGGTACTAGTCTCCGAGACTAAGTGAAAACACAAGCCCAGTTCTGAACCCTGTTACCGTCCCACGGGTGGTCCCTGGGAAGCCAGCAGCAGAGTCTCATTTGTTCTCCACAGGATTTCTATCACCCCATCCAGACTTCTAACTTGGTGGAGCTCACCGTCACAAACATTCCTACCCCCTTTCTTCTTCTCTGCTGCTCAGAGGATCAATAGTGGTATTTGAAACCGAAAGTTTCAACTTCCTCCAATCAGCAAACTGTTTAGGTATAAAATTTCTTTAATCAAAAAGGACTTCTCTTCCCTCAATACAAATACACACATTAAAAGTAAAAAATATATATGAGAGAAACATATATTTACACAAATTAGAAACCGCAGTCTCAAGTCCTGGATTAGGGGTTGAGAGAATGGACCTCAGGAGCAACTGGAGGATGGCTTCTCATCTGCTCTAGATGTCCCACAGTCATCTCTCTGGTCATGGTGGGTAGACCAGGACCGGACAGGGTACAGATCCAGTCTGATGGCAGGGTTACTGGCAAACTGTGGCAATGAGGTCCCTTTCCAGAGAGTTTCTTAGGGTCACCAGGGATGACAGCAGATGCTGTAGTAGGTGGAACCGGAGTGGTTGGGACAGAGTGGGTGAAGGGCTGCACTCCATGCTGAACAAAAAGGATGACGCCAATGCTGGCTCCAGTGCCTAAAGGACCATGGCCAAAGGAAATGGTACCTGGGGAGCTGAGGGGAGGGTTGCAAATTGGAGTGGTGTGGATCCAAGCGAGGTGCATAGCTGGCCATTCAGTGAGGTGCCAAGGCTGCTTTGGTTTCAACAGTAGACATCCTCGCTGTGTCTGGTCCATCTTTTCCATGGGAGGTGCAGGAGAAGAAGCAGCTAAGTAACCGTGGTGGCTTGGAAAATGCTAGAAGGGGGAGATAAGAAGAAAAAAAAACATGTGAGAGAGCTTTCAGATTGACTCCACTTGGTTGCTTGAAACTTTTCTTTTCTTGGGGACTCTGTTTGCAATGCAAACATACCTAGCTTTATGCAACAGCTCATTTTCTGCCAGGCCGTGATTAAAAGTTTTAGTCACCTAATTATACTTTCATTTACTTAACAAATACTCGAAGGCTTTTTATGTACCACACACTATATCAGGCACTGGACATCCAGACAGGCACAATAAAACAAACAGTCCTGTACGTTCTCACTATTTATAAAATAATTCATTTTAGAACTTCTTTTATAAAAGTCTATTTTTAGTTGGAATCATCATTTCCCAATTTCTGTACTTTAAATTTTAAATTCCCTTTGTTGAATTTCTTAAGAAATGTAAATTAATATGCAGGCAAGATCCTCCTGCTTATTTTTAAATGAGTTATTCCCACAGCAATAATAACTGTGGTTCATTGACTACAAGAAGGACTGTCCATTATCTATAGGAAATTTTACCCTCCCTGTCATTCAAGTACCCCATAAATACCCTATTATTTGAAGGCAGAAAAAAATAGGTCACTTCCACACTAGGTCTAAGAATCTATCCAGCACTCCTTCTATGGGTGCCCCATGGGTGCCCTCCTCCCCTCCTAGTGATATACTTGTTATGACCAGTCCTTGAAGCCCATACTTCCAGAGGGTTTGGTACAAGGATACTTGGGTCAGAGTAAAAAGAGGGAGAAGGAAGGAGTTTTAGGGCAACAGAGGAGAAAGGATTTATACAGAAAAGCTAAGGACTCTTCCTGCACGACTCATCTGGCCAGGTAAAAAGCCTTCTGTATCTATGTGGAAAGCAGATAAGCTCCAACATGAGGAACAGGGTTAAACTTCACGGAGTTCTTTGTAGTGATCAGAACAAAACAGAACAAAAACCATACAGGAATCAAGACAATGAAGGAAGGTGAGGCATTCCCTCCCCTGAAAAGAAACCCGTTTTCCAGAGAAAACAGAAGAAATACCCCATTTTTGCAGGTACACTTCGTTTCCTTATTTCCCCATCTCCCCGCAGTTTTACAAGTTCTTACCTTGGTCAGCTGGTATCTGCTACTACCCAGTGATGACTTCTGGGCAGTTATATGAGGAAACCAAGTCTTTAACATCCCTTCCACCTGCAGCAAGGTTCCTAGGTAACGTTCCCTGTTAAAAAGACATTCCTTTAAAACGCCATTAAGTGTGAAAAAGCAACAAGACAGGATTGTAGATATCTCCTTTTTTATGAAGTACTGAGGAAAGAACCAGGGGAACTTACCCCATCTGTGGCTTCTGCAAAACACCGACAATACGCTGGATTCTATCCATTGCCACGCTCTGTTGGAAACTGCTCAATCCTGGGGTCAGGGAGAGAGAAAGACATCAAGGATTGAGATTCAAGAATTTAGTCAGGTAAAGGAAGGACAGAGCAGGGTTAAAATAAATTCACTCAAAGAAATTAAATCACAGAAGCAGAAAAGTAATAATGTAGACAGTGAAGATTTATGAGAAATACACATTTAAAACATTAAGAGGAAGAGATGAACCTAGCCCAGATAATTGCAACTAATCAGATAATTACCTCTCTCAAATCGACCCATCTTCAGCCCATTCAGTAGGTCTGTGAGAGGGCGGATGAATCCTTGAAGCTCTTTACACTGTAGGAAAGCAGGACAAAGTCTATGAGAGGACTGAGAATTGCGCATACAGTACTGTTCTTCCCCACCTCCAAATCTGGGAACCAACACTGCCTTCATAAGGTCCTTACTAACCAGCTGGGTGCTAAGCCATTCCAGTATTGTCTCCTTTCCCCTGCTTTTCCTTACCTTCTGAGCAAAAAGCAGGTCTCCTTCTGTGATACAACCCTGGATGTTTAGGTTGGTTTGTAATTCACCATCTCTTGATCTTTTGACCCCAGATCCTGCCATAGGAGAGGCCAAGCCCCGCTGTTTCAAGTGAGATGCTGTACATTGGTTGCTGGAAACCTTGTGCCGTTGCCTGCAGCGGATAGGACCAGGGCTGGGCCGAGAACCTCCCCTCTGCCCAACAGGGTCTGACCTGGGGCCATGGGCCCCCTTGTCCTCCCCTTCACTATCGGAGGGGAAGCCAACGTCACTGTTCACTGGGGACGTGGAAAAAGAGGAAGAGAGAGAGTAGGAAGAACAGGAAGAAACGCTAGCTGGAGAATCCATAGGTTCAGAAGCAGGGGCTGGAAAGCAACTCCGGGAGTACCCAAAGATCGGAACCTGCAACTGAAGAGCAAAGCGAGGGAGTTTGTAACCATAATCTGGAAATTAGGAAATGGACTGGGAGACTGGGGGTACTGTATGGGACGATAATACCTCTTCTCTCCTCCCCAGTATTACAATAGAAAAACTCATTTCCTCCGCCTGCCCACCCTCCGTTAAGAACCTGGACTGCCTCTCTGGCTGCCACAGAACAGCTTCTCAGTCTGACAGAGACTCTGTTCTTTCCTCCCCTCTGTTCAGAGTAAATTACATGACTTGACACCTTCCCCCGACAGTTGTTCACCAGGTCTGTTCCCAGCCTGACCCCGCAGCGAGGGCTATTGGCGAACCCTAAAACTCCGGTAACCCACCCAGTGATCCTGTAGGGACCATTCCCCACAGGGACCTTACGCCTCTTCCCAATCTTTCTGATCCGGATCCCTGAGCCGGGACCCTCTACGGTCGCGCCTGCCACGTGATACTATCCTTCCCAATACCACGATCTGCTTTCGGTCCCTAACCTACTCTCTCCGGGTCTGATCCTCTCGCGCGAATCGCTTCCTTATCCTGCAAGCCTCCTCACCTGTATCGGTCGGCTCAGCCCAGGCTGTCTCCTGCTCCTTCTCCAACTCTGCGGGTCTTGGCTGCCCACCTCCGCCTCTCTCCCACTGGGTCCCGCCCCTTCCCCCCCAGACACGTGCGGCTGGGCACGTGCCTTCCCCCCTGCATACACAGACCTCTCACTCTCATTGGTTGTCTAGCCGGTGGCACGTGACTCTTGTTACTGAAGCTCACATCCCATTTGCTACAGCCTACAGGGGCTCGGCCAATAGAGACCCAGGTAGGTGACGATTGGCTGGAAGGAAGCATTCCGTGCCCCGCCCCTACATGCGGCTTGCGAACCGGACCCGGTGATGAGAAAAGGAGGAGGATGGAAAAAGAGTGGAAAAGGGCGGAGCCCGTGGCCTTAAATAGAATGATGGTGGGCAGGAGACGTGCGGTTGGAGTGTGCAGACTGGTTGTGAGATCTGAGGCGTGCGTGTTGAGATGTGGGACTCAGGGCTCCTCCTCGGTAGCAGACCCCCCACGCGGCCCCCCCTTCTGTTTGAGCGCCTCCTCTCACGAGGGCAGCACGTGGAAGCCATCAGCGACTTGAGTCCGCAACGTGTGTGAGAGAATGTATGTATGCCACTGTGTATCCTCTCCCCCTCAGGGGCCCGGGGCCCTCGTGACTCTCGGGTCTCTGCTTCACTCTCTCCGCCTCCTCCTTCTACAAGTTGGGTGCCTCCTGCCCTGCTGGGTGAGGAGGGTGGGGACTGCCGCCGAGAACACCGCGTCCTCTCGCGCACTCCCACTGGGGCGGCTCCTCCGGCCCTTTCCTTACATAACCCGCCACGCACGTTACCAGCTCAGATGCCAGCCAGCCACGACTCTAGAGGTCAAAGCCGAACTCGGTTGTTCCTGACTTTTCTATCTGGGCTCCTCGGGCCCTGCGCCCTGAATTCTGTGATTCCTAGCGCAGGGACCGGAGTATGGGTAGGTCCCTGATTTCCTAGATTATACCTTTTGTCCAGCTTCATTTCTTTTATTTGTTCCTTAGAGAAGATTCGAAAGTCTTGGAAGGAGGGAAGGTGGCAAGTCCGGAGTTGACTTGAGTCCGGAATTTACTATTCAATGACCCTTGCAGTACTGAAAGGGGATAGGGGCTCAGGGACCGTGGGCTGATTGAGGCTGTGACACCGAAGAGACCGCAAGGGGGCAGCCCAGTTCTGATTAGGATCTCGAGGACAGAGAGAGAGAATTAAAGTTTGTCCCTGCCTGCCCTAATTACGCGCTGGAAAAGGCACATTGTTGGGGGTTGGGGGTGTAAGTGGAGGAGGGTGTGAATTTTTAAGATCTATTCTAAGTAGTTTTTAATATTTTACATATGCTTAACAATGTGCTTATTTTATAAAAAGAAAAAAGTGTTCTACATAAACCTCAACTCTCTTTTCCCAAACACACGGTCTCAACACCATGTGTAATAAAATATTAGAATTAGTCGAAATTAACTGTCTGTTGGTGCTCTTATTCTTCACAACATTTCAGGTTTATTCACAGTCCTAAGTATTCCCTGTAATTCTACTGCCACCTAACTCCCTTCCTAATCTACCCTTCCTATCCCCATATCCTGGTGCTCTCTTTAGTGTTGTGAGATTAGAACAGACCCTCATGAAGGAGTAGACAGTAACCAGATTATTTCATTTATTTATCTTCCAATTTCCTCTTCCCAAATCCCCATCCAAAGAGGTGTAGCAGCCTTCTTTCTCCTAAAAAAGCAAAGAAAGGGAAAAACACCAGGCTCAGGAGGCTCAGAAAGCCCCTCCCTGCCCCCCACCTCTATGAACACTCCCCAGATTTCATTCTCTGGACTAGACTTCCCCCATCTCCTGGTGGATGTGTCCCCTTCCCTCCTCACTCCTTCCTCTCCTAGAATCCCAATTTTAAATTCCTTTCTTATAATACAGGCTTCTGTTCCCTCCTTCTTGCCTCTACTATCTCTCCTCTACTTTAGGGAACCAACCACCACCCCTTCCACCTCTGAACTTTGCCTCTTGACTCTGCCAGGTTGTAGGGCACCTCCCACTATGCCCTCTGGCAACTGCCATATCTTAAACCACCTCCTGGCTGGAACCAGTTTTGATTCCTCAAGGCAGACTGGAAATCTGGAGAGGTTTCTTCTCTGTTTTACCTGCTTCTGTTGTAGGAGGTCCTGAAGTCCTCCCAGTTCAGAAAAAGTAATGACTCTTGTTCGAAAAGTCTTTGCCTCAAATCTCCTAAACCTCTCTAAAATTAGATAAGATTTTTCTAAATGGGACCCCTTGTCCCTTAAGCCGCTGAGAATTGACCAGGCTGGAAACACTAGCCAGAAATATTGGTAAAAAAGATTACTTCACTGACTCCCCCAAGTCCAATGGCTGCACTCTCACCTTCTACATGAAATACATCCCCCCCTGAACGAGGGCACAGGACAGGAGGAGGGGAACAGGACTCTGCAGACTGGATACAGCATCATTCAGATCTGGACTCTGCTAAAATACAGACATCCCCCCACGGTAGGCCAGTGTCATCCTTCCTACCATCCCTCCTCCCCCTCTGGAAGGATAGCCATCTCTTTATACCAACCTTGGTCTTTCTTCTGAGCTTAGAGAAGATCCAGCTCTCCTCCCCATAACTATGAGGAGTCCTTTCCTCTGTGCCTTTCAGCCTCCTGAGCATACCAGGGAGGGTCAACTCAATTCAACAATGTGTATTCTTTATCTGTTATGTGCAGGACACTATGCTTAGTCACTGTGCTAGGTGCTACAATGGGGATGTAAGTGTGATTAAGACCTCACTCCTTTCTTCAGAGAGTTTACAATCTAAATGGAGTCTACTATATACTTAAATACCTTAAAATATTTCCCTGTCCTTGACATCAATCACCAGATTTCATTCCTACTGACTCCTCCCATCTGTGTTCAACTATATTCAGGCTACACTGGTCCTGTTGCCCTTTCTGGCTCCTGCTTCTCTTTTTTCATTACCAGATTTCTCAAATGATTGGTCTGTACTCTCCCTTCCCTTCTTCACAATGTACTCCTTCTCTAACTCCACAAAAACCTAACTTTTGCTCAACCACTCAATTAAAACTTCTTTCTTTAGAGCTAGCAATGACCTCCTTTTCTTTGGCCTCTCGGTCGCTTTTTATTGATTATATTAAACTTTATCTTCTAGGGGCACCTGGGTGGCTCAAACAGTTGAGCACCCAACTCTTGGGTTTAGCTCAGGTCATGATCTCGAGGTTGTGGGATCGAGCCCCACGTCAGGCTCTATGCTCAGTGCTGAGTCTGCTTCAGATTCTCTTTCCCTCTCCTTCACTCTCTCTCTCAAATAAATAAATAAAATTAAAAAAAATAAACTTTATTTTCTAGATTCTATAATACAGACTTGACTATCTGCCTACCTCTTCAATCAATTCTCCATTTTGTTGGTTGATTCCTCTTCCTCCTACTAACTACAGGCACAGTCATTGGCCTTTGGTCTTCTGTGTACCGGCTATATTGAGCTTGTCTACTTTCGTAACTGTGACTTTGCACTTTGTAGCTCTGACCTAGTTCAGCTACCTTTAGGACACCATCAGAGGGTTGTCACCATAAATTCAGCTTGGCCAATACCTAATTTATAACTTCAATCCTAAACCACCGCTCTGACCTTCCGCAGTTCCCATTTTGGTCGGCCATTTTCCCAGACATCCATATTCAGAACTTGTAAGCTATTTCAACTCTCTCCTCATTTATTGCTCATTGCATTTTCTTCATTTATTTTTCTCCTCTCCATTCAAAATGCTACTTCCCTAGTCCAAGCCTTTAATGGATTGTTTCCAGAATGATGTAAATCTCATGCATCTCTCCCCACTCCACTGCATCCTGCATACAACAAATAGTTCTTCTAAAATACCACTTTCAGCGCTCCTGGTTCGCTCAGTCATTGCCGACGATCCCAGGACCAAAGGCAAATGCTTAACTGACTGAGCCACCCAGGCATCCCATAATTGTTTTCATACTTTCATAACTTACTGCCACTCAAAAGCTCACCTATCCTTCAAATATCTTAAACACAGTCACCTTTTAAAAGTCTTCCAGGCAACTCCAGTGTATACTGATCTCTGTCCTTCCATTGACTAAAACACTTGGCTATGTCATATGCTCTCAAATTTATATGTAATTGGACATTGTTACGAACATTTTCATTTTGTTCTAAATGTTTTGTAAGTGCGAACTTGAGTTTTATAAATACTTTGAGGGCAATAACAACATCGTAGGTTTCCTTTTCATCATCAGCAGCATCCTTCACAGTTTTAGTCATAGGTTACATACACATTTAAGTACTATTGAACTGAAATTTAACTGCACCAAATCTTCCCAGTTTTCTGAATGCAAGGTTAGTATTAAATCTCAGTGGAGGGACTCCTGAGTGGCTCAGTCAGTTAAGAAGCCGGCTCTTGGTTTCTGCTCAGGTCATGATCTCAGGGTCCTGGGATCGAGCCCCGTGTCCACTCCACACTCAGTGCGGAATCTGCTTGAGGATTCTCTCTTTCCCCAATCCCTCTGCCTGGATTTCTCTCTCAAATAAATTAAAAAATCTTAAAAAAAAAAAACCAACTAAAAAAAATCTCAGTGAGAGATATGATGGCCAAGCTGAGCTGGACACCTGTATTGCTATATTAGTTATTTGGTTTCTTCCTCCACCAAAGCCTGCTATTTCAGCCCTCCCTCTGTTCTATGTCACCAGCCCTGGGATCTGTCCTTGCCCTGCCCCCTTCACTACCCCCCCCTGCCCCGCCCCCCCATCCCCAATACACTTACTGGTTCCACTGTCATTGGTTTCAATGTTCCAGGCTTCTGACTGTCTGTACCTTCTGTTTCATGACTAGTGGTAGTCTCTGCTTCTTCTCTTACCTCCTTATCCAACCTGTTCTGCCCTCAGTAGGATCAAGAAACACAAAGTTATCATTGCTTCCACCCAACATCCTCAGAGATTCTCTATTTCGACTCCTTCTCTCCTGTCCCCCCCTCAAAACTTAAGCTCAGGAATCCTCTCTACTTTATGTTTGCAGGGATTATGTACCCCTCCCATTCACCACTTTCCCTGACTCAAGGACTGCCCCTCCCTCTCAATATCTTAGCAAGCCTACTGAGTTCTGGCTTTATTCTCTTCCCCAACTGTGGTTAACACTTCTGCTTTGGGCCTACTTCCAAGTTCCATTTCACCTAACTCATTTGCATTTCAACGTTGCCCAGTTTCTCTTTAACTATTACCTATCCTGACCCTCTTAGATGTAGAGGTCACTCACCAGTCTGTCCTCAGATTCAAACATGGAGTAATCAACAGTGAAATTTGCACCAAAGTCATCTGGGGAGGAGAAACAAATCAGTAGTGACAAACGAAAAAGGTAGCAGTAGGTCTAGAAATGGAAAGAGGAAAAAATTGCTCAGAATACTTCAACTTGCACAAGTTGTAAAATTTACTGGTGTAATCTAATGAACTTTTATGTTAAAAATGTTTGTGAATGTATCTGCATTTATATTTTCAACCTGGTATCTAAAATAATTTACAAATGGGAAAATCTTCAAATTGTTTCAACCAGTTTCCAAAGAATTGAAAATCACTAGCTTGAGAAATAACATTATGAGCCTTGTTAGGTCTTTGCTCATAGCCGAATTTCTCTCTGATCTGGTTGTTCGAATTGCAAAGAGAAAGGCAAAGTCTCAGAACTAAGTATCCCCCAAACCTCTGTCCATCCTGCTATGGGTCAGAGCCTTATACATACTCACCATAATTGGGGGTGACTGTGTAATAATAGACAACCTGATAATAATCATCCTCTTCCAGGCCTTCTTCATCCTCATATTCTTGTCCTATGGGGACAAGGACAGAAGTCAGGGGGGATCTGGAACTCCTTAGCAAGAGAAGGACACCTGAAGCTGACCTCAGCTCTGTCGATTTCTTTTCTCTCTGCCTCCGCTCTGAGGGTCTTACTATCTCACTGCCTGTGTACCTCTAAACCCTTCTCAGTCTTTGGGGCTCCATATCTGTGGTGAGGCCTGTTACTCCATGCCCTTTCAATTCAGGAACTCCTAGAGAGAAAACCAGTCCCTTCACATTCTGTAAACCCAAAATGAGAGCTAAAGCTAAAATCGGTAGGAAACAGAGATGCCAGAAATGAAAAACTCCAAATCGCCTCTCCAGTATTCTGCAGACTGTACTGGATTTGTGAGAGAACCTCTCTTCTCAGTGTGTCTCACACGTAACACAAACTACATCCTTAGGCTTTTGGACTTGGGTTTTAGTTCCGGATTCACTGCTAACTAGCAGAATAATCCTGAAGAAGCCACTTAACATCCGCTCTCTTAAAATGAGTCAGCTGGACTAAATGACCCATCTGCATTAGTTTTTCTTCCTTCCCAGGACTAAAAATATGTGCTTTGACATGATTAGATCAAGGACTCCAGGCCTCCTACTAAACACTTCCCTAAGCTCCTTGAATGCTCTCCCGAACCCCAGGCAATGACACACAAATCTGGAGGAAAAGGAAACAATGAGAGTACCTGGCAGACTGAGAACAAAAGAGGGAAGGAGCCAAGTTACTTTGGGGACTCTCTCCCTGAGGGAAGCCAGTTCTCCTCTACCCTAAAGGCCACCCCCCATTTCTGTTTCCTTACTAATATAACAGTTTTTCTCTGGCCCTCTGCAAAAGAAGATACCCTGGCTTCGCTCACTAGTTTCAGACCGCCCCATCTTCCAAGAGCCCACCTCTCTTCCCCACCCTCTCTGTAGTCCCTCTCCATCTTGTTCGACTCTGTGGTGATGGAAAGCTGAGGTGACTCTTGTTAGCACCTCCATGTGTCTGGGGCTCCGTCCGCATCAGCTGTCTCTTCTTTGACAGGACTCTGCTTTCTTCTCCTTCTCCTGGCTCGACTTTCCTGATCCCTCCCCCTCCGCCCTAACACCGGACTCTGGCACAGACGAGTGTTATCACTCCCCATCAAATTGCGCCTCTCACCCTCTCCTCATTTTTCTTTTCTCCCATCCCACTTATGATAGAAGACCTGGCCCAAAAGCTCAGGGAGAGAAGTGAACTTACCCAGGATAAGTGGCACGGCAAGGATGGCTACGAAGAGGACATCCATTCTGGATTCTGCACTATGGCTGTGAAAGTAAAAAAGGAAATTACAGCATTTCTCACCAAACTTACCCCGCCTTCTGCCCTCCTCCAACTCTTCTCCCAGGGGGTAGAATTCCCCACCCACTTGCTGACGGACTAGACCATCAGTTGTGACTGGTCAGCCAGAGCTGCCCAGATTAAGAGAAGCAAAGTGGGTTTTGATGCGAACTGGTTCACTGAGCTCCCCCAACCTGGATTAGATCCATTCAGGATTCCCGCTGCCACTACCAAAACAAGCAAACAAGCAAAAAGCCAAACCAAAACAAAAAAACCCCAGCGTACCTAGGAGCTTCCTGTCTCCCCTCCTCTCCTTCTTCCCTCCTTAGTCCTCACAACAAACTCACCCTCCCTCTCACTGTCCCTAACTTACCATCACCAAGTAGAGATGAGGCTTATTCACAATCTCTCTTCACAGTCAAAATGTTCTGAGGAAGTGATGAGCATTTTTTCTAGACCGAAAAAATTCCTTCCCTCTCCTCTGCCTATCTTGGACTATGAAGTACAGGAGTAATATCAACATCATTGTCTGATACTCAAAGCACTTACTGCACTACTTCTGATAAAAATCTCTCAGCCAAGGCTAGTTATTTCCTCTCTAGTAAGTACTGGCCTCACTTCATTTCTTTCTCTACTTTCTGGATACAGGATGGAAGAAGGGAGGAAACAGCCTCTTTTCCCCGTGTAGATGCCACCCCCTTCTCCCACTTTCAGTCACTTGGTATGCTCCCTTCATTCCAGCCCACAGGGAAAAAGTTCATCTCACTCTTCTCTCTGCTTTTATATTTCCCATTTTCATTTGATTCAACTCAGAAGCATTTGGTAACGTTTATGCTAGGCCTAGTCTGATAGGCAATTCCGGGTCCACCAGCAAGGGAATAAGAATAGTTATGTTTTTTAAGAGGAAGTTAACAAATCTCTATTCAACGTCTACTAAGAGCCAGGCGCTATGAGTCTCCGTGGAACCACCTGTGGACAAGACAGGTTTGGCACCTGCTCTCATCAGTCAGAAGATGGTGTGGTAATAGTTCAAAGGAGAGATGAGAAAAGTTGTCTTACTCCTATCTCTTCCCCTGACTTGGCCTGCTAGGCTCAGAAGCAAGACACACTGGAGTTCTGAGCACTGGCCAGTATGTTTCCACCCTCTCAGCCTTTTAGGGGGAGGATTTGCTTGGTGATGGTGATTTTTTTCGTGTAAATCTATACAATCTATTCCTTCAGCTCCTCTTAAGAATTTCCTGGAAAAAAATGTAAAATGCTTATGTGGATGTACCCATACGCATTAAGTCATAAATCACTTCCAGGAAGGAAAGGAAACCTGGTTCTCTTTGAACAATTTCTACGGTTTTTTGGAACTTTGATCAGTCTCATAAAACAATTTTCCAGATTTCCTCACTTTCCCAACCTGGTACTCTTTTACCTAAATATCCTCCCAAAAGACTGACCCTAGCCCTATCCAAATGAGGTTCCAATACCCTCTTCTCCTACTTTAATTTTCTCTCACTCTAATACACACAACCACTGTGCCTTCCCCCAGCCTGAGGAAAAGACACCAGTGAGGTTCATTTTCAGAAAATAAATGGAGGAAGTATGACCTAAAAGGAACTGTGTGACTAAAAGACTGGTGTGTGTGTGTGTGTGTGTGTGTGTGTGTGTGTGATTTTCCTTCAACCCCATAGCTCGAATTGTTTTTTTACAAACAGTCTCAACTTCAAATCTTAACACCAAATCCTATGTAACCTCCTTCCTAACATTGCTCTCCAGGCTCCTATTCTTCTCTCCGATTCTCTGGTCATGACAGATGAAGGCTTCATTAGCGATATACTTACTGAATTGCATGTTTCCTATACTAGCCTGTTGAAAGAATCTTACTTTTAAGTCTAACCTTCATCGCTTAGGTAGTAGCTCTAGCCCATTTCCTCTCATTCAAGTAAGAACAATACCCGTCCCTATCTCCCTGCACCCTCTATCCTGTGCTTTCTTTGTATTTATCCTTTAGGTTCCAACAGGATCTTCCCCCACTCTGCAGCTCTTCAAGAAGACGTAGAATTGCTATCACCCTTCCCCCACAAAATAACGAAAGGAAGCCGCAGCCAAGGCCCAACCGGACCCAGGAACGCGGGCCAGTCCCGACCCACTCCCTTCTTTGCCTGGCTCGAGCCACTCCCAGAACCCAGGTCGAAGGCTCAGTAGGCAAAGGGACTACAACTCCCAGCAGGTAGTACTGCCCTGTCCCCGCAGCTCCGCCCCCGCCTATTCTCCATTGGCCTTCGGGGGGTGGGGATTGGATGGGAGGTGGCCATGGGGCTGCGGCCGGGGTTTGTTCCCTCCTCGGCTTCCGTAGAGGAAGTCGCGCGGACCAGTATCTGGGGTTTCGGTGTTCCCCCCTCCCCTTCCCCGGGGTCCGGGGGTGACATTGCACCGCGCCCCTCACGGGGTCGCGTCGCCACCCCAAGCGGACTCCCCAGCTGGCGTCCTCCCCCCATCCACCCCTCTTGGCCGGGCTTTCCACCCCGCCCCCAGCTGCCCAGCCATGGGGGCCGCCGTGTTTTTCGGATGCACTTTCGTCGCTTTCGGCCCGGCCTTTGCGCTTTTCTTGATCACTGTGGCTGGGGACCCTCTTCGCGTCATCATCCTGGTCGCGGGGTGAGTAGGGGGTCGACAAGACGCGGGAGGGCGCCAGAGAGAGAGATCCGGAAGGGGCTGGGCGAGCTTGGGAGCCTGAGTTGGGGGAGACAAGTCGGAGGTGAAGATTGGAAAGGGTCGACCCAAGGGTTTAGATGATTTGCCCTTTCCCGCAGTTGGTTTCCGCCTTCCAGGGATCGCACAGATTCCTCCTATACTCCTCCCGGCGACGTCAGAGGAGGCCGAAGGCCAAGACTCGTGAGGGGGGTGTGCTGACCTCCGCCGGCCTAAGGCAGGATCCAGGAATGGATACCTCTCCCTGCTGTGCGCGTACATTCCGACTCACCTCGCTCTGAAGACTCATTAATCAGATTTCTGTCCCTTCCCCTGCGTCCAGGTCCCTACATGACTCCCTTGGTGGAGACAGCGATCCTGTCTCCTCCCAGTCTCCCTGACCATCCGGAAGTCTAACTTCCACTTTCCATGCTGCAGCCTTGATTGGTTCCCCTTTGATTTCTCTGGCTCTCCCTACCCTGACCTGTCTGATTGCCCTTGTCTTTCCTCAGGGCATTTTTCTGGCTGGTCTCCTTGCTCTTGGCCTCTGTGGTCTGGTTCATCTTGGTCCATGTGACCGACCGGTCAGATGCCCGGCTCCAGTATGGCCTCCTGATTTTTGGTGCTGCGGTCTCCGTCCTTCTACAGGAGGTGTTCCGCTTTGCCTACTACAAGCTGCTTAAGTAAGAAGATGGGATGGTTCCGAGGGGAAAAGGGCAGAGGATTGCACTATGAGAAGTGGGGGAGCCCCTGGGTGGTGGGTTTGGAAGAGGAGGCACTAAGGGAGAACGTTAGAGGGAAAGGAGCATTTCTGCCCTCCCTCATATTTCCCCTACCCCACCCCACCCTGCCCCATCCCAGGAAGGCAGATGAGGGGTTAGCATCGCTGAGTGAGGACGGAAGATCACCCATCTCCATCCGCCAGATGGCCTATGGTGAGCCAAGGGAGAGGGACTGGAGGAGGGAGTTGGACACCCCCCCTCTACCAGGGAAGCCAAAAACATCCACGTGCTCTAAGTGGCTGCTGCTTTTCCTCCATACCTGACTTCCAAGGAGAGGTGGTCCGGAGGGAGAGTAGGTGTGGGGGAATTGCGACTGGGAATGGGGCGGGATCACTGGTACTCAAGCTGTAGAGATCTCTGACATTGATGAGACCCTCCTTCCCCCCAGTTTCTGGTCTTTCCTTCGGTATCATCAGTGGTGTCTTCTCTGTTATCAATATTTTGGCTGATGCGCTTGGGCCAGGTGTGGTTGGCATCCATGGAGACTCACCCTATTACTTCCTGACTTCAGGTAAGTGTCTGCTTTCTCCCTTGCCTTCATGCCCCATCCATCCCTGGCCCTGATCTGAGTTATTAGCCTTCGCTAGGAGACCTCTTTGGCTCAACATCTCAGGAGGCTGGGAGAAGATGAGGGATGTATCTCATCCCCATCTCCCTCCCTGCAGCCTTTCTGACAGCAGCCATTATCCTGCTCCATACCTTTTGGGGAGTTGTGTTCTTTGATGCCTGTGAGAGGAGACGGTACTGGGCTTTGGGCCTGGTGGTTGGGAGTCACCTACTGACCTCGGGACTGGTGAGTTGGGGACAGGGGCCCGAGTTAGAGAGAAAAAAATTTAATGGTGAGTGGGATGGAGGGGAGATATATTCTCACTTCTTAACATTTTAAAACATACCTAAGGAGGAGGCAGCAAGGTAAGTGTTTAGAAGTCTCCTCCCTCAGCATCAGTTGTATAACCTGCTCTGGGGTTGCTCTGGGAGGAGTTTGAATGGATTAGTCGAACTGTAATACAGAATGCCTGAGGTGAGCAGGACGGGCAGAAACCTATGAGGGACTGAAAATCAAAGTCCTCTTAACCACAAGATGTTGGTGCCCCGAAGGGAAGGACTGGGGGATTTGAGTGAGCCAACTGGGGGGCTGAGGGAGAGGTTTGGGTCAAAGGCACTAAGAGAATGTGGGCATTAGGCAGAGAGAGAAGCTAACTTCTTTTCTACTCTTACCCCATCCCTAGACATTTCTGAATCCCTGGTACGAGGCCAGCCTGCTGCCCATCTATGCAGTCACTGTTTCCATGGGGCTTTGGGCCTTCATCACAGCTGGAGGTTCCCTCCGAAGTATTCAGCGCAGCCTCTCGTGTAAGGACTGACTACCTGGACTGATCGCCTGACAGATCCCACCTGCCTGCCCACTGCCCATGACTGAGCCCAGCCCTAGCCCGGGTCCATTGCCCACCATTCTCTGCCTCCTCGTCGGTCTGTCCCACCACCTTCAGGGTTTTGCTTTGTCCACTCGTGACCTTTAGTCTCTAGGCTTCACCAGGAGCAGCCTGGGTTCAGCCAGTCAGTGACTGGTGGGTTTGAATCTGTACTTATCCCCACTATCTGGGGACCCCCCTTGTTGTCCAGGACTCCCCATGTGTCAGTGCTCTGCTCTCACCCTGCGCAAGACTCACCCCCCTTCCCCTCTGCAGGCCGACGGCAGGAGGACAGTCGGGTGATGGTGTATTCTGCCCTGCGCATCCCACCCGAGGACTGAGGGAACGTGGGGGGGAACCCCTAGGCCTGGGGTGCCCTCCTGATCTCCTCGCCCTGTATTTCTCCATCTCCAGTTCTGGACAGTGCAGGTTGCCAAGAAAAGGGACCTAGCTTAGCGGTTGCTGTGGAGATGAAATGAATGGAGGCTCAAGGGTAGACGAGCTCTCAGTTTCCCAGTACCTCCTCCCCAGACTGGGCATCTTGGTCTTTTTCTCAGGTCTGAGGGGAACCATTTTTGGTGTGATAAAGACCCCAAACTGCCTTTTTCTTTTTTCTTTCTTTCTTTCTCCCTTTCTTCCTTCCTTCCTTCTTCCTTCCTTCCTTCCTTCCTCCCTCTTTCTTTCTTTCTTTCTTTCTTTCTTTCTTTCTTTCTTTCTTTCTTTCTTTCTCTTCTTTTTTTTTTTGAGTCGGGGAGGGAAGAGGTGTGTTGGAATTCTTCTGACCTCCTTGAACTATATTTTCCCTCCTCAAATTGCTCCTCATGGCGGGACTTATATCTGTCCACCTTTCCCCTTTGTCCCAGGCCTTGGGGAAAAGGAAGGACGTGCATGTTTGGGAAACTGGTATTACTGGAACTAATGTTTTAACCTCCTTGACCACCAGCATCCCTCCCCTCCCCAAGGTGAAGTGGAGGGTGCTGCGGTGAGCTGGCCCACTCCAGAGCTGCATTGCCTCTGGAGAAGCCAGACTACCATGACGTCACAGGGAAGGAGGGCAGATTTTTTTCTAGTTTTTAATTGGGGTGTGGGGGGTGGGTAGGGAGGTTTTCTATAAACTGTATCATTTTCTGCTGAGGATGGCATGTCCCATCCTTTTAATCAAGGTGATTGTGATTTTGACTAATAAAAAGGACTTTATAATTGTGGGGGAACTTGGCTTTTAAGGGAGGGGATAACATGTTAATTGAGATTTCTGTCCTCCCACATCTCTTATCCAGCCTTCTTCCATATCTGGCAACCTCTGATCCCTTTCAGCATAACTTTGGTATGAGGGCAGAAATCTGGGCTGGTGGTCTCACATGTCAGGAACTTTGGGTTAAGTATTTTTCAGAGGCGGATCTCCCCTTGCAGGACTGGGGTAAAAAGAGTTATTCACCCATGCTTCTTTCCCCCTGTCCTTTGCCCACCTCTGCCACCCGAGGGATTAAGGAACTCCCCCACTCTCAAGAGCCCCGACTTTTGGAAGGAAGACCAGAGGTAGGATTAGAAACTTTAATTTCCAGATATATTGAGCCAAAAAATATAACCCCAACAGCAGCAACTCTTTTTCCCAAGGGGAGGTCCTGCACTATATCTAGGGAAAGGGACATAAAGGTAAGGGGGTGGAGGACTTTGGGGGTACATCCCCAACTTCCCCTACAACTAAACACAGTTTGCCATCTGCATTGTCAACATAATGTTGTCCTGATCTATATGTTTTGAGAGGTTGAAGGCTCTGCTCTTACTCCAGAACAAAAGCCTGTCCGTGCCTCTCTGTAGGGGCTGTCTGGTGGAAGGAGGGCTGTCTGCCCACTACTCCTACAGTACTTTCTGGCCAGTCCTTGCACCTCATTTTAGAAGCTCCCTGATTGGCATGAAGGGAAAGCATCCATGATGTTGGTGAGGGAGTCTATGCCTCTGTGGCTCGTGCTGAGGTGAAGACCACACTTTTCCGGTTTCCTAGCCTCTTCTTCCTGGAAGGGGAAATGGTTCGTGGAAATGACTAGGGTCCTAGGTGAAACAGATTAAAGATGGAATAGAGGGCTTTTCAGTAGAAAAGAAAGGACCGAAGGAATGGAAAGTAGGACCTCACCGAATCTTCCTGGCGATGAAATAAACAGCCAGTAGAAGGCAAAGACAGCCAACCAAGATTCCCACTCCCAGACTCAGCATTTCACCTGGGAGAGAGAAATACGGAAGGTGTCATCCTAGGATTAATATAGATACTGAGACTTCCCTCACGCCCTGGGGAGACCCCCTTCCCTCCCCCCACACCTGGTTCAGGCTGTCTTACCTGTAGTATACAAGGATTCCGCTGTAGGGGAAGAAGACATGGGTCAGTGGGACGTGAGCTCCCCATGCCAGCTGGGAGCAGCACACTATGCCTCTATGCTGGGGGAGATCATCACCTGGCACCCGGGGGGGGGGGCGTATTCCCAGTCCAAGCAAGTCCTAGGAGCCCCTTCCCCTCCTAGCCTTCCTTTTCTTCCCAGGGGCTCCCTAGCTCCTGCTACTGAGTCCCCCAATTTCTCATCTCCTTTTCCAAGCCTTGGGCAGTCACCTTGGATGAAAGAAGCAAAGACTGTTCGCTGATTGAGAGGCTGGGGGGCTCGGTAGTTCCGTACCAGGAGCTTAGAGGGCTCCTCTTCTGTGGAGAACAATGTCTCCTGAAGCTCTTCCAGCTGAGGAGTAGAAGAGTGGGACGGGGGAGAAGAGTCACTCACTTTGTGGAGTGGGAAAGAGTCTGAGGTTATGTCTCTGCTGCCTCACCTCCCCACCACTCACCTGTCCCACTGAAATCTGAGCCCTTCGATTGAAGACGGTCCAGAGCACACTCTGGTAGCAGGGGGGTGTGGTGAGGGAGCCATTGTAGCGGAAGAACTGGTCCAGCTGTGGGGGGAGCAGCTCTCCCACACTGAAGGGAGGCACTGAAGTCTTCTGATCTGGAGGAGAACAGACTAGGACTCCTTTCCCTCACTGTAGCCCAGCTTACCTAGATAGGGCTCCCAGGAGCGGAAACCCCTAGCCCCTAAGTCGTCATCCTAGGCTTCATAGGCCTTTTGGGGGAAGTTCCCCCAAAGTCTAATCTCACAGGCTCACCTTTATGCCTAATTTCATGCAAGTGACTCAGAATGTGTTCATAAACTGGATTCTTGGTCTCACCCACCTGGAAAGGGAGAGAGTTTGGAATGAGCCCATGTTTGGAGTAAGACGTTCACACATGGAATAAATGGTCAGAGTAGGTTGCTGACTAGCCTAGGGAAGGAGAGCAGCAACAGACATGGGCAGAATAGGACTGAGGGGTGCAGAGAGAGTGGAGAGAGACCTGGGAGGGACTGGGGGGCCACTGACCTCAATGAGGATGCCCAAGACAGCCAGGCCCTGAGGCTTCGGAGCGGCCTCACTCAAGCTGTCATAGGAATCAGAATCATAATGTACAATGTGTAGCTGAGGGAGAGGAGAGGGAATTAAATAATTTAATGTTTCTTCACTACCCCTTCCCAAAGGCTTTGACCCTAGCCACCACCACCACCTCCAGTGTGCCCTAAACCTGTCCCCCAAAGGCTTTGACCCTAGCCACCACCACCACCTCCAGCGTGCCCTAACCCTGTCTCACAAAGGTTGGCCTTATCTTCCAAGTATGACTTTTCGCAGTTTCTAGATCCTTCCTTTCCCTGGCACCGACCGCGCCTGTCATTATGTCCCAGGCCAAGCTTTGCCCCCTGGTACCTCCGCAGCTGTGGCCTCACTGTTGATCTGGTGCTCTGATCCCCCAAGGGATCCTGTCTCACCCCAATGCAGGTGGAGCTGGGCAGCTACGTATTTCCGGGGAAGTCCCTCCAGATACATGGTAGGGGGCAGAGAGAGTTGCACTGTGAGGAAAAGAGAGCAAGCTAGGGTTGGTGGAGGAGTGTGGACACATTCCCACCACTCCGATGCCACTGGTTCTTGGGAGACTCGGCCAGCCTTTTCTGCCTCCTTCCCCCGTAGCACCCAGTCCTTCCCACCACTGCTTTTCTATCATATCTCTCCCCTTCTCAGTGAGGATCAAATTGATGCTGTGATGCTAAATCCACCCTGATCGTAGACATTCACTCCCCACCTTTGGCTGTAAGGAGCCTCATCCCCATTCTCACCTCTACGAATTTGTAGATGAAGCCTTCTGAGAATTTAGAAGTTAGGCAAATGCTTCTTTCCCCTGACTCCTAATTGGAATTGGAGTTTACACCTCTTTGGAGCCTGAGCTTTTTACCTGTGTGGCCATTGTTGTGCAGGTCCAAAGGCTCAGTGCTAGGCTGGTCATATCCGTGGGGCTGCAGAGCGGGCAACTCAGGGTCAAAAGTCACACTGTCTGTCTGGATATTGATGGGGGATTGGGCATTGCTTCCACACTCAGGGTAAGAGGCTGGCCAGTGGTCTTGACCATGTGGGCCTGGTGGGGATTACCACGGAATTTGTCCTGCCCTCCAATCCCCAGCCACCCTTAAGGAACCCCCCCCCCTTGGCAAAGACCCCAGTCCTGCGGGGCCAGGTGAGGCAGGGGTCCCTACTGGACTTGATGCAGCAGGACCCTTCACCTTCCCTGAGGCAGTGATGACACCCCAGCTTTCCTGATAGATGTAAGCAGTGGCTTTTACTCACCTGTAGTCCGGGGACAAGAAAGCTGAGCGTCAGGAAAAGGGGATGGGTAGAAAACCCGCATGCCCGGAGAGGGGGCTAGAGCGGAAGCAGGAAAGCCGGGACATAAAATGATTCTAGAAAGAGCACGTCTCCTTGGGGGCCCCCCTGTGAAGCGGCCTGGGGAATCCATTCCCTCTGCATGTTTTACTCTCACACAGGACCTTGCACTGACTCTGGGATTTGCTTATTAGTCAGCAGTTCAGGGGAATTGAATCCACCTCCACCAGGGTCACCACCTATCCTGCCAGCCTCTTCCTCACCCCTGACCTCAGGCTCTGTCCCAATTCCAGATGCAAGTAGGATCTATGAGGTCAGAAAAAGAGCCAGGAAGCGGATGGGCAGCGAAGCTCAGTGTTCCTTTCCCTACCTGGTTTCCTCTCCACGCCTGCACCCTCATTCCACACAGACTGACTGAGGACGTCTCTAGCCTTTCTGTTGAATCGGGGGGTGTGTGTGCTTGGGGGGCGGTGGTTGACAGAACAGGGCCAGGAGTCTTATATGTAAAAGGTAGGGCCTGGGGGCCTGCGGGAGGGAGGAGCTAGGGTCGGAAGCTACGGGGAGATCCCCGCACACTCGACAGAAGTCCTCCCGGCAGGTGAAGAGGTCCCAGTGTGAAAGGGGTAGCGGAAGGCCTTGGGCTCTGCGCTCACCCTCGTGTGTCCAGTGCTGACCTGCAAGGCGGAGAGAGCGCAGCTGCAGCCGGCGCAGCGGGGCGGCGTCCGCGGCCCTCGGCCTCCCGCCGACACTCGGGGCCGCCCCACCTCCCGCCGTTCCTTCTCCACCCTCCTCCCCGAGCCCTTCGCGAAGGAAGCCTTGAAACCCGACACCTCGGCGGAAAGGTCGGGGGGCCGAGGTCAAATCGCCAGCGGGGCGGCGCGGGTGCGTGCTGAGGAGGGGGAGGGGCGAGGAGCCCGAGCCCGGAGCCTAAAATTAACCCGGGCCGACGGCGCCGCGGGCCCCGCCCCCACGGCTCCCCTGCCGGGGCCGCGCCGGTGCGACGCTCGCGAGCCCGGGGCGAGGTGTGCGTGTGGAGGGAAGGGCCTGGAACCGGGCAGGCGGAAACAGTGGTGGGGGGCGATGGCGCTACCGAGGGAGAAGGGCCATCCCTCATAGGCTTTGAAGCATCGTGTCGGGCGCGTGAGGCGAGGCCCTTGGCTGTGAATTAACACTGAAGTTCCCCCTCGGGTCCTCGTAGCGCTGAAGGAAACGTTCCCCATGACCAGCAGCCTCTCCTCTCTAGGTCCCCAGATGGCTAGGGAAGGTGGGAGTCGGGGCAGGGTCCCCGCCACGTTGAGGGTGGTGGGTGGGCACAGGCACCAGGCTGGCAGAGACGGGCTGAAAGTGAAGCATTGTGTGTGGGAAAGAGAGCTGCCAGCTGGGTCACATGCCAGGCTCCCGTGCAGTCCTCTCGCAGGCTGGAAGGCTGGCGGTCTGCGGGGCCGGTCTCACCCAGGGCCACAGGGCTTCAGCGGGAAAAGGAAGGCCTTCCGGCACGTTTTCTCTGTATTATTCCAGTTCTAGTTCAAATTCAAGCTCTGGGGGAAACAATTCTAAATTCCTTCGTCTCTCTCTCTTATTCCCTCAAATTCCTCAGACTTCTGAGATATCCTTGATCTCATCCTTGCGCTCTTGTTCGGACCCATCCCTTGGTTCAGACAGTTCTGAAAAGCAGCCCAAGGGGAAGGGCTGGAGGCAGCCTCTCACCAGTGCCATGGGACAACTTGAATTCCCTGGTTCCGTGTGGGGCGGGCTGACAGCCTTACCTTCCCCTCCCACCAAACCCCCAAAGGGCTGGTTCTCCACCTCGTCCTCTTTTTTCCCTGTTTTTTTTTTTTTTTTTTTTTTCTTTTCCCTTAGATGCACTTTCCAGCTCTTCATTTGGCTGCCCCCCTCACCCATCCTCCCTGCATTCCGCCTCTGCTCTCCAGGCCCTTCCCCTCCCCCTGCTCTTCCAAGGGATCTTTATCACACACCTACTGTCTACAGGATACTGTGCTAGACATAGGAAACACAAAAATGAGGGATAGGGGTCCTCGGGACACTCTTGGGAGCACCGAAGCCTATTCTCCAGAGTCCTCCTCATCTCCTGGGAGCTTCTGAAAGTCCTTTGTAAGCTGTAAAGGGCCCAACAGTGTTGACTATTATTGCTACTGCTTTTAGGAAGAAACTGGGAAACCAGTCGCCCCATAGAATTAAGAGTGGACATTGGCCATGAGATTTGTAGTTGGGGATAAGAATCTAAGTCACGGGGTGCGGGGGGTATCCCACCCACCCACATCAGTCCTCTCTATTTTTTTACTCCATGCCTCCTTGGCTCCCTACTTGAGGGAGTTCGGAAATAAAGAAGGCCCGGGAGGGTTGCCTGTGACTAGGGCAGTGCAGGAAAGAGTGCGGAGAGGCTCTATAGCCTGCCAGGAGATTCCCGCAGTGTGTGTACACATCCTGCTCCCCAGCTAGCTCCCCAGCCCTCCCCCCCAGTCCCACAAACAGCAAGGCTGGACAGGCAAAGCGGGAAGAAAGGACGTGCTCCTCTCGCCACTCCTCTCTCTTCCCCCACATCCCTGAGTCTATTATTCAAGCTCCTAGGCTTCCTTTTATACCCCCCCCCCCCCGTTAAGCAAACCGGGCAGCATGTGGACATCAGCACAGACAGACACACAGGCATCCAAATGTACCTACCCGCTTCTGCAGCCAGGATCCAGATCACCTCCAGCAGCAGAGGGAAGAACAACATGGTATCCCTGGAAGAAGCAGGTCCTGGGACTTTGGGGACTTGAGGACTAGGGTTGGCGGAGAAAGAGTGGGGTGGGGGGAAGAGGGAAAGAGAGAGAGAGAAGGAGAGGGAGGAAGGAGGGGGGAGGGACAGAAAGAGAGAGGAGTTTCTTGGAGCTGAGCTGATTGTATTTATCTCTTTTTCTCTTGCTGTCTCTGTGTCTCTTCGGGCTTCCAGGGGATTTGGTTTTCAGTAGGGTACCTAATGTTTTGGGTCCCTAGGACAAATCTCTCGCTGCCCCACTCTTTTTTAATCTACCTCTATGGTCTTCACTCCACTTGCTGGCCAGCAACCTCACAATTGCCTCCCGCTTTTAAGGTGGCTCTGGACGAGTGTACGTGCTGGGGAGGGGGGTGCTGCCTGGGTTGCTGGTGAACAGCTCCTTAAATAGCCTATTAGGCATGCAGAGCTGGAGCATGCCGCGGGTTCGCGGGAGCCCTGGCCCTGGCTCAGGAGCCCAGCTGGGGTGAGCTCTTCCTTCTTCTGCTCTTTGCATGGGCACTGTCCAGGTGGGTGTCCCCTGGAGTGGGCCTGGGGCACGGACGGAAGGCTTGGGGATCCAATCCAGCCCCCTCAGGGGGACACTGTGTTCTCATTCCCCGTCTGGCTTCTCCGAGGAGCAACTCCCCGGGGTGGCATGGAGCAGTGGGTGGGAGGACCTTTTCCCTGTCCCCTGAAGAATTTGAACTGCCCCGGAACAGGAAGAGTCCAGAGTTTGGAGACAGCAGTTGGGGACTCAGGGTGCAGGTGGAGGGTAGAAAGTCAAGCGCTAAAACCTAGCTTGTGGAAAATAAAGAAGAGAAGTGAGTCAAGAGAACTTGCTTGGAGCGATCTCTTCCTGTGCCTGTCACTACCCCCTTCCCACGGTGAGGCCTGGGTCCACGTGCCTGTGTGGCCGGGGTGGGGTGGTGGTTTTGTTTGCTGTATAAAGCCCATTTGTGTGCCCAGCGGGGGAGGGGCTGCAGCAGCACCATGGAGAGACAGCGGCTCCAACTGCCAGACCCAGCCACCTCCCTCCCCAGGGAGCCCAGATCTAGGGCGGCTTTTGTCATTGAAGAGGACACTGACCCCTGGCAGGGAGGCCAGGGCAGGAGGAGAGATGGGGAGACCTCCGAAACAATCATTACCACGGTAAAAAAAAAAAAAAAAAAAAAAAAAAAAAAAAAGGCGGACTCTAGAGAAAAGGAGGGGAGGGAGCAGAGAGAGAGACCATGTGATCTAGTTGGAAGTGGGGCCCAGGGTCTTCCCTCCAGCTCAACAAAGGGCTGAGGCCGGACACGTGGGACTGAGTGAAATCTGCCACCAGGGAGCTGGATGAGTAGAGCATAGCGGCTGCTGGGTCTCAGGAATGTGGGCTGGTGCCTGTTTGCCCACGGGACTGGAAATCCCGATCGGAATGTACATCCTAAATCCCTCGGTAGAGAATGTGAAACACACAGATAGTTTCAAGCCAGACACTGAGACCTCTTTCTCCTCCGTGTCCTTCACCAGGGTCACCAGCCCTGAGGATGCACCCATCCGAGCTCCCTCTGTGCTCATCCCTCCTGCCAAGGAGCAAGAAATAGCCAAAACAAAGGGAGCAGAAGCTAAATAAGGAGCAGGATAAAGGCCGAAGGAACAGAGTGATGCATGTGCTCGGTCATCAGTGCCTGCTGAGGCAGGAGCGGCCCTGCCTTTCCGGCCCCTGTGACTGATCTGCGAAGCAAAACCGTTTGGCAGATGTCATTTCCTTCTTCATTTTCTCATCACCCTCAGAATTATTTTTCCCTTACAGGCGCATTTTATGTTTTGAGATTCCCCCAGAGCCCCACCCCTCTCATCTAAGCGGAATAAAAGGCAGGAAGTGTCAACTAGACATCCTGGGAATCAGGAGAGTTAACCCAGAGAAACAGAGAGAAGAAGAAAAGCAGAGACATCTGTTGCATGGGAGGGAAGAACGGGCCTGGACAGAATGACCTCTGCCAGGTCAGAGTTCCCTTCCGGCAGCCCGGGCTGTAATTCACCTTCCCCGTGCAGGGAGCTTGTCTTGCCAGGCGCCACCTCCTGGTTGTCTCATGAATTTTTTTTTTTTTTTTTTTTACATTTTTAAAATTTTAATTTAAAATGTGTGTGTGATTGCTGCAGGGAAGTGTTTCGCTGCTGGTGGGATTTGGGATTTTGCCTACAGAAATAAACATTGTTTCACAAAAATGTCTTAGCCCCAAATCAGCACTTTCCCACTTCTGAGCGAGCAGCCTCTCCAGGCGCTCGTGCTTCCCAAGCGGACAAAGGTCTTCGGTTCTGGGAGGGAGGGAAAGGAGGCAAGCACACTCCTCCAGGCCCTTGCCTTTATTTTGAACTTTGGCTCTACGATGGATGTATCTATTGTCACCAAGTTAATTTGGAGTAGGTGTCAGGAGGACCCTCACATGTTAAAACAAAACAAAATGCCATCCCACCCCCCAATCCCTTCACCTTAGTAGCTACTCAAACTCTGGCACCTTTGTTTTAATTCCTACTTCTCTCTCCAGCACAATCCTTACCCCGGAGTTGGCCAAACCCAAGGCATTCCACTGCCTTCTGGCGCCATCTGCTGTCCTTTCAAATGCAGTGAAATGTGCACAGGCCAGAGAATCAAGTGTCCAAGTGTGGTGGCTTTTGGTTTGCTTTTTCTTAAAAGGTCCTTTTTATTTTATTATTGTATTTTTTTACTTAAGTAATCTCTACAGCCCACGTGCTACTTGAACTTACAGCCCCAAGATCAAGAGTTGCATGCTCTTCAAACTGAGCCAGCCAGGCATCCCATTAAGAGGTCCTTTTATTTTATTTTTTTTTAAGATTTTATTTATTTATTCGACAGACAGAGAGACAGCCAGCGAGGGAGGGAACACAAGCAGGGGAGTGGGAGAGGAAGAAGCAGGCTCCCAGCGGAGAAGCTTGATGTGGAGCTGGATTCCAGAACGCCGGGATCACGCCCTGAGCCGAAGGCAGACTCTTAAGGATTGCACCACCCAGGCACCCCAGAGGTCCTTTTAAAAAGGATATTTAGGGGCGCCTCTGCCTGCTGCTCCCCCTGCTTGTGCATACTCTCTGTCAAATAAATAAATAAAATCTTTTTTAAAAAAAGAATATTTAAACTCAACAAATGTCCTAAGTAGTCTAAAACACCTTACAGGAGCCCACTAAGTACTCTGAGTTGGTGTGGTGGGGTATACAAGAGTTCAGTGTGGGAGGGAGGCAGATCAAAAAGAAAGGAGGAGCGCCTGGGTGGCTCAGCCAGTTAAGCATCTGCCTTCAGCTCGGGTCATGATCTCAGGGTCCTGGGATTGAGCCCCCCCCCCCTTAGGCTCCCTGCTCAGTGGGGAGTCTGCTTCTCCCTCTCCCTCTGCTCTCTCTCAAATACATAAATTAAAAAACAAAGCGAAACAAACCAAAACCAAAACAAAACGAAAGGAGAATGGCCAACATAGGAACTTACTCAAGCAATACAGTTGGTAACTAATTACTGAGAAAAGAGAATCAATGAGGAGACAGTTAGATGGAATTCGATTTCCTGAAAGAGCAAGAAACTTTGTGCCATGAAATAATGCAGACCCAG